>NW_006399760.1:29361237-29477636 GCF_000299155.1 Elephantulus edwardii | reverse complement strand
ACCTAAGTGCCCATCAACAAACGAATGGCTAGAGAAGCTGTGGTATATTCCCACAATGGAATACTATGCTGCATTAAAAAGCAAGGAACTCGTGCAATATTACTCAAAATGGTTGACTCTGGAGAACATTATGCTGAGTGAAATATCCCAGTCTTCCTCCA
Organism: Elephantulus edwardii; assembly: GCF_000299155.1. Classification (NCBI taxonomy): domain Eukaryota; kingdom Metazoa; phylum Chordata; class Mammalia; order Macroscelidea; family Macroscelididae; genus Elephantulus; species Elephantulus edwardii. The sequence goes on along the minus strand of NW_006399760.1, from coordinate 29,477,475 downwards.
TTCTTGATGCTACACTCCTCCTCATAAAGCCATGCTTCTCAAATGGTCTTTTCTGTATACAGATTGAAAAGGTACAGGGACAGGTTGCATCTCTTACACACTCTTGTCCTGATTTTGAACCATGTAGTGTTTCCTTGCTTTGTTCTGAGGACTGCTTCTTGTTCCAAGTATCGTTATTGTAGAAATACTATCAAGTGTTCTGAGATTCCCATTTTCCTCAAGGCTAGCCATAATTTATTGTGATCCACACAAACACCTTTGCATAGTCAATGAAATACAGATAGATATTCTTCTGGTACTCTGCTTTCTGCCAATATCCATCTGACTTTGGCAATAATGTCTCTAGTGCTACAACCTCTTCTAAACCTAGCCTGTATTTATAAAAGGTCAAGGACTGTAGTGTTCAATATGGTTTGAATCTTAATATCAAGAAGACAAAGATTCTCACCACTGGGCCAATGGGCAGCACCATATTAGATGGAGAAGAGATTGAGGTTGTTAGCCATTACAGCTTGCTCAGATCCAACAGTCAGGAAATCAAAAGATGCAATGTATTGGGAAAATCTGCTGTCATGGACCTCTGCATAGTGCTGAAGAGAAACGACATCAGACTAGATATAAAGGTGCGCCTAATTCAGGCTATGGTCTTCTCAATTACTTGCTATGCTTCAGAGAGTTGTACAATGACTAGGATGACAGAAGAATAGATGCTTTCGAGTTGTGGTCCTGGAGAAGAGTCTTGAACATACCGTGGACTGCCAAGAAAACAAATAGGTCTGTTTTGTGGAGGGAAAAACAAGTTTCTCCATGGAGGATAGGATTTTGAAGCTCTGTCTCACATGCTTTCGGCATGTGGCCAGGAGAGATTGGTCCTCAGAGAAGGACACCATGCTCAAAAGGGTGGATGGACAGTGCAGGAAAGGAAGACCCCACATGAGATGGATTGATACAATAACTGGGGAGGTGGGGTTAGAGACTGGCTCAAGACAGAAGGGTTCAGACCAGATCTACATAGTGTCACTATATACATCACAGGCAACTCAATGGCACATAACAACAATAACATAATATGACAGGTTTGGAAGCAGGAGTGGCATCCACTTCACAAATAACATGCCTCTGGAAACTCTATGAACTTTGATAAATGTCTATAGTTGTAGAGGTACTTCAGGCCTTTTGTTCATAGGGTCACTATGAGTCGTGCTCGACTCGAAGACAATGAACAACAACGATATTCTGGAATTTTGAAGTAGTTAATTATATGATTAACTTCCTTTTTAAAAACATTCATTAAATAAATTTAGAAATATGGGGGAGAAAAGATTTACATTATTTTAAGTGTTGGTTTTAAATGGCTTTGAAGATTATCTCTGAGATATAGCTCCAGTTCAAGACCACTGCAATAAAAAGAGTATTACAGTAAAGAGAGATAACACAAAATTTTCAGTTTTCCAGGTGCATATAAGTTATGTTTACACTATATTGTATTAAGTGTGCAGTGTTGTCCTTGCTGAGTGCCTTTAAGTCAACTATGACTCACAGAGACCTTATGAACAACAGATGATTACTTTATTCTTTCCTGCACCATCCTTATGATCTCTGCCATACTTAAGCTCATTGTTTCAATCACTGTGCCAACTATCTAATGAAGGATTTTTCTGTCTTTTGCTGACTCTGTTTTCCCAGACATTATGTCTTTTCCCAATGACTAGTGGCTCCTGACAGCATGTCAAATTATGAGAGATGAAGTTTCACCATCCTACCTCTAAAGTACCTTGGTTGCACTTCTGCCAGACAGATTTGTTTGTCCTTTTGGCAGTCCAAAAGGAAGTCTGGTGGTATATATTTTTTTAAATAGTATTTTTAATTTTAATGTAAGTTTACAGAGACTTGGATTTCTATTAACTCATTGTTGCACATTTTCCTCCCTGCCCCCCCAGTTCACTTTTTGAAATGTAAAAAAAAATTCTTTCATTGTTTTACAATCTCCCTCCATGCCACAGTCCACTCCACTGTGTAGCTTTAATTCTGAACTCTTGTCATGACAATAATATATTTCTCCAAAACAGTTCTCTCACTCAACAGTTTCAATGCAATATGCATTATTTATCCTTTCCTAGTTTTCCCCCCAACTCTGATATCAGACCCGCTTTACAACAGTGGCACTATGCAGTATTTGTCCTTTTGTGACAGATATTTCACTCAGCATAATGTCCTCCAGGGTCATCCATTTTGCATAATATTTCATTAGTTCGTTGTTTTTAAATGCAGCATAATATTCCATTGTGTAAATATACCAAAGCTTCTCTAGCCATTCTTTTATGGATGGACACTTGGGTTGTTTCCAACTCTTTGCTATTGTGAACAAGGCTACAGTAAACATGAGTGTGCATATATCTGCTTAGGTGGCAGTTATGGTTTCTTTAGGGTTTATTCCCAGTAGTGAAATTGCTGGGTCAAATGGTATTTCTATTTGCAACTTTTTGAGAAACTGCCATACTGCCTTCCATAGTGGTTGCACCATTTTACACTCCCACCAACAGTGAATAAGGGTTCCCCTTTCTTCACAACTTCACCAGTATTTGTTGTTTGCTGTTCTGTTAAATTTTGCTTTCTTAGTGGGGTAAAATGATATTCCCCCCCCCTTTTGTTTTTAGTCTTTCTTTATCTACATTTTTCAGGTGTGTCTCTTGTAGACAGCATATTGATGGATTTGGGTTTTTTTTAAATCCAGTCTGTTACTTTTTTCAGTGGTGCATTTAAACCATTCACATTCAGTGTGATTATTGAGAGACTGTTTTTAATTACTATAATTTTGTTGAGTTCTTTTTGGTGTTGTTGCTAGTTACTTTTTGGTCGATCATGCTTTCTGTGGCATCTCTGTAAAAAGGATGTCTCTCAGTATTTCTTGCAATGCTGGTCTTGTTTTACAAACTCCCTTAGGCTCTGTTTTCTGAGAATATATTGTTCTGTCCTTCATATTTTAGATATAATTTCTCTGTGTAAAGTATTCTTGGTTAACAGTTGTGTTCTTTGAGTGGTTGATAAATGTCATTCTACTGTCTTCTTGCTCACATAGTTTCTGCTGAGAAATCTGCACTTAACTTAATCTTATCTTCTCTCCCTTATAGGTTACTCTTTGTTTCTCCCTCACTGCTTTCAGAATTCTCTCCTTATCTTTGGGTCTGGCAAATTTAACTATGATATGCCTTGTTTTGTTTTGGGGTCTGTCCTATATGGTTTTTGCCCACCTTCATGAATATATATTCACTCATTCTTCATTGTGCTTGGGAAGTTTTCTTCTAGTAATTTTTCCACAACTTTTTCGATGTCTTTCCTTGCTTCTTCCTGTTCTGGAATTCCCATGATGCTCATGTTATTTCCCTTGATGGTGTCCCACATTATGCTTCGTTTTTTTGTTTGTTTTTTTCCCCTTCCTTTTAAATTTTGCTCTTTGCTTTAGCAGATCAGTAGTGACAATTCTATCTTCCATTTGACTGGTTCTGTGTTCCATCTCTTCAACTCTGTTCATGTGTCCCTCCATCATGTTGACAGCATCTGAAACATTGAACCTTATGTTTTGAATTGTTGGTTCTTGTTTTTCCAGTGCTTCTAATGCCTCATTTGCTTTATCTGCATTGTTTTTGGTTGGTTTTTTTAAGCTCCTCCTGGTTTTTGCTTGCAGTACCCTGTAATTCTTCAAGTTTGTCTTTCATCCATTGAAAACATTCAATCATTGTTCTTTTAAATTCTGTGTCAGAAAGTTTCATCAGAATTTCTGGCTTCAGGAAATTAATGGATACTGTGTCAGTGGTTTTTTTTTTTTTTTTTGTGATACCTTGTTTTGGGCTTGTGTGCAAAGTGAGGTAGTCTGCTTCTTTTGTGACATTGATGTGGTAAAATGTTTTGTGCCTGAGGTTATAGCCAGTTCTTGATCTGATGTCACTGCTACAGAAGAATGTTGGGCAGGCATGTGCCTAGATGCTTGTGGGGCAAGCACACTTGCAGGCACATGCAACCAGTCCCACCCGAGGTGGATGCCTGTGGGAGGGACCTGGTTTGAAAACCAGGAAGCCTTTGTTTTACCCTCAAGAACTGGGTTTGCTACCCCAGTCAAGCTCCAGCTGTCTCACTCCCTTCTGTTTAAGATGAAGGGGTCCCACAATTGGTCCAGCAATCAGTGGTGATCCCTCCTTAAGTACCTCTCTCAAATTCTCACTGTTTTACTTGGTCCTGGCATGTGGGTCCTACCAGGACTCGCTGCTCCCCACTGAGGCTTCCTGCTCCCTGCCAAGGCATGCTGCTTCCGGCTGAGGCACGTTGTTCCCCACTGAAGCTCCCTCCTTCCCATTGAGGCATGCTGCCCCCCACCGATGCTCTCTACTCCCTGTCAAGTCTCCCAAATGAATTATTTTAAAAATATTTCTCACTCAGATTCCATCTGTCCTGTGCTCTGTGCCTCACTCTGCATCCCACTCTGAGCCCCACTCTGTACCCCATGTGCTTTGATAGCTGAGACTATAAATCTTAAGGGGAAGAGATTGTCATTCTTTTTCTGAGTGACCAAAGTGGAAGCTTTTTGTTCCCTTCTGGAAGTGGCTTCTCACCTCCGTTGAGGTGCCTAGGACCTTCCTTTTGTCTGAGATAAGGGATCCTACATGGTCAAGCCAGAGAGCAGTTTCCCCCTCCAACACCCAAATAACTGTGGGAACAACACCAACCTTGCTTCCTGCTGTGCCATCCAAGCTTCCTCTGGTATTTTGTAGTGAGTTGCACTACCATCCCAATGGTGGCATCTTCTTAGTGGTATGAACCAAGCAGGAGCTTTGAGGGAGGATGATGGACAATTTCTCTCCCATGTGATTCACAGCCTATCAAAAACCCACAAGATAGTAAGCAGTGAGTTGGTTCTGACTATCAGGCAATAAATTTTTGAGTAACTTTAGCGAAAGTTTATTATAGCTAATACTCTTTACCAACACTACAATTCAAAGGCATGGATTCTTCTTTAGTCTTCTTTATTTGTTTACATATATATGAAACAATTGCAAATACAACGGTTTGTGTCAGGTACAGCTTCGTCTTTAAGCTGTTATCATTCCTCTTTTGCAATTTAAAGTGATCCCTGAAAGTAGATGTCTCCAATACAACAAACTCTTTGATTTATTGACTTGTTTTCACATGTATTGATTACAAATTAGTAAAGTGAAATCCTGGACAACATCTTTTCTCTATCCATCATGATATGGCCTATTTGGTCAGTTGTGAGGATTTTTGTTTTCTTGATATTGAGATGTAATCCATACTGAAGCCTGTAGTCTTTGATTGTCTTTAGTAAATGATCCATGTCTTCTTCACTTTCTGCAAGCAAGATTATGTCATCTGCAAATATAGGTTGTTAATGAATCTTCCTCAAATCCTGATTCCACATTCTTCTTCATTCAGTCTGGCTTCTTGAATGATTTTCTCAGTATACAGATTAAATGGGCATAGAGAATTATTACTACTTTTACACACACCTTTCCTTACTTTAAACCATGCAGTATCCCCTAGTTTTGTTTGAACAACTGCTTCTTATTATATGTACAGGTTTCAGGTGAGCTTAAGTAAGTGTTCTGAGATTTTCATTCTTCTCAAGGTTGTCTATAATTTATTAAGATTCACACAGGTGAAACTTTGTATAGTCAATAAAGCACAAATAATATTGATATTAATGACCTTTAACCAAGATCCATCTGACATCAGCAATGCAATATTTTATGCCATGGTTGTTTCTGAACTAGCTTGAATTTCTGGCAGTTCTCTACAATGTAATATTTGTTGCACCAAATTCACTGTTAAAGAGATTGTGCACATGTTTGTCTCTATTACACAAGTGTACAGATGACTAACATATGACATCATGTTTTTATAGCTATATAATTTTATACAGAGAGCCCTGGTGATGTATTACTTAAGGAGCTTTGCTGTTAACTCAAAGGCTATGCCTCTCTGTGGGTTTGAATCCATATTTAACTCTTGGAGAAAAATATGGACCTGCTCCTCCAAATATACAGCTTGGAAAACTTATTGGAGGATTGTATATTTAATGTTAAAACATAGAAAAGAAAATATCTAGGGATTTAATATGGGGAGATAGTTTCTGCATTCTTCTCTGTAAAATAAAGGCTATACTAGGTTAGTAGGTTATCTTTTGGGGCTCCAGTGATCTAGTGGATAAGGAATTATGCTACCAACCTAAAGACAGGTAGTGCTAATCCACAAGCAACTCCAAGGGACAAAGATAAGTAACCTGTCATTTGTTTTATAGCTCTGAAAACCTCGTGGGAGGGTTGGCTATGAATCTGTTGTTGAGGTTATATCACAGAACTACACTCTCAATACAAATAAGTAAATTGGTGTGGTAGAGCATGATCTTTCCAACTTCATAACCTTGATGAGAAATTTTACTTGTGGGGAAAAAAAATCACAAAAGCATACACCTTTTTGTGTTTAGCATGAAAATGAATGAAGACTATATTTGGTAAAAAAAATTAATATCTTTCCCTCACTGATACAATATAATTCTTTAGAATTATGTAATTTCTTAGGATTAGACATATTAATTGAAGTATACTGAGATGGTGTATTTAGAGAGTAGAGGGTGTTTGGCCGGCTGAAACTATCTGGGCATCATAGCGTGGATCACTTGATGCTACTCCAAATGATATGTATTTATAGTGATGGCATTTAATCTGTCTTGGCATATGTGCTTAAAGAAAACATACTGATGATTATGTTGTTGGTTCTCTTGTATGCTCCAAGAAAGGGTTATGACTGTGTTGTGCTTTGAGAATTTTGCAGATATTTAATCTACTTTGTCCTCTACCCATTTCACCCTCAAATTAGGGTTTTAAAAAGAGTAAGTATTAATTTGAGGAGAAAAATACAGGTATAAACAGAAGTGATCCTTTTTACCTTGGCCTTCCTACTTTTGGAAACTTGTTTCTGAAAAGCATTTGCAAAAAAAGTTTTAAAAGTTAATCATTCTCCACACCCCCATCCAATAATGTAAAGTGAAATAGCTTTGTGGGCATCACAGACTCAAGTTAATGTTGAAATTTTTTTACAATATCACATGTTTATTTATTTATGTAAAAAGATTGTTCCTGGTCTTAGAAGATAATTATCATGAGTTAATAAGGATAACTTGCACAATTTTTATATTATTTTACTTTGATTTATGAGATCTTCTACATACATACTATGCACACAAGTTTGCTGTTTAATTTGATTTAATTTCCTTATGGGTCTCCAGACTCTGAGCAAATTCAGGTCACTGGAGAAATTATAGGTGGAGATATTAAAATTTTAGGTGTCAAATAAACAAAAGCCAAACCTACCCAAAAACAGAACTTAGAGAAAAACAAATGGTGAGAAAATGTTTTCATTTTATGATTTCACTTTTCCCCTTCCTTTTCTCCCTTTCAAAATGTCTTTTCTATGAACTTTAAACTAGGCAGTTTTAAAGTTTTGTCTTTCCTAAATGAGATTCTGTCCTCAGGAAGAAACAAACAAAAGACAATAAAAAGTTTGTATGGGGTGGGGTGGGGGGGGGGGAGAAAAGCAAAATAACCTAAGAGTTTTATAGTAGCTCAGGGGTTAAAGTACTTGACTGATAATAAAAAGGGTGATTTAAAAGTTTGAAAGGAAGAAAGATGTGAGAGAAATATCAGATGGCTTGCTGTTGTAAAGATTTACATTATCAGAAATCTTATTTCTATGCTGTAGAGTCACTATGAGGTGCATCCAGCTCTGTGGCCCTGAGTTTAGAATTTAGATTTGGAATATCTCTAGAAGGATCCTTGGTGACTCCACAGTTAAATGATTGACTGCTAAAACTAGAAGTTGGCAGTTTAAACCCACTCAATGAAAGCTGGACAATGACTCGGGATGATAGAAGGAGAATTGATGACTTTGAGCTGTGGTGCTGGAGAAGAGTATTGAATATATCATGGACTGTTATGAGAACAAAAGGTCCATTCTAGAGAGGGTGAGACCAGGTTGCTTCTTGGAGGCAAGGATTCTGAAGCTTTTTCTGATGTCGTTTGGACATGTTGCAAGGCGGGATGAAGGGATGTCATGCTTGGGAGGGTGGAGGCACAGTGCAAGAGAGGAAGACCCTCGATGTGAAGGATTGATTCAGTAACTGGGGTAATGAGAGTGGTGGAGGGGGTGTCAGAGACAATAAGATTGGCACAGGATAGAACAAAATTTAGGGCTGTTGTACACGGGGTCACTATGAGTTACAGGCAATTCAACAGCATATAACAGCAACAATAGTATGATCAACATCTTTTCTTATTCTGTCTTAGAATCTTTAGGGAAGAATCTTACAAATGAAATACATACACATTTTCAGCTACAGTGAAAAGGAAAATGATGGTTTGTTTTGTACACCATTGGGTCAATTTATGTGGGTAAGTCGTGGTTCCTGTGAAGCTGAACACTGTGACACTGATGTGTTAAATGTGAGAATGGTTACCCATGGTGGACAGTGTTGGGTGGAGGTCCCCGATTAAAACAAACTTGGAAGCAGAAGTAGCATCCACTTCCAAAATAGCTTGCCTCTGGAAATCCTATGAACCTGGAGAAAGGACGAGATTTATACAAGTGTCCAGGTCTTTCGTTCGTAGGGTCTCTATGAGTCACCTAGGACTTGATGGCACTTAACAACAACAACAATGACACCATAAAACAGAGAACTTTCCAATAGAATTTCTGAGGCTTCAAACAGAAGGTCTTTTCTCCCAGAAAGCCACTAATTAAACACTGACTTTATAGTTAGCCGTGTTTAAGCATTGTGCCACCAGAATTCCTAAAATGCTGATTACTGTTTAGCAATCCTATTAATTCATTTTTCCTTGAAAAAACAAATAAGTAAACTTTATTCACGTGTTCCTAACTCTATATATCAATATTATTCTTTCTTTCCTATTTCAATCTAATAGCTCTGCTTGAATTCCACAGTGCTTGCATGAAAAGCAATAAATTAAGAAATAAGTAGATTATAAAATATTATTTTTCATTATGACTTTACAGTCATTTCACAATATTGAATTTTTTTAGAGTTTAAGATAATTATAAAACTTACTGCATCCTGTAGTATTTTCAATTACTTCACGTGCATCTGAAAAGCTGGACAATGAAATAAGAAAGACTTGAAAAGAATTAGTGTCTTTGAGTTGTAGTGATGGAATATTGAATATATACTATGGGCTGCCAAAAGAACAAATGAATGTGCCTTGGAGAAAGCACAATGAGAGTCCTCCTAAAAGGCAAAGATGTCTTCTCACATACTTTGGGTATGCTGTGAGGAAGGGCCAGTCTTTGGGAAAAGACATTATACTGGGAAAAATAGAGGGTCAAATAAGGAGAATACCCTCAATGAGATAGATTTACATAATGACTACAACAATGGAGTTAAGCATCATGGAGAACATGAAGGTGATGTGAGGTAGGGCAAGGTTTTGATCTGTTGTTCATAGGGTTCTATGAGTTCTAGTCGACTTGACAGCACCTAATAATAACATAAAATTTGCTAAACTAGTGTCTTTAGAACACAAACAATTCATTTAGCCTGCATATCTGAGGAGCTCAAATATGTAAATAGTCATATATAATTTCAAATAGAAACCTTTCAAATGGAATAGGAGAGAGGCATTTTCATTCATAATGCATGTGTGCAATTTTGGTTTCTTTCAGCTTAAAACCAACCTTGAAAAAGAAGTGCCTGGGTGTACTCTTGAATTTACGCAAATTAACTCCATAGATATTAGTGACCTATTAGTTTTGAATCAAGTTTGGATCAAGGAACAGTTTCAATAATTAGACAAAAGATTAGGCATCTTCATGAAAGGATCTTGGTCTTGTTTTGTATTGTTTTGTGCTGAAATGTCTATACTATTCTTCAGCTTGTTGTCCCTAAATGTATGAAAAAAGTAATAGACAAGATAGCCAAACATTTTAAATAGATACTTGATATATGCATTTGGGACAGGTGAAATTATTATATATTTTGAACAAGTACACTCTCAATTCACAATGAATAATCACTAAAAATATTATATAGTTGTGTGCTGTGGAATTAGAACTGACCCATGGCTGACACTCTAGCTGGTTTGCAGAGGCAGTAAATTACATGGAAGAAAACTGCCCATGCTTCTTCTATGGAGCAGCTGTTATATTAAAACTGCATGGATCCAGACAGTTGACTAAAGTTGACTGAATATATTTGACATTTTCAAAATTTAAGAGTATTACAGTGGATGAGAATTATGGTAATAGTTAAACTATGGAAATACTAGGTGAAGTGACAGGAAAGAATTTAGTGATATGTTAGTGTGATTATTTAATTTAAAAGAGAATTGTGTACTTAAAAAAAGAAAAGAGAGTTGCGTTCTTAAAGTCACATCTGGAAATACGAGACAAATATTTTCAGAGCATTCCAATGACTTGTCAGTGTGGAAGATAAAAGTGCTTACTATCTATGTCTATTGTCCCAAATCCTATAACTCCCTTATGCCTATTCAAGGATAGTTTTGGTTTTATTGTTGATGTGAATTTTATTAAGTTAAAGATTCTCCTTTCCTCATGCCAATCATTGCAATCTAGTTGTAGTAAGATTGTGTCACTCAAGCTCCACCTAATAAGAGGCCATGTCATAAATAAGATTTGAGTACTTCCCAAATCAGATGGAGTGGAAAACAAGTGCATCAGGGAAGAGGAATTCACCTGCTGCTGATGTTGTTGTCTATCCCAAGTCTTGATGTAAAAGGTTGAGATATCTTCAGCAGGGCTTTCCCAAACTTTTGGTGAAACTGTCATTATAGTCTTGGCAGAAGTGGGCCTGACAACACAGTACTTGCTGAATTGGCAGGACCAGGACTTGCAGCTAACTCACAGCTGATCTGATAATGAAAAGCAAATGTGTTTCTCACATTTTTACCTACTTCTACTGTAGGGAGAGGGAGTTCTAATGGTCTAGTGGCAAGAAGCTGTGCTGCAATCCTGAAGGTATATGGTTTGAATCCACCAACTGTTCCATGGGAGGGTGAGCAATCCTCCTATATAATTAACTGCCTCTGATAATCCACTGAGGGTCAATTATAGGTTGGTTCCAACCAGTACACAACAGCATTATAGGAAGATGTCTTTATGCTGCCCAGAGTTAAGATGTGCTGTTTCTTCCTTGGGGTTACTGCCTAGAATTGAAATGTATTTAGAAGTACAGTAAGAAGCATGAATCTTGGCTGGAATATATTACAAACACAATCAGATATTCCTTTGCCTTCCTTTTCCTATGTAGGACTTAGTGTTCATTTGACTTTTTAAACCATTGCACTATGCAATAAATGAAATGATGACAGTGTAAATATTGCTGGTGTTGTTATGTGCCATGGAGTCAAACAATAGCTGTGAATCCTGCCCTATCCTGAGCCATCTCACTATTTATGATACACTTCTCTCATTATTGTAGTCACTATGTCAATTCATTTCATTCAGGGTCTTCTTCCTCTCTTGTACTGACCCTTCAGTCTACTAAGTATTGTCCTTTTCTAAGGACTGGTTCCTCCTGGCAACATGCGCCAAATATCTGAGATGGAATTGCAAAGTCCTTGCCTCCAGGAAGCAGCCTGGTTTCATCCTCTTCAGGACAGACTTGTTCTCTTCGCAGTCTATGGTATGTTTAATACTCTTTTCTAGAACCACACATTAAAGGCATATGTTCTTCTTCTATTACTTTTAGTAATTGTCCAGCTTTTTGATGCATAAAAAGTAATTAAAAAGACCATGACCTGGATTAGGTGCACCTTAGCCTCCAGACTGAAATCATTGCTCTTCAGCACTTTGGTGAGGTCCCTGACAGGAGATTTTCCTAAAGCAACTAATCTTTTTTCTTAATAAAGAAAATTTTTATTTTAATTATGTTTTTAATGAAAGCTTACAGAAAAGTTAGATTATCATTATTTCATTCTTGCATAATTACTTCTCCCTCTATCCCATCTTGCAACTCTTGATTTCATGACTGCTGGTACCAACAGTGTTGATTGTGGGCCTGAATAAGATGAAATTTTTAACAATGTCAATCTATTCTCCAACTATCATGATGCTGCCAATTGGACCAGTGGTGAGAATCTTTGGTTTCTTGATGTTGAGATGCAATCCATATTGAAGACTGCCATCCTTGACCTGCTGCAACAAATTCTTCAGGTTCCCGTTAGTTTTGGCAAGCAGAGAGTGTCATTTGATAACACAAGTTGTTGATGAGCCTTCTCATCAAATCCTGATGCCACATTTTTCCTCTTAAAGTACAACCTCTCAAATGATCTGTTCTATATATAAATAAAAAGGATATGGAGAAAGGACACATCCCTGACACAGTCCTTGCTTGACTTTGAACCATGCAGTGTTTCTTTGCTTTGTTTGAATGACTGCTTACTGGACTAACTATAGATTTTAGATGAGCACAATTTTAAATCTAAATCTAAATATGTGTTTTGCAATCACTAGCATGTAAAAAGTAGTGATCTGGACAAAGACATTAACATGATACTCAGTCAACTCCCTGACAGCAGATAGAACATTAAATAAGGTGTTGGTGCATGTGTCATTTGGAATGAGTAAAAATAAAGGATCTTAAGCCATCTAAAATTTTGTGTCACCTTCTGGTATGTTAAAACCATTTGCTCAAGGTAAGAAAATGCTATCCTGTGAAGATCATGAGCTTTAAGAAATATTTCTTGAACTATAATATCCCATCTGATAAGAGTGTCTCAGCATTTTAAATCCTTCAGTGACAGTAGAATCATTTCCCTTAGGAGATATAACAGGTGAATTTTAATTGTCCAATCAAATTTGGAACTAGTCCTGTAGTACTGTCCGCCCATATTTACCCAATTGTTATGTCAAAAGCTGAGATTTTTGATGAAGGGATATTATTTCTCTTCTATGAAGTTGCATTTTCATTTGATCCCTTGGGAATGTAGCTTGCTTTCTTTCTTTTTGTCATTTTAATGAAAGTTTACAGAAAGATTGAATTTTCATCCATTCATTGTTGCACCTTTTCCTCTCTGCCAAGTTAATTTTTTAAAAAAATCACTCATTATTGCATAATTTTCTCCCTACTCCTCACCCCTGGTAATGCAACTTTGAAAAAGAAAAAGTATCTGTTGAAAAAAAGAAAATAATTATCTGAAGAATACTCTAAAAATTGCTATTCAATCCAGCTTTTAAAAGAAATGTGATAAATCTTAATTAAGAATATGAACACTAAAGAAAATTTAAAAAAGAAAGAGAAAAAGAAAATGAACACTGCATCTGTTTTAGTAAAATAGATTTTGGAAAAGACATTACTGAATCCCTGGGTATTCTGTGATTAACAAGTATGCATTGGCTACTTTTTGTAGTTCTGTAGACTGAATATTTTGTATTGTCACATTTTATAGAAAAGCCATTAGCACCTCCTTTCCTCCGGCTCCATTATGCACATTTACCTGTGCTGATAGCCTTGAGGTGTCTCCTAGATCTCAACACTTTATTATAGAATTACTTTGGATACGTTTTCTCACATACAAAGCATTTTATTTTACACAATCCTGTGCACACAAGATAAGTTAGCTCCATTAGTTTTACTATTGTTGTTGTCTGCCATTGACTCAATTCTGATTCATAGCAACCTTGTAGGACAGAGTGGAATTGTCTCATAGGGCTTTGTTGTTGTTAAGTGCTGTCCAGTCGCAGGCGACTCATAGTGACCCTATGAAGGAGAGTCCTCAACGCTTGGGTGTCTCTTGTCCTCTCTCCAGGTTCGCAGGGTTTCCCGAGGCAAGCTATCATGGAATTGGATGCCACTCCTCCTTCCAAGCTTGTTTTCATTGGGGAGCTGCGCCCCACTCTCTGTCCGCATTAAGTAACCAGCCATTAACACATCGTAGGGCTTTAAAGACTACATTTTTAATGGAAGCAGACTGCCAACCCCTTTCCTCACTGAATGGCTGGTGAGTTTGCACCACAGACTTTTCAGTTAGCAGTAAAATACTTAACATTGTGCTTATAAGACTCTTTGTTTCACAATTCTCTGCAGATGAATTGATTTTGACTCAGAGCAATCATGTAGGACAGGATAGATCTGCCTCATAGAATTTCCAAGCTGTAAATTTTGGAAGCAGGCTTTCACATCTTTCACTTGAGGAGTAACTGGTGAGTTCCACCTACTCATCTCTTGGTTAGCACCCGACTGTCTTAACCACTATGCCACCAAGATATTTCTGTTTTACAATTAGCTCATAAATGTGCTATGTGTTGTTATTATTATTGAGTCAGAACCGATCTACAGCTGACCCTCCAGTGGGTTTTCAGAGGCAGTTAACCACATAAGAGGAGATCTTTCTCCTGTGGAGCTGCTGGTGGATTTAAACTGTGAGCTTTCAGAATTTCAGTGAAGCTCCTTACCACTAGACCACCAGAGTTCCCTATGTGTATAAGCGATAATTAATATTATTTTGCATTGAATTGGCACATTTGAATAACTACTTTAGAAACATTTTCTATTTTGAAATAGTTGTTGTTTACCATCAAGTTGGAAATGATCCATATCTGACTCTCCGGCAGGTTTTCAGAGGCAGTTAATTACACAGGAGTAGATTGTCCATCTTTTTCCTGGAGCAGCTGCTGAACTTGACCCGAATGCCTTTGGGATAACAGCGTAACTTCTTGCCCTTAAGTCATCTTTGTGGTTAAAAACAGAAGCCTACCTAATTGTGGATAACTACGGTGGTTTGGTGTTTATTTTTTAAAAATAATATAAAAAACCATCTATGTTAATATCTCTTTTTCTTAGGACTTATTCCCTATTGATTATAACTGCAAATTTGACTAGCGGATTAATTACACAGATAAATAAGCATCAGATGCACCTTAGTCTTTAAACTGACATCATTGCTTCTTAATACCTTGGAGACGTGCTTAACATCAGATTTTACCAATGTCACATGACTTTTGATTTCTTGATTATATTGGAACCAAGCACGGTGATTATGGATACAAGCAAGATGAAATCATTGACAACTTCCGTCTCCCCCCCCCGTCTATCATGATATTGCCAATTGACTCAGTGGTGAGGATTATCAGCTAGTTAATAAAGATATCAAGATAATCTTCTTATTTGTTGTTAAGTGCTTTAATAATAGCTAGTATGACCATAGCAGCGGGTCACCTCAATTCTTAGACTCATTTATAATTTTTTTGTAACTAGGTAAATCATCCATCATTTGCCTGCCAATTTGCTGCACAGTGGTGGTCTGTGTGTTGCTTGGCTGCTGAGGCTATGCCAACAGTACTGCAAATATCAGCAGAAAAACCCATAGTGGTGAGGTTTCAGACTAAGGCTGACTAGGAAGATAGGCCTGGAAAATCAGACCAATGAAAATTATCCAATAAATCATGCCAAGTTAGTATCTAGTATTGTGGTGGAGGTAGAAAGGCACTCAAAATACACAGTAGTCACAACAACAGACTCTTATTTGCCAATGCTTCTAAATATGGTGTAGCGCTGAGAAAAATGTTGCACATCAGGTTTCTAGAAGTTGAAGACAAGTCATCTGCAAATAACACTATCTGTAGCATAAACTATAAATGCTAAGCATGCTTAAAGTATTAGTAAAAGAGGTGATCATCATTAGATGACTTCTGGTTGTAAATATGCCACAAATTAATTGTCTGAATGAGGATATTCCAACCCATATCCTTCCAATCAATTGATGATCTACTCACTCCTCAGAGAAAAGTTAGCATGTCTGTAAACAGCAATACAATTTTTGGGCTATCAGAAAGCCTTTATTGTGTTATGCGCCATTGAGTCACCTGCAACCCATAGTGACCCTATGTACAATAGCTCTGAATCCTTCCCTGTCCTGAGCCAGTCTCACTGATTCCAAACACACCTACCCCAATTGCCCCAGTTACTGTATCAACCCATCTCATCTGGGGCCTTTCTTTCTTGCATTGCTCCTCCACTATTCTGAGCTTGATGTCCTTCTACAAGGACCTATCCCTCTTGGCAACGTAGGTGAAACAGAGCTTCAAAATTCTAGCCTCCAAGGAAAAACTTGGTTTTACTCTTTCCAAGACAGACCTATTTGTTTTCTTGGCAGTTTATGGTAAGTTCAGGATTCTTCTCCACCACAACTCAAAGGCATCAATTAATTTTCTGCCATTCTTAATCATTGTCCAGCTCTCTGATGCATAACAAGTAATTGTGAAGACCTTGGCCTGGATAAGGTACACCTTAGTCTCTAGACTGACATCATTGCTTCATAGTACTCTGTAGAGGTTCTTGACAGTAGATTTTCTCAGTACAATTTGTCTTTTGATTTCCTGTTCGTGCCAAAAGTGTTGATTGTGGAACTGAGCAAGCTGTAATTGTTAACAACCTCACTCTCTTCTCCATGTACCATGGTGCTGCCAATTCACCCAGAGTTGAGAATCTTTGTCGTCTTAATGTTTAGCTTTAATCCATTTTGAAGACTACAGTCCTTGACCTTCTGCAGCAAGTGTTTCAGGTCCTCCTCAGTTTCAGCAAGCAACAAACATATAGGATAATAATGTAACATGTCTTCAATACAAATTTATTCTTTGAACTCTCTACAAGTAGGTATTAGGTAAACAAGCAAGTATGGTAATTTTTATTCCTTCCTTTTAGGAGACTGTGAAACAATATTACTATGGGCTTACCTATTTACTCCAATCACCCATCAAAAATTGATTATTATTCATGAGACGGAATCCTATGAAGCACTCAGAAGCAACTATTCTGAAAAATACTGTATAACATGAGAGAGGCTGAGTAAACTAACTCAGCACATTAAAAAAAATACTATATAAGATCATTATTGTTAAAACAGAAGGATAACCAGTGAGGAGTGTGAAATACAAAGAGGGAAGTAGAGGAGGTGTGGGGCTGAGGGTGAAGAGGGGGAGATCATGGGGATGCAAGGTTTGGTGGGTGGAGTGAGGGAGCGAAAACAAACAAACAACTAACTCAACACTGTACATGAATGAAACATAGTAAAAAAGACTTAAAAATGGATTCTTTCCCAAAGGGATGCTTAGCATACCAGGAAGTTATATATCAGCCATATACTTGTGAAAAGCTTATAGGAGGAAATGAGAGTTGAGGCCAAGGCTACATTATTGCTAAAAAAAGCACCACACAGACTTAGGAGGTTAAAATAACTGCACAGGGCATGGGCCTGGACACTAATTGATGAACAAGTAACTTACTGAAACTGTCGTAGAAGAGTGGAACACAGATGCTCTATGTTTTCCGAAGACTAGACAAGAGGAAATGGACTGAACTTGTAGTTAGAGTTGACAAAGGAGATTCTTAAATACCAAAAATTTTGATGAAAGAAGATCCTATACTTGTCTCCCTCAAACACATGTATATGCTCAGCTATTAGTGAATGGAGATCAGGCTGGAAGACCCTTTGAGGACATTTGCAGTAGTATAGAATTTTGAAAACCAACTGAATCTGGATATATGATGTCATAAACAATAAATTCTTATTAACCTGTTTGCCTTTCCATTCTCAAAGTTGTTAAAGTGCTTTGAAAACATTCAGAAAATACAGCACCGAAGGGAAGAAACTCTTCAGAAGTCTTCCACTACAGCTCTTATGAGATAAAGAGAGAAGTTATAGTTACTATACAGACATCTGTTAGTTGATTATTGGTGGGAGTTATTAATTCATCTTGGAGGGAGTTATTAATTCACCTTTTCATTTATTAAGGTGTGTAATGAATTTTTTTTTTTTGTGTGTGTGACTAATTAGCAGATAGAGGAACCCTGGTGCCCTAGTGCAGAAGGTGCTGTGTTGCTAATGGAAATAACATGGTTCAATTCCACCAGCAGGTCTGCAAAAAATAATGAGAGGTAACCTTCTGTAAATATTTACAGCTTCAAAAACTCCATGGAAGACTGCTATGAGCCAGACTTGACCTGAAGGGAGTTTGTTTCACAGATAGTGTCTAATTCATTCCAGTAAAAAAAAGAATAATTAAAAATTTCCAGATACATGCAAATATGTTACACACATACACACACATATAGGCATGCTTTCTTGTTTTACAAATGAATATTATTTTACATAGTTTTAGTCCTCAGTCTCAATTGCTGTAGATAATCTTGGAACGAAATGGATTTTCATTAAGAGTTATATTACTTGGGTAGTTTTGTATTCTACTTTGTTAAAACAATTCATCAATGAACATCGAAAACAAGAGTTTTGCTTGGTGGGTACTTATTATGCCTTTTCTCTATGTTAGCAATTAACAAAGTTGCTTCCCCCCCCCCTTCACTGAAATGCTCATTTTTTAGAACAAGAATGTAGAATGAGAATTACTTAGCCAAAATGTAAGAACACTTGTAATACTTCCAGATTGTTAATTCAGGAATCAGATCTAGAGAGTACGACAGTTTCCACCCCCCTTTTTAAAGAAAATTTTTATTTTATACTGGTTTACTTACAAAGTTTGTATACATTATTTCTCCTTCTCAATTATTTAAATTGTGATTGTAATGAAAGTTCACAGAAAAGTTGGACTTTTGTTCTTTCATTGTTGCACATTTTTCTCCCTAACCCCCACTTCACTTTAAAAAATTCATTCACTGTTGCATCATTTCCTCCCTCCCCCAACCCCTATTCTAGTCCCCTTTGCTATGCACCTCTTATAATGCCTAATCATATATTCCTTTCAAACAGTTTTTTCCTTCATCTGTTCCAATGCAGGGTTCTTTTTTCCCCTCTCTTTTTCTCAAAACACCTTATTTGTTTGAAGGACTTAGGACATTCCTGATGCCCAGCAGACAACAATATATATCTAATGAGTAGGGCTGGTTATATGACTTTACAGTCTCCTTTCTAGTTCTCTTGAGATAACAAATTTCCTATAAAAGGGATGCATTTCCAAGGTCATTCAATCCACTCCTCCAGGTCTTCAATGGCATTCAGTGCAGCAGGAACAAGGCAGGCTCAATGACAATTTTTGGTGATCTCTGTTTCATATTTGTTCACTAAATATTTACTGAGTGCTTTTGATGTGTTAAGTCTTCGAGAATTTAAAGACAAATAAGATGCTCTCACCTTACAGTAGACATCCACGGAAAACGAACTTAATGCCATGAGCCAGAACTAGCTCAAAGCTGACCCTCCCATGTGTTTTCAGAGGTTGTAAATTACATGGGAGGAGATGGCCCATTCTTCTCCTGTGGAAGAGCTGGTGGATTCAAACTGCTTGTCTTTGGGTTGACAGCACAACTTTCCATCCGCTAGGCTACCAGAACTCCCTAATAGTAGATATGGAAACTGACAAAAGGCAGATACTATCAACACCCTTGACCTCTGTAGTCAGGAAATCAGGAGATGTCTTGCATTGGCCTGGTCTACTGTCAGAGATCTTTTCAAATTATTGAGGAACAATGATGGACAGTATGCGGAATGAAATATCTCAGTCACAAAAGGAAAAATATTGCATAGAACCACAGTTATAAAGCTGGTCTGGCATGGGGGTGGGTAGAAAGAAAATAGGATAAGAGTGGGTAGATAATGAACCCTGCAGTGGAATCTATGAAGTAATGAACTGTTTAAAAGGAATGTATGATTGATTAGGCATCATATGTATGACAAGAGGTAAATTGCAAAGAGAACTGAGGGGAATGAGGGAAGGAAGGTAATTGTGCAACAATGAATAAATATTAAAAAAAGTGAACTGGGAGAGGGGGAAGGAAAAGATAGGGGGTAAAATGTACAACAATGAATGAATGAAAATTAACTTTTCTGTAAACTTTCCTTAAAATAACAATTAAAATAAAAAAAATATTAAACACACACACACACACACACGCACAACAAACCCCCTCAAAGTATGAAAGATAAAACGTCACCATCTTTGACTCCATGGAATGCTTTGACTGTACTTTTCCCAAGACATTTGTTTTTTTCTCTTGGCAGCCCATGGGATATTCAGAATTCTCCTCTAGTACCACAACTCAAAGGTATCAACTATTTTTCCATCATTCTTATTCCTTGTCCAGCTCTCTGAGGTGTAACAGGTGATTGACAAGACTGTGGCTTGAATCATATGTAGTGTTCATTATTTATCCCCTCTTTTCTTAGTTTTTCCCCATTCCCCCATGCCAGTCCTGTTTTATAACAGGTATTATGCAACATTTGTCCTTTTGTAAGTGAGATATTTCACTCAGCATATTGTTCCTGGAGTCATTCATGTTGTGTAATAGCGTATGAGTTCCTTGTTATTCAGTACTGCATAGTATTCCATTGTGTGACTATACCGTAGTTTTTTTTACTGTCCATTCATTTGTTGTTGGGCACTTGGGTTGCTTCCATCTCTTTGCTATTATGAATAATATAGCAATAAACATAGATGTACATTTGTATCTGTTTGGGTGGCAGCTCTGGTTTCTTTATGGTGTATTCCTAGTAGTGGGATTGCTGGGCCAAATGGTATTCCTATTTCATTACACCTTTAGAGACATTAAGTGTTAGCAGCATTTCAAGGTTTGGAATAAGATTAAATGACTTGAACATTTCTGATTTGGAACATGACTGAAGAAATGATTCACATGTAGACATGTTATCACGAGCGTATTGAGATCACCTCCCAAGGTTTTAGATAAAAAACATCTTTGGAAAAAGCTTTTGATTTCATATACTCACTTTTGTTCTAATCCATTAAATATTAATACATATTCTATGACCCTCACTGTTAAATGACTTGATGGTAGAATTGCTGTGCTGTCTAGTACACCACCCTTTTTGCTTAGTTCAATGCACCAGGTTTTTCTGTAATCTCACTGGATCTGGTTTTGCACCTTCAAGGCCATTGCTAGAGCTAAAGTAATCTCTCTGGGGGAAAAAAATCTGGTAATTTTGTCTTCCCACTTGAATGATTTCCCCATTGACCTTGCAGTGCATTTCATCCTCCTTAACATGACCTCCTTCATGATTTGGGCCCTGCTTTGCCCTCCAGTATCCCTTCTGGGCACTTTGTTTTGTTTGCTTCCCTTTGTTTTGTGGTAGATATGTTTCCTGGAGCACTCCAGGTTTTCTTACTCCCTGGGCTGCCTCCTAAACTGCTCCCGTTTCTGAGTTAGAATAGAGATTCTTGTCTCTGCTTCTTCTTTGTTCATCCTTTACATCCCAGTTTAGAGAGAAAATCTTCTAAAAATCTCTTTACATTCTTTAATTCCATTGTTTAACTTTCATCTTCACCTGAAACAATTGAAAATACCATGGTTTGAGTGGTAAGGTGCACTTCAGTCCTCAAAGTGATATCCTTGTTTTTTAACTCTCTAAAGAAGACCTTAGCAGCAGACTTGCCCAAGGCATTATTCCATTTGATGCCTTACCTGCTGCAACCATGAGTGTTGGTCATGGATCCAAGCAAAGTGAGGTCTTTGACAACTTCAGTCTTTTCTCCACACTCTATGGTACTACCTATTGGCTCAATTGTGAAGATTTTTGTTTTCTTTATGTTGAGGGGCAATATACACTGAATGTTGTAGTTCTGTTGTTGTTGTTTTTATCTCAAATAAGTGCTTCAAGTTTCCTTCACTTTTCAGCTAGCATGTTCAGATCATCTGTGCAGCACTGGCTGTTGATGAGTCTTTCTCCAAACTTGTTGCCACATTCTTCTTCATGTAGACCGACTTCTCCGATTATTTGTTCAGTGTGTAGATGGAATAGATGAAAGTGTCTAACACGGACATATACTTTCCTGATTTCAAACTTTGCTGCTACAGTATTCACTTCCTCCTTCACAGCCTTTGTGTAAATTCTGACTCATAGCAATCCTCTATCGAGTGTCTGAATCTGTAAATAGCAAAGGGAGGACACTGTCCAACTTTCATCTATGGATCCCTGTTGGATTGATTTCAACCATCAGATATGTGCACCTTTTGGACAATCAAGCACCCTATGGACACCAGTGCTTCCAAATATAACTTCAGAAAATTAACCCCCCATCTAGTGGATTGATTATTTAGATATAGTATTACAAGGTACACTATCTCATTGGGGATTTTAGTTCTATGACTATGATCCATATCGCTGGTTTTTCACTAGGAGCAATTCTATCCTTCAATGGGTATCTGGCAATTCCGGCGAAAATTTTTTGATTGTCATGACCGGGAGGATTGGGAGAGATGTTGTTACTAGCATCTAGTGTAGAGACCAGAGATGACTGCTAATAGGATTGCCTCCTTACATCAAATAATTAGCTGTTCCAAAATGTCGACAGTGTTGAAGTTGAGAAATCCTAGTCTCTATAAATCCAGAGAAAGTATATGGCTTTGATAGCTGCCCCACATGATAGTCGTGCTGTAGTTACTCGAGACCTGCAGTTTCTCTGGGCTCTTGCATATTATTTGACCATTGAAAGAAAAACAAAGGAAGGAGAAGCAGGCAGCAAAATGGATATGCTGTATTACTGCATGGGAGCTGTTTTGGTACTGTATTTTAACTCATTAACATTTAAAAATTGTTATGCAGCAGAAAAATAATTATGTCCTTTTAACTGTTGAAACAGAATCCATTTTTCCAAGCATACTTTTTTAAGGGCATATTGCTAAAACACCAACTGTTTTACAAGTGCAATAATCACATTGCTGTTGAGTTTATTGTGTTTTGTTAGGACACACTTTATAGTGTAGAAAATGCATTTTAAAGTAATTTTTCTGGGTATACTTATGGGGAAAAAGAGGTATGCTTCATTCTTATAAGTTAATGATTAGCTGCCTAAAGGCAGATGAAAGCGCTGTGTCAGTATTTCAGTTTTTTTTGTTTTGTTTTTTTACCTTGATTTGGAGAGATGAGAAAGCTGTGGAAGGTAAGTGAGAAATAAAGAAAATTCACAGCATTCCAAAGACTTCCATCCTTTGTAAGAGAACCATCCATGCTGCTCATGGCCAGTTGTTTTGTAATCACGTTCTCTTTTACATTTGACACAAACAGATAATTGCAAAACTATTGGATGAAAGATTGGTGGTTCCAATCCTCCCAGAAGTTCCTGGAAGAATACAGACGCGACAATTTGGCTCCAAATGATTACGGTCTTGAAAACCATATGAAGCAATTCTACTCTTCTCCCCTGGGAATGTCATCAGTTGGAATTGACGCAGTGTCAACTAACGATGACGACAATCACTATTTAAAGCTCTATTTGATTCTTCAGTTGGTTTCCTGAACCTGCATATCCACCTGTGGAAATATGGGTGATTCTGAGTCACTGCAAACATATGCAGGATTGCTGGGTGTGCAAATTCAGGAATTTTTCTCTTGAGAAATGCTCATAGATTCTCAGAAGGTTCTTGAAAGAAAAAGTTTAAACTTCATGAAATCCACACATTATCCAGTAAATGATATTTTAAAATTCAGTTTAAGAAGGTGTAGAGTTAAATCAAACCTTCTTAAAATTGTGATTTTAGTGAAAGTTTACAGAAAGGATATGTTTTCATTCATTCATTGATAACATTTTCTTGCCTTCTCCCTCAATTCACTTTGTAATGTAGGTCTTATTCCAGATTGTTAATTTTCATATAAGTAATGTTTACTCATCTATTCTTTTCAAATAGTCCTTCCTTATTTCTATTCCAATGTAGTGCTTATTATCTACCCATTCTTTTATTATTCTCCTTTCCTCTGTGCCTGCTCTATATTTATAACAGTGGTCTTTTGTGGTATTCGTCCTTTTGTGACTGATTTCTTTTACTCAGCATAATATCTTCCAGATACATCCATGTTTTCACAAGTTCATTGTTCCTATAGTGTTTTACAAGTTCATTGGTTTTTCGTGCTGCATAACATTCCACTGTGTGGATGTAGTATGGTTTTTCTATTAATTTGTTTATTGAGGGGCATGTGGGCTGCTTTGATATCTCACTATGGCTGGTTTGATCTCTTCACTATTGTAAATAATGCTGCAGTAAATGTGAGCGTGCATAAATCTGTTTGTGTCACAGCTCTTGTTTTTTTAGCGTATATTCCCAGTAGTTGGAATAGCTGGGTCAAATGGTAGTTTTATTTCCAACTTCTTGAGAAAGCACCAGATTGCCTTCCATAGTGGTTGAACCATTTAAATTCCTACCAGTGGCACTGCAATCCCAGAGGTGAGTGGTTCAAATCCACCAGATGCTTTTCTAGAGAAGGAGGGACAATCTCCTCCTGTACCAGTCAGATCCAATTTGACGGTACACACACAAAAAATAATAAAAAATAAAATAAAAAAAACCCATAAAATTCCTACCAGTAATGAGTGAGAATTCCAATTTCTTCACATCCTCACCAGCATTTGTTTGCTGCCCTGTTGGAATTTGCTATTGTTTCTGGGATGAGATGATGTCTCATTGTTGTTTTGGAATTCTTAAAGGGGGCCTCGAGTAGGCATTTAAGGGAGCTCTGGTGACGAGTTTGCTGCCAACCCAAAAGAACATTCAAATTCATCAGCAGGCCCATGAGAGAAAGATGGGTAGTTTCCTCCCATGTAATTTACAGCCTCTGAAAAACATGTGTTATTTCTTATCTTTCTCTTTTTACCTATGCAGTATTTATCCTTATGAAACTGAGATAGTTCATGCAGCATAGTGCCCTCCAGTCTCTTTCAAGATATGTAGTATTTTTTGAAATTGTTGCTCCTGAATGCTGCATAGTATTCCATCATGTGAATATACTACAATATCTCAATTCATTGGATTGTGGTTGGCCATTAGGGCTGTTTCCATGTTCTTGCAATTGCGAATAATGATGTGCAACTCTCTTTTTGTGTCTCAGTTATAATTTCCTTGGGGTATATTCCTAGGAGTGGAATAGCTGGATCATTGGATGCCATCTCACTCCAGTAGCAATGGCAAAGTTTAATAGGACAGCAAGCAATAAATGTTGACGAGGATGTGGAGAGATAGGAACTCTTAGGTGCTGTTGGTGGAATTGTAAAATGGTACCACCACTCTGAAAGGCAGTGTGGCATTTCCTCAGAATGCTGAACATAGAAATGAAATATGTATTTTTACTAAATTAAGTTTAATACAGTTTGGGGTTAAATGTAAAGAAAATTGTATGTAATAAAAGACAGCAGTGTAGCAGTCTGCTACCTGAGGGAATTTGGGCCTGATCTTAATTGAATTGGTGGTCGAGGACTCATTTCTGTGCACCAGTGGTCTAATGGTAAAGTGTTGTGCTTCAAATCCAAAGGCAGGACGTTCAAATCCACCAGTTATTCTGCAGGAGGAAGATGGACAGTCTCTTTCCATGCAGTTTATAGCCTCTAAATTCCTGCTGGAGGGTCAGCCAGGAAGTTGGTTTTGACTCAACAGCAATGAATGGTTGACAAGCTGGTTTCTTCCCAGCTGCCATGTGCATGGCCAGGTGTGCTGCCATCTCTACACATTATTAGTCAGAAGTGGAACAGAGGGAGAGGGCAGCAGTGGCTCCCAGAGTTTTCTTTGGAACCATACAAATTTACTTTCTACTATGATGTAATTGCCTAATAACCGGACAAGTTCTAATTCCCCATTTCCCTTTCTTTAGAAGTTGCCAGTTGTTTCTCAGTCTCTATTCCTGTGCAGTTGAAAAGTCACAATTTCCAGACTGCTTGCTGTGGGGATGAGGCAAGACATAAGGGCTTGCTGTGTTATTAATAAATACTTTCCTATCCTCGACATTTCTGTGTTCTTGAGATGGGATTATGTGATTTAAGTTTGTATAGTCACTATTCAGCAAGGGCTCTTAGACTCATAAATAGGTAAACTCTGATCATCAGAATAATAAAAGGTGGCAAACTTATCTCATAACAAACTGACTATGAAAAGGCCCTAAAGTAAATATGTTTTGAAATGAATGCATTCTATTGCAATTTCATATTGAGTGTGGATTTGCAGTATTAGTTCAATGCTGTCCTCCAAGAAATATTTCTTCACATAATCACTGATTGAAAATAAGGAAATTTGCAGTGATTGATTAATCTGAAAAGGGGAAAAAAGACAAACATTAAAAGATGATGCTGTCTTTCTTTTGAAATCTTATTGAAGTTTCTCATGAGGGTTTTATAATGTTAGGTCTAACATCATTCAGTGGTCCAACAGGAAGTTGAGAGTTAAGTGGAGGTTGTAACATGAGAAATCTGATGCAAATTTTCTTCTTGCTTTTAATTTTTAGGACTTTAAAATTTCTTTTGACTTTGAAGGGGCCAAGAGGACCAAACACACCCCACCCCACAAAATCCCAAATTGTGGGCACACTTAAAGTATGAGAAGTCACTAAGTGATTTTCATTTAGAATAACATCAGAGCCTTGGACTAAATTGAATTCGATTTTTGCAGATGAGGAAGCACTTGAAAGCAAGGTTAACTCAGGCTATAGCAGCATCAACATCAAGGCTCCCCATCCTCAGGATTGTTCTACTGGGCAACGTACCAAGTTGGTTAAACAAACACAATGGGAGCCACACCAAATTAAATACTTAAGGTCAGAACCTACCATTTTGACGTATCATTTGCATCAATGAAAGTAGAGCACCAGTAACATTAATGGAACCAAGTTGCAGCAGTAGTAATAATACTGAGACTCCTTTGTTGTGGGGAAAATTGGCTTAGGTGTTCATTCTTTTAAATGATATTATTTTTCAGCTACATCAGGCTCAGGAAAAACCTTCTTAAAATATTCTCTTCTTTAATGTCTTAATTTCTGTATATTCACTAAGTGTTTATTGAGTGCTTACCCTATGTATATGCTTCATAGAGCATCATAGAACACAGTAAACTTGCAGAACTTGTTCTCTCATGACTTAAGAAGTAGCTAGGGAGACAACACACACACTTCACAAAAGTTAAGTAAAGTAGGCTTTGAATATGTTACTCAAGATAGCACACTTTGAGGTGACAATGCTAGAAATGTCAAAAAGCATAACATTCTAGGAGAAAGAAATAGAGCTTCTGGCTGTGTTTGGGGAACAATTTATTGGCATGAGGAGGTAGTCTTTGGAGTCTAGATTTAGAGGAGCTTGACCAAATACCGTTGTGCCACGTGACTGGAGGACAGTGTGGAGAGTTGTTTAAGCTTCAGTGAAATAGCTCTGAAGCTAATTCAGTCAAAGTAGATTGACTTCTAAGGAATCCTGGTAGTGTAGTGTGTTATCATATTGGGCTACTAATCAGCAGGTTAGCAGTTCAAATACACTATTTGATCACTGGGAGAATGAGGATTCCATCTGCTCTTGTTAAGATTTGCAACCTTGGAAATCTGCTGGAAGGTTACCATTAGTCAGACCTGACTTGTGGGCAGTGGGTTTGATTATTTAGTTTTGAACTGATTTATCACTGCAGAAAATCTTGAAAGACAAGCTAAGCATTTTGCAGTTTTGTTTTTGCTTGATTCTGAACCACTAAAGAGTCTTTAGATTGCCTGTGGGTTGTTGTGTTATTTCTGTAACCATATGCATTTCATTGTCTTCTTTTGCCCAGAACACTTACCCAGAGAAAAGTTAAAAAAGAGGTAAGATAAATGAAGTGAGGACTAAGTGTCAGCAAGAAACAACAACAAAGTTACTTTTCCCTGATCTGAAGGAGGTTGATTGCATATCTTTCTCAGGAATGAGCTAACTATGGGCAGACTGTTCTCCAGCAATCATTGTCTAAACACACCACTACATTCATCGTCTCCCTTGTGTGCACAGTGCTGGTCTAGGTGTTTATTTTATCCCACAGTTAACTGCACATTGCACCTACCATCAATCACCAGACATAGGTGTGTTCTCTTAATTGCCATTTAAAGATCTCCTGAAAGTGACTTATATACATTATTTCCTATTCTTTTTTCCACAGATGAAAGCACTTACTCTGAGCCAGAAAAAGATGCTGACATTCTTTTTAGAGTTATCTCCTGATTCCAAAGAGTCAAGCATTGCTGCTGTTTCTAAGAAATACAATTCCATCTGTAAGAGCTTGCATCTTGTTAATATAGGAAGATCAGTGTGTTTGGGTTTTTTTTTATTAGCAGGGACTACATAATTTCATTATTTAATGTTTGAGTTTTCAGACTAGAGTGCAATTCTCACAGATTATAGCACAGTGAGTATGAAGTGACTCTTAAGCAAGTTTCTGGAAGGATCTGTTGAATTGCAGTTTTGTGAGCGTCTAGAAGGTGGATCCTAGATCCATCTTAGCTGCTTTGCTGGAAAGAGCTTATGCCAGTTTTCTTTTGCTTAAATGGTTCTTTCTAGAGTTAAAATTCACTCAACAAAAATTTGTATACATCATATTGCATTCAGAGTTTGGTGACGCCTTCCCACATTGAGCCAGGACCTCTACCTACACACAAAGGTGAAAAGTAACTTCTGTGGAGAAACAAACAAATCCTCCACGGAAGTAAGCACATGAAGACAGTAAAAAGAATTTCAAAATGATGGTAATAGCTATGAGGTATCCGAGAAAGGAGATGAGGAGAAGACTGGCAGGGACCATGTGTGTTAGGTGCTCAAAATAGTTGGTGCTGTGTGCTGTCCAGGCAGAACTGACTCATCGCTGACTCACCGGTGAGATATTTGGCTAGTAAACATGTTTCTGTATGTAAGAGTTTTATTTTTATTTTAAATGAAAATATAAAATTACTCCCCATGGAAAATGAAGTCTGATACAATAATTCTTCTTGTTGTTATGTGTCATCTGGTAGAAACTGCCTCATATCTGACCTTCCAGTAGGTTTTTAAGGACTGTAAATCGCATGGCAGGAGACTGTCCGTCTTTCTTCCGACAAAGCCATTGGTGGATTCAAACCATGTGCATTTGAGTTGGTAGCCCAACTCCTTACCACTGTTGTTGTTGTTGATTGCCACTGAGTTGAGCATGACTCACAGTGACCCTATGAAAAAAAGACCTCAAGTCTTTTATAACTATTGTCATTTCTCCAAGTTCACAGAATTTCTAGAGGCATGTGGTCTAGGAAGTGGATGCTACTCCTGCTTCCAAACTTGTCTTAAAACTGGAAGCTCCAATACACACTGTCCACCATGGGCAGCTGTTATGACATTTGACACCCCAGTGGCACAAGGTTCAGCATCACAGCAAACCCACATCACCTCAGTAGAGCAAATTGAGAGAAGAGTGCTGTATGACTTAAAAGAAAGTCTGTCTATATTTATAGTGGATAATGCTCGTTGTTTGAAGGCAGGACTTATGTATTGTGGAGAGAAATAATGCTCTAGTATTTCCTGGATCATCTCTGAGAAGTTTTTTGATCTACTTGTTCCTGGAAAAATCTCTGAGAAGCAAAAAAAAGGGAGAAAAAAAATGGAGGAAGACAGAATGGGGAGAAAGAAGGAGGGTAGAGTAGAAATAAGAAGTGAAGAGAGGAAGGGAGAGGGAAGACAACAGAAGGGAGAGAGGAAAGAGCAAAGAAAGAAAAGTAGGAAACAGGAGAAGGAGACAAGAGGGAAGGGGTTAGAGGACAGAGGTGGGAAGGAATGCAAATATATTTTCTTACTGATATATTTGGTGAGTACTTCTTGGAGACAAGGATTCTGAAGCTTTGCCTGACATGTTTTGGACATGTTGCAAGGCGGACCAGTCCTTGGAGTGGGGTGTCATGCTTGGTAGGGTGGAGGGGCAGCGCAGGAGAGGAAGACCCTCTATGAGGTGGATTGATTCAGTGACTGAGGTAATGGGGGTAGGTGAGTCAGAGACAGTAAGATTGGCACTGGCTAGAGCAAGGTTTAAGGCTGTTGTACATAGGATCGTGATGAGTCACAGGGGACTTGACGGCACATAACAACCACATAACAATAACATGAAGGCAGGACCATTCCAGAGTTGATTCTTCTTTGTTCTTTATTTTCCTAGAAGCAATGCAGGGAGCTCTGATGCTGTTAATTCAAAAGCTGTGTAGTTCTGTTATTTTCTCTATGGTGACGTTGCAAGAGAAAAGTGAGCAATCTTCTCCCATTTAATTTACAGCCTCAGAAACCCAAAAGAGGGTCAGCTATGAGCAGATGACAATGAGTGAACAATTTAGTAGCAATATGGTGCAAATTAAGATGAAACTGAGTTGAACTAACACCCCATGCTGCACTCTATTGATATTCCAGGAAATCAGTTCCTTTGAGAAAGGAGATATTGGCTAGCTCTGATTTTCCTGAGGGATTTGGTATGTTTCTTGTGTCTTCTAATTAGATTATGAGGGGCTAGATTTTTTCTTTCATGAAATTCCTGTTTACATACATTTTGATGTTTATGGAAGCTTGTCATCCTGGAGATTCTTATCAAGACAATATGACACACAGTTTATCAATTAATTAGTGTCTTCTTAATACTAGGAATCATGGAAGTGCAGTGATTAAAACACTTAGTTGGCAATCAAAAGACTAGAGACTGGAAAGATTTGCCAGTGTGCCTCTGTAAAGATGATAGGTTTGGAAACCATATGGGACATCTGTACTCTTTACAGAGTCACTGTCAGACTCAAAATGATGACAGGGAATTTTTCATAACACTGAAGACATAACTTCTCACTAAAGGGTGTTCACTCTCTGTTTCCAGAGAAAAACTTTGTATCACTATGCTTATGTAATCATGTGCTGGGATTTGGAAATCAACCTCTTTCCAGTCTTAACTTAGTATCTCCTCTTTGGCAACTTGCTTGATCTGAAAGCCTACTTCCCAGATCTGTTCTTTCAGCTGGAACTAAGATTCTTATTAATAAACTGTGCCACAGACCCACCATCGGAAAACATCCCTCTTCAGGGCGTAACTTGGCACTCAAAAACTCATGTGAAGCAACAGGATGTGACAATTTAGAGCAGGAAAACAATGGTATATATTGTACTACAATAGAGTTTGACATGATAGAAGTAATTTGAAGGGGCCAAATGTAATTTGCCAAAGCACGTGTTCTTTATGAAGCCAACACTGATTTTTCCTGATACACTGGTGGCATATAATTAAAGAAATAGAGACTTCAGGTTTTGGGTTTTGTTGGTTTTTTTTTTTCCTTTAAGAGGCAATAACTAGACAGAGTCCTTATTTTATGAATTTGTAGGAGAAGAGTGGGCACAAGTTAGACCATGACTACAGAGTATTCATTTCGGTGAGTTAGCTTATTATTCAGCATATTAATTGCCCAATGAATTTGAAGGCAAGCAAAATCTTATATAAAAGAAACATATGGGGGAAAATGCCATGCTAATGGTGAAAATTCAGAGTAATTTGAAAGTACCTGATGTGATTTGCTTATTTATGCCTTTTCTATTTTATAGTGTGTTCTGACCTTTATCACTTAAAGCTTCAGTTTCTGTGTCATTCATTCTTTTTCCTCTACAGATTGTCTGAAAGTCTGTATGTCAAAGTCCTTAAATTTCACTCCCTTAAGATTTTTCCTGTTATTTTTCTACCCTTTTCTTGCTTCTGAGGAACTAGAGTCCTCGGGATTCTTGTCTTTTCCCAAGGACCAACTCCTCCATGTGTTTCCAATGTTTTATTTGATTCATTTGTCAGGACACTGGTATACTTTTACCTTCTGATTTCAGCTGTCTTTCCTCAGACTCATTAGAAATCTATACTTGGACAAGGAGGCAGTCCTCAGAACAGAGCAAGGAAACACTGCATGGTTCAGAATTAGGAAAAGAGTGTGTCAGGCATGAGTTCTGTCTCCTTAACTTTTTAATCTGTATATGGAACAGATAATTTGTGAGGTTGGTCTTTATGAGGAGGAGTGTGGCATGAGAATTGGAGGAAGAGTCATCAACAATCTGTGTTATGCTGATGACACAATCTTCCTTGCCAAAACGGAGAATGGCCTGAAGCATTTGCTGCAGAGGGTCAATGACTTCAATCTGAATTGAAGCTCAGCATTAAGAAGACAAAGATTTTCACCACAGGGCCAATTGGCAGCACCATGATAGATGGAGAAGGGATGGAGATTGTTAATAATTTCAGTTTGCTCAGCTCCACAATCAACACTCTTGACACTAGCAGTCAGGAAATCAAAAGACAAATTGCAATGGGTCAGAATGCTATCAGGGACCTCTCTAAAGTGCTAAAGAGCAATGATGTCAGTCTAGAGACTAAGGCGCAACTTGTTCAGTCCATGGTCTTTGCAATTACTTGCTGTGGATCAGAGAGCTGGACAATAACTGAGGATGACAGAAGAAGCATCAATACCTACAAGTTCTGGTGTTGCAGAAGAGTCTTGAATATACAATGGAACACCAGGATAACAAATAGGTCTTTCTTGGAGAGGGTGAAACCAAGTTTCTCCTTGGAAGCAAGGGTTTTTGAAGCTCCATCTCGTATACTTTGGCCACATGGCCAGGAGAGATCAGTCCTTGGAGAGGAGAAGGACATCATGCTTAGAAGAGTGGAGGGACAGTGCAGGAGAGGAAGACCCAGGATGAGATGGATTGACACAGTAGCTGGATTTATGATACTAATTCTTTCTTCTCCTACAATTTTAGATATGATAGTATTCTAGTTTTCCCATATTCCTGCTCAACTATTAACTTCATTATTTTTTCTCTTTAAACTTTCCAAATGTAGTATATTTTTAAAGTGTGTGGTCCTTATCAGTGTTTCTACTTGTGAAATTCTTGTCTTCGTCAGTTTTTCTACTTCTATATATTGTAAAATTCTTAACTTTACTTGGATGATTAGCTAGGTTTTTATTATAATTCATATTTTGCCTCAGATACTGTTCTACAAGTCCAACTTCTTGCTGCAGATCTCTAAATATGGCATGTTACACATAAAATGTA
The DNA here is from genome assembly GCF_000299155.1 of Elephantulus edwardii. Lineage (NCBI taxonomy): Eukaryota > Metazoa > Chordata > Mammalia > Macroscelidea > Macroscelididae > Elephantulus > Elephantulus edwardii. The sequence continues at coordinate 29,444,622 of NW_006399760.1, read as the reverse complement.
ACCTCTTTGTGACTCAAAGCTCCCTGATTATAATGCTTTTAATTCCTATTTGCATCCACTTGCTAACACTTTATAAGTTTACTTCTACCAACTTCCTTCCATTACATACTTCAGCTCTCTTCCAACCATTTTAACGAAAACTGGCATTATTTTTTACAAGATTTGTAAATGATTTTTATTCTTTATATCTTCTTTTTTTCCAATTTATTTTACCCATTATTGCCTAATTAGATTCCTAAACCATTGTTTCACACAGAAAGGTCTAAAAGACTTTTCTACATGCTACGTGTAATTGCAAATCCCTGAGCCTGGCATCCAAGTTCTCTTCTCTTGCTACAGAGGGAGAGAATAATACTTCCTAAGTGTTCTTAAAAGATTAACTGACCCATCATGAAACAAAGTAAACAAAATTCGAGTTGACTGAGACTGTTTGCTTTCCTTATTGCTCATGCGGAGCAGTTGTCATAAATCTGTTTTGAAATACTTTATAAAACCACTGCTTATAGAATTTCAGTTGCAAATAAGGCCAGTTTTATCTGCTTACACGTTTTTTAAGCATTTACACTCAACTATAGTTCCTTTTTCCAAAAAAGGAATGATTACAATAGTAATCATTTAAATGAATTTTTCAGATTAAAAAAACAAACCATTCTTTGCCTCAGTTAGGGTGATGATCTTGGTTTGAAACAAAAACTACAGGTGAGGTAATCATTGCCTCTTTCCAAGGAGAATGAAACATTATGAAATTAATAAATGGCACACAAATTATAATCAGATGTCTTTTCCTACTAATTAGGCTGAACAATTATTGGAACTACCCTGATGATGTATAATGTCAGGCTGCTAACCCAGAGGTTAGTGGTTCTAATCCACCAGCTGCTTTGAAGAAGAAGGATGGGAGGGAAAAAGACCTTTGATTTACAACCTCAGAAACCCCATGAATGGTTGCTCTGAATCAAAATCAACTTGACATTAATAGGTGTAGTGGGTGTATTTTTGTGTAATCTGCTACCTATAAAGACTAGTTTTGTGTACACACCACATACGATCTGCAGTGCACTGATTATTCGAAAAGCAGGTGCTGTGGAGGTTAAGTAGAAAAGACAATTATTATTACTTTACACCTTTTGCATCCTCTTACCTATCACATTTCTTGACCAGACACATCTAGACACGTATCCGGAAAGGAATTCCTTTCTAAATTCAGTTACATGAGGTGTTTAATTTACTGAGCTTTTTGGTAAGTGGCTTGGAATATTTGCCCTGAACTAACTCCTTGAAAATGTACTTGTTCTAGACAAGGTTGCTGATGTCATGACAAGGAGTTCATATCTTGGGAGAGGTCTGCGATTGAAGCTGAGGTGTAGCTGATTCGGCCCTGAGGCAGAAAAACTGGATGAAGCAGTTTTTTCTCCTTTCCCTTTACAGAGTATGTAATTTGTGCAACAGCTCGAACTTGGCCAATAGGGAAGTACCAGAGCTAAATCAGCTTTACTGTAGGGCAGCTTTGCCTGTTTCTCAACTCAGTGATACCCAAATCCAGGCCTATTTTACTTCAAGTGGAATACACATGTAGAGTAAACACTCTCAAGGTCACTAATATATGTTCTTTATAGCCCACTGTGAAAAGAATTTCCTTGTTTCCAAAAAGGCCTAGAATTCATTCATGCTTCAGGATGGTAAACTCTTATGAAAAAAAAAAGAAGAAGATTCAAAGACCCACTCTTCTCGTCTTTCTTTTAAAAGGAGATCTTCTGCAACCAGTATTTATAGAATAATTCGATCTAGAGGGTGGCTGCCACACTTTCCTTAGTGTGTGGTTGCTTGTCTGCTTGCAGGATGACCAGATTTCTGAAGCGTAAGAAAGTGAGCAATTGAAGCAAATAACTGTATAATCCCAGACAGAATTCCCTGATTTTTCTCCAATTTTTCACAATAATTCAGGCAGCAGTGGGCTTGATGACTGAATGATTGGAACTAGTTCTTCTTTTTCTACTTTCTTTCGGTAAAGTAAGTAAAAGTGAAATAATGTGTGTATATGTGATTATGGCTATTATTTATATTTTCCGTCTATCAAGGCTAATTTTTGAGTAAAAAGTATTCAGCAACTAATTGATTAAATCTAAACCGACCCACTGCCAGCTTTAGATCAGAGCAATGTATCTATCATCTCTCATTCTAGGAGAGGCAGAGCCACAATTACAGACGGATGGGTTTTGAGCAGTCAGGTTCCGTAAATATCTCTAGATTCCCCCACTTCTAAGTAATGAACACTGTTATTGTTTCCTTTCAGGTTGTGATACTTCACATCTCTTACCTGCCCCCCCACCACCAGTTTTATGTAAATTGTGTGTGGATAATGGAATGAAATGGTTTCCATGGAGCTGAACAAATATAGGTCATATTGTAAGGAACTCTTCTTCTCCTGAAGTATACAGGTGAATTTGCATATAATTTTAATCATTCAGTTTTTTAAGTAGTACTAAAACCATGAACTAAGTTGAGCTTCATGTGATATAGATCTCCACTTTCTGTTCTAAAATATGCATATACAGACACACTAAAAACTCTTACTACACAGAATTATATGCTCTTAATAGAGTGAGAAAAAAATAGGTGGAATGGTGCTTTCTTAACAAAAACACTTAAAAATGCATTTTTATCAGCTAGTAGCTGAGTGACCTCATGGTTCCCTCCACTCTGCATTAGACATTTCAATCTTTTGGCCTCAGCCAACAGAAATTTATTTCCTCACAGTTCGTGAGGCTAGAAGTCCACATTCAGAGTACCGAGCTGCGGTAAAGAGTTCTCTCTCCATGAGCTCTGGAGGAATGTCTGTTTCTCTACTGAGTTCTGCTTCTGGGAAATCTTCATGTGGCTTGGTATTTCTCTGTTCATATCCTGATGTGACTTAAGTTTGCTTAACTTCTTTACACTTCAAAAGAGATTGATTAAAATATTTCCTACACTAACCCTATCCTCATTAATATAAAAACATAATCCATTTCTGAGTAAGATTATGTATTACATATTTTCGCAGTTCTCATATATCATTGTTGTTTTTGTTGTGTGCTATTGAGTTGCAACTGACTTCTGGCTCACCTTCCAATGGGTTTTTCAAAGATTGTAAATCCGACAGACAGGGATTGTCCATCTTTCTTCCAGGGAGCAATTGGTACATTCAAATTGAATGCCTTTGATTTGAGAGCACTAGGCTACTAGAGCTCTCTAACACATCATAGATAGGTTGTTATGTGTCACTGAATAGGAACCAATTCATTGCTGACCCTTCAGCAGGTTTTCAGAGACTTTGCATTGCATGGGAATATGTTATCCATCTTTCTACCATAGAGCAGCTTGTGTATCCAAACTGTGTGCCGTTGAGACACCAGAGCAACTTCTTACCCCTAAGCTAAACATAGGTTTCCTGAAAGTTCATGTATTAACTTTAAATACAGCATACTCAGAAAGGTAGGGAACTTTGGTGGATAGACTGTAAGAAGCTGTGCTGCTGACTCAAAGGCAACAGTGAGTTGAACTAGACCAGCAGCAGCTCAGTGTGAAAAAAATGATGTTTCCTCCTGTGCAATTCACAGACTCAGGAATCCACTGGAGGTTCAGCCATGGATAAGTTCAGACTTGATGACAATTAGTTTTTAGGAGGGTAAGCCCCTCATTTTCTTTATTTATTTTAATGTTTTATTGTAAATTGAATGAAAATTTATAGAGCAGCTTGGTATTCTGTTCAGCCATTTGTACGGATTCTGGTTTTCGACATTGATTACTATCCCCATATTGTAACAGAACTACTCCTGCTTCTCCCCTGTGGTTCTTGTTTCCATCCATCACTCCATCTTCTCCCTTTCTGTCTTCTGAGCTTTATACCCTTTGATCGTGTACAGCTGATGATACTAAGGGCTAAGTATTTAGTATTATTGTTCACCTTTGAGGGCTATCTCTATTGTTTGGCTTAAATCTATGCTACTGAAGTTAGTTCAATTACAGGCTCAAAGATTAAGAACAATAATTTCAGATGTCCTAATTGTCTTTATCAGACTCAATAAAACTGGCCATTTTTATAATTTTGGGTTTTATTCCACATTTATCTCCCACGCTATCAAGGACCAAGTATAGTGATCCCTTCCAGAGCTATCAACAGTGGTAGGACAGTGCCATCTAGGTCTTCTGGTTTCAGGGCTATGCAGGGTGAAAATTGACAGGTTCATTACTACTATAGAATTCCTGTTTCCATATGCTCCTGATTTTCTAATGGATTTGATTGTTAGAGACAATGGCAATGGTATCCACACAGCAAGAAAAGTCCAAGTTTTCATTTGGTACATTCATGCCCACGACACTACAACTGGTGGGCAGTGTTCCTGTTTGTTGCCTCTGGCCCACCAACCCAGCTCCACCTCAGGCCACACTCATGTTGTCTTGGACCTGGAGTCTGAAGCTCTCAGGGCATTCCTCCCAAAGCCTTTGGACTGTGCCACACCTAGCTCTCAGTCATCCTTTGGATTAATGGGTGCATCTCCTCTTCCCGGGGCTCTTTTCTCTTATTGGGAGCCCTTACTCAACACACTCCATACTCACTTTGGCCATATTTGGACATGTCAAATTGGTAGTGACTATCTCTTCACACTAGATATCTCTGACTGGGTAGCCTGCCTTGACCCATACCCTGATTGGCAAAGACACCGTCTCTCTCGATAATCAGATTAGCCCAAATTCCTCTGAGGCCAGTAGAAACTTCCCCAGGTTAAGTGTTCCACCCTTTGACACACCCTACACTAGAAGAAGTAATATCTGTGACCTAGCTTACATCTCTGGGCTTTAATCATCATATGGATGAGCAGAAACTCTAACCTTAACAGACACCCCAACTCCCGTCTTCTGTTGTGTTGGCAGAAACTACCCCAAGTCAGACAGTTTGTTTTCTATTTTTCATAGCATGTACATTTGCTTTATGACATCTGTATGCTTGTTTGTTTTATAGTTTGCTCTTACAGGTACAGCAGTATTTGTTATGCTAATTTGTTGTATTGGGTGGGGGGTGACGTTCATGTTGCTGTGATGCTGCTTGTTTTATAGTTTGTATATGTGTATGCTTGCTTGTTTATAGTTTGCTTTAATGGGCACAGCACTTGTATGCCACTTTGCCAAAGAAGGGTAACTAGGATATTGGTGTGATATTGGAAACTATTATTAGCATTTAAAATACCAGCAGGGCCACTCATGGTGGTGAGGTTTCACGAGGAGAAACAGCTAACTCACAAATAATTGTGATATGTTGATGTTGATGATGATGATGCTTGCCTTCGAGTCAGGCACAACTCATAGCGACCTTATGGACAAAAGGCCAAAAGCCTTTCTATAACTATTGTCATTTATCAAAGTTCATAGAGTTTCCAGAGACATGTTCTTTAGGAAGTGGATGCCACTCCTACTTCCAGAATTTTGATGTAGAATGTATCAAAATAAATCTAGAAAAGTTGGAAGTTGTCAGAAGTAAAATGGAATGCATAATTATCAATATCTTATGCATTAGTAAGCAGAGATGGACTGGTATTGGCCACTTTGAATCCAGCAGTCTTATGATGTATTATGTCAGGTATGACAAATTGAAGAGGAATGGTGTCACAGTCATAGATAAAAAAACCCTTTCAAGATATAGCCTGCAGTACAGTGCTGTGAATGATAAGATGCTATCCACATGCATACCAGGAAGACCTGTTAATACAGCTATTATTTAAATGCAAAATCAACAACTAAAGCCAAAGATGAAGAAATTGAGAACTTCTAAGTGTATCAGAGTTCGTGAGAATGATACAGAAAAGGAGAGGGTTTAGATCTGTTGTTCTTAAGATCACTATGAGTTGTACTCTGCTTGATGTCATCTAACAACAACAACCACAGCCAACTTTTGTTGGAAATTGATTAAACATGTCATCAAGATGCAGGAATAATAATTTGTGACTGGAATGCAACAGTTGGACACAAAAAAGGACTGGTAGTCGGAAAATATGGATTTATGGACAGAAATGGGGCTGAAGATTGATAGAATTTTGTACAATCAATGATTTATCAATTAAAAAACCTTCCCTCCCCCCAAAAATAACACCTATAAATGGCAACTGTACGCATGGAATTCACCTGATGGACTACAGAAGAATCAGATTGACCATCTGTAGAAAGAGTCAGTAGAGAAGCTCAATGTCAGCAATCAAAAATGGTCAGGGACTGACTGTGGAGCAGACTGTTAATTATTTATGTAAAAGTTCAAATTTAAGGTGAAGAACCATACATTTAAAGCCACCCACCTAAATTTAAAATCCAAATGAATAATAGATTTGATGCATTGAACACTACTGGTTGAGGACCAGATGAGCTGTGGTATGACTTAAAAAACATCCATGATGAGAACAAATGGTCATTATAATAAAGAAGGGGAGAAATAAAAACAAAAACAAACAGAGATGTCAGAACAGACTCTGAAACTTGTACTAGAATGAAGAGAGTCCAAAATAGAGGGAAGAAATGCTAAAGTATGAGAGATGAACTGGAAATTGCGAAGGGTAGCTTAAGAAGTTCTCAGAACAGAGCAAGGAAGTAACTGCATGGTTCAAAATCAGGAAAGGAGTGCATCAAGGATGCATCCTATCCCCGTACCTTTTCAATATGTATGCAGAACAGATCATTCAGGAAGCAAGGCTTTATTAAGAGGAGTGTGGCAACAAGATTGATTGGAGGAAGACTCATTAACAACCTACGACATGCAGATGGCACAACCTTGCTTGCTGAAGCTGAAGAAGACCTAAAGCACTTGCTGCAAAAGGTCAAGGACTGTAGTCTTTAATATTGATTGAAGCTCAATATCAAGAACATATTCTCACCACTGGGCCAGTTGGCAGCAGCACCATAATAGATGGAGAAGAGATTGAGGTTGTTAGCAATTACAACTTGCTAGGATCCACATTCAACACTATTACCACCAGCAGTCAAGAAATCAAAAGACAAATTGCACTGGAAAAATCAGCTATCATGGACCTCACCAGAGTGCTGAAGAGCAACAATGTCAGTCTAGATACAAATGTGTACCTAATTCAGTCTGTGGTCTTCCCAATTACTTGTTATGCCTCAGAGAGTTGGACAATGACTAAGGATGATAGAAGAAAAATAGATGCCTTTGGGTTGTGGTGCTGGGGAAGAGTCTTGAACATACCATGGACTGCCAAGAAAACAGATTGGTCTGTCTTAGAGAGGGTGAAACCAAGTCTCTCCTTGGAGGCTAGGATTTTGAAGCTCTGCCTCACATACTTTGGGCATGTGGCCAGGAGAGATCAGTCTTTGGAGAAGGACATCATGCTCAGAAGGCTGGACAGATAGTGTAGGAGAGGGAGACCCTGGATGACATGGATTGATACAGTAACTGAGGCAGTGGGGTTGGTGTGTCAGAATTAATGAGACTGGCTCAGGACAGGTAAGGGTTCAGAGCTGCTGTACATAGGGAAACTATACATTACAGGCCACTCAATGGCGTGCATAACAACAATAACATACTATGACAGGTTTGGAAGTAGGAGTGGCATCCACTTCCTAAATAACATGCTTCCAGAAACTCTATGAACTTTGATAAGTGTTGATAGTTGCAGAGGGGCTTCAGGCCTTTTGTTCATAGCATCACTATGAGTTGTACTTGACTCGATGGCAATGAGAGAGAGAGAGAGAGAGAGAGAGAAGAGAGAGAAGAGAGAGAAAGCTTAAGAAGACAAAACAAAGTGTAGTGTGCAAAGAACTAGAGTTAGAAAACCAAAAAAGTGAAAGGTTAGTAAAGGTACAGTAAAAATTTGATAAGATGTTGTAATAAATGGCAATGGTCAATTATAATTTATTGTCATGAATAAATGTAAACCAATTATTAAAAAAGAAGATAATAAATTAGTTGGATAAAGGAAAAGACAGCATCAATAAGAAGTTTATCAGAGACTATAATTAACTGGTTATATAAATCTACTGTGCTGCCCAACTCAAAGGCGCACAGTTCAAATCCACCATCTACTCCAAGGGAGGAAATGGGTAATCTTCTTCCAGATGATTTATTGCCTCTGAAAAACCACTGGAGGATCTGCTGTGAGTTAATTTAACCTTGACAGTACACAACAACAACTGAATGAAATTGTGATTCTAATGCTACAAAACAATATGTGTTATAATTACAATGCTATAAAAGAAAATGTGCATAAATGATCACATGTAAAGCCAATACAATTTGTACAATATCATTCAGATGAAAAAAGAAAAAACCATAGGCAAAGAACATACTTGGTATTTCTCAAACTGAAAACAATTGAATAACAAATTGATGTCTTGATTTGTATTATTGAAGGATACTTTGGTCAAAATGTTGAATGATGCAAGAAGGATTAAAAAAGATGGGAATAATATCCAGGGCCACTGTACCAAGAAAAATTGGCTCATGCTGAAACAATTCAAGCAGTAGCATATGATTAAGAACTAGTGGTTCTGAAAGACAACATTTAAGCTGCATTGAAGGTGTTTGCAAAAATAAGGCCTCAGGTATGGCCAATTGACATGCTTCAAGAAACAGATGTAGCCCTGGACAGATTCACTAGTCTGTGCTAAGAAATTTGGATGATAGGTGACTGCAAGAGATATATACTTATTCCCATTGCTAAAAAAAAAAAAAGACCCAACAGAATGTTGGAATTGTCAAACAATATCATTAATATCACATGCAAGTAAATGCTTGCTGAATATTATGAAAAAAATGATACAGGAATTCACCCTGCATTCAGAAGAGGCCTTGTATGAGGGGTATAATTGTTAATGTGCCATAGAGTTTGGCTCTAAGCAAAGAATATCAGAAAGAGATTAATATTAGGCCAGGAGAGTTCTCTTGAAAGATGTTTAGTTATGCCTTATAGACTATGCAAAGATATTTAACTGTGTGGATCATAACAAATTATATGTAACATTGAGAAGAATGTGAGTCCCAAAACACTTAATTGTGCTAATATGAAACCTATATATAGACCAAGAAGCTATTCTTGAAACAACATTGCATTGTTTAAAATCAGGAAAGGTGTATGTTAGGATTGTATCATTTTCCCATACTTATTCAATCTGTGAAAATAATTCAAGAGATTGGACTATATGAAGAAGATTATGGCATGAGGACTGGAGGAAGCTTCAGCAAGAGCCAGTGTTATTTAGATGATGCAACCTTGCCTACAGAAACTGAAGAGGACTTGGATCACTTGCTCCAAAAGATAAAGACTACAGACTTCAATATGAAACATATCTCATTTTCAAAAACTTAAAAGTTTGCACGACTGGCCTGATAGACAACATCAAGATAGATGCACAAAAGACAGAAATTGTCATGGATTTAATTTTCCTTGGGTACCTGATCAATACCTATGGTAACAGCAATCAAGAAACCAAAAGATGTTTTGCATCGGGTAAGTTTCTTGCCAATGACCTCTCCAAAGTCCTGAAAAGAAAAAAAAAAGGTGTCAGTTTAAAGACTAACACGTACCTGATTCAAGTAATGGTTTTTCCACACTGTTGCCTTGCCTCTGAGAATTGAACAGGAAATAAAGATGACTAAAGAATCGATGCCTTTGAGTTGTGGTGTTGGATAAGAATACTAAATATCCCATGGATTGCCAAAAGAACAGATAAATATGTCTCAGAGAAATTGCAAATACAGTGCTTCTTGGAGGTAAGGATAGAGAAAATCACATATTTTGGGCATGTTGTTAGGAGAGGCTATTAATTGGAAAGAGGAATTATTCTTCGAAAGGTGGAGGGTCAGCAAAAGAAAAGAAAACTCTCAATGAGGTAGATTGATTCAGTGACTACGACCAAGAGCTCAGGTAGGTTGGGTATGAAAAAAATGGTACAAGATATGACAGAGATCATATATGTTATGGCTAACTTTGAAAAGAATGGGAATCCCAGAACATTTAATTGTGCTCAGAGGCTATACCTACACCAAGAAGCTGTTGTCTGAATGGAGCAAGGGAACACTGCATGGTTTAAAATCAGTAGACTGTGCATCAGGGTGTATCCTTCTCTGTACCTAGTCAATCTGTATGTTGAGCAAATAATTCACAAGTCTAGACTTTGTAAAGAAGAATGTGGCATCAGGATTGGAGGAAGACTTATCAACAACCTGCGTGATACAGATGACATGACTTTGCTTGCTGAAAGTCTAGAGGACAGGAAACACTTGCTACAGAATATCAGGGTCTACAGCCTTCAGTATGGATTACATCTGAACATGCAGGAAATAAATGTCCTCACTACAGGACCAAAAGTCATTATTATGTTAGATGGAGAAAGGATTGAAGCTTTCAATGATTTAGTCTTGCTTGGATGAACAATTAATACTCTTGATACTAACAATCAGGAAATCAGGAGACTTACTGCACCAGGGACATCTACAAAATGCTGAAGAGTAATGATGTTAGAAGGTGCATCTAATACAAGCCATGGTCCTTCCAGTAACCTGCTATGCATCAGAGAACTGGACAATAAATAAGGATGACAGAGGAAGAATTGTGGTATTGGAGAAGCATACTGAATATCTCATGGACTGCCAAAAGAATAAACAGATATGTTTTGGGAAAGGTAGGAGAGCTTCATCTTTCATACTTTGGACATGTAGCTAGGTGAGGCAATTCCTTGGAAAGGGTCATCATGGTTGGAAAGATGAAAAGTCAACAAAAGAGAGGAAGAACTCCAATGAGATGGATTGACACAATGACTTCAGCAATGAGCACTAGTGTGTCAGAGATGCTGAGGATGATGCAGGATAGGACAAGTTCCAAGTTCACTGTTTGTAGAGTCATGATGAGTCATACTTGACTCAATGGCAGCTAACAACAACATGAGTCATACTCAACTTGATGTTGTCTAACAACAATAACAACAGTGAGTGATAGTGGACTAACAACAGTAATAACATACTTTCAAGCTAGGCTTATGTATGTATGTATGTGTGTATGTATGTATGTATGTATGTATGTATGTATTAATGTAGTCATCTAATAAATAATCTTCCCAGCCAGAAAGACCAAATTTTTACATTTCAGTAATTTAGTGGCTCTCTGAATAAGGATATCTTCATGAGTAAAGATTAGATGATCTCACTACCTTTCATGGTAATTATAATGTACCCAATTAAATATACTTGACTTATAAGACCAATTTCAACAAATCTGACTCAGGGTCTGCCAAATGATATGTGTTATAGTAATCATGAAAATGTAACTTGTAGACCTCCAGTACAGGAAGCATAATTTGCCTATAAACTAAAATTCATTACCACCTTGATGACAAGATCATACACAGTCTGTTCTCAGCCAGTGGCTAATCTGATTTCAGTAAGAATAATAGAGCAGACTTCTTTCAAGGAGACAAGACATCCTCTAAATGTACCATATTTTTAGCTCATTGGTACCCTGAAGGCCTTGCCAAGCTTTTCTAAATGGGGAGGGGGGTTTGGGGCATTTCTACACTTTCTTTTCCTTGAAGCTTACAGGCTTAGTTCTGATATGAAATTTTTCTCAGTCATTCTCATTTTATCTCCTAGATATTTCTTAGAATACTATCTTTGTGTATTTTAGAGGATATAGGACTAGCACACATCGTTGTTTATGATGGTTGTTTAATGACCTCTTATAAACAAAGTACTTTCTTGAATTTGGCACTTGATACAAAGCTACATCAAGCCTATCTCATTGCTTCAAAGAAGACTATTTTCTGGGGGAACATCATGCTGATGAGTGGTGTCATAAGGCTAAAAGACATAATATTGAAAACTTTTACCTCTTAGAAGAAAGATGCTATAAAACTTAATGATGGACAAAATAAAATTAAAGGGCACCTTTTAAAATAATGTCACTGAGAAGTGTGACATAAGTGCATTTCTAGCCTCCTAAAGTAACTTTGCTTTCATATAATTCCTCAGGCAAATGTTTGAGAAGGACACATGCAGGATTTAAGATGTGGTCTAACTTCCTCTCACATATGCTGTGTATTTTGGTGATCGTACTTTATCAGATGGATGAGCAGGTTAATAGTGGAAAGACTGATTTTTTGTGCGGTTGATTGCCCCAAGATCTGTGTAGCTCCTGGTGTGACTATGCAGACTCTGTATTTCTTGTGACCTTGTGATCTCTCTAGGAAGCTTATACTTTTTATTGGCAAATTTGTACCATGTGAGGAACCAGGTCCAGGACTCTCTGAACTTATGAAATCAATAGTTCCACAATCTACCAGATAGATGTATGGGGTATTAATGGCAAAATATCAATATCGGGTTTTTACAAAGATTCTATGTTTGGATGGTTTCTCTAGAGAAGCAAAAACCAATGAAATATGGTTTATGTGCTTGTAGAGGCTGGCAAATGCCAGCTAAGTTCTTCAGGTCTTAAGAAAGAGGCTTCTCTTGATTCACATAACTGTAGAGGCCGACAAATCCAGATGGACTGGTAAGACAATAGCTCACCAGCTTCAGAGGCTAAAGAGTCTGAAGTTGGCCAGGAAGGCAGGTCAATGGTTCAACTCCAAACAACCAGTAATGATATACCAGTTGTGGGATCCAATCTAAAGAAAATATGAAGAGTTTTGTCAGATGTCTTTATATATTCAAGGTGGCCACATTGCCACTAGAATGATGAAACTTTCTGTCAACTTATTGACTTCTTATAGAATATTCTTATGAAGTTGTTGTTAGGTACCAGCGAGTCAAGTATGATTCACTGTGACCCTATGAACAACAGAGTTGAATACTGTTCTGTCTGGTACTCTCCTCACACTTCTTAAACAGTGACTAGAGATCATTGCGGCAACCACTGTGTAAATCCATCTGGTTGAGAATCTTTCTCTACTTCACTGACCCTCTGCCTTTCCAAGCATGATGACCCTCTCCAAAGCATAGCCTCTTCTTGCAACATGCCTGAAGTATATGTGATGAAGCTTTATTATCTTTGCCTCCAAAGAGCACTCTGGCTGCACTTTCTCCAAGTCATATTTGTTTGTTCTTTTTGAAGTTCATGGGATGTTACTCTTCTCCAACACTACAGCTCAAAGGCATCAATTCTTCTCCTGTCATCCTTATTCACTCTCCAGCTCTCAGCAGCATAACAAGTGATTGAAAAGACTGTGGACTGAATAAGGAGCACTATAGTCCTCAAATGACATCACTGGATCTCAGTGATTTGCAGAGTTCCCTGACTGCAGGCTTTCCCAGTGAAATATGTCTCCTGATTTCCTGACTACTGCTACCAAGGGTGTTGATTATGCATTTAAGAAGATGAAGTTGTTGGCAGTCCCAATTTTTTCTCCATCTTTTTTGATCTTATTATAGTAGTGATTATGCAACATATCATTATAGAAATTGTTATATTACATTAGACCTCATCAGGAGAATGATTATATCATAAGTTACAAACCAGAGAATTATCACAGCTTCCGTATTAGCCAAAATGACCATTCCTACTGTTAAATGCAAGGCCTTTCTGCAAGGAAAGAGATTTCGTCTACTTCATCCTAATTGCCCTCAACAAGTAAAGATGTGTTTTTATTATTATGTGTATGTATGTGCCAGTATATGAGTATGTCTATTTTAAAATTTGGAGTTAATTTCTATTTTATTTTGTTAAAAAATTATTGATCTGTGATGGTAAGGACATTGTTGCTGTTATGGGCTGTTGAATCAACTATGAATTGTCAACTATGAGCCTATCCTGCCCTATCCTTAGCCAATATCGCTGTCTCTGATACACCTATTCCCCGTTACCACACTTACTATGTCAATTCATCTCATTCAGGGCCTTCATTTCCTGCTCTGACCCTCCACTTTTCCAAGGATGGTGTCTGTCTCCAAGGATTGGTCCCTCCTGGCAACATGCCCGAAGTATGTGAGAGGGAGCTTCAAAAATCCTCGCAGCCAATATAGTCTTGCTTGGATCAACACTCTAAGCACTAGCAGTCAGGACGTGAAAAGATGAGCTAATATAAGAACATTAGCTATAGTTTATTTTTTAAATAATAATTTAATGCTACCATCCATATGCACATCCAAAAATTTCTCCAACAGGGTAAAAAGGGAAACCACAGACTGGGAAAACGTATTTGGTAATGACATATCAGAGAAGGGACTTATATCCAAAATTTATAAAATACTTGAGCACCACAACAAGATAATGGTAAATAATCCAATAGAAAAATGGGCACAGGATATGAACAGACACTTTACCTAAGAAGACATTCAGGTGGCCAACAAGCACATGAAGAAATGTTCAAAATCCCTAGCTCTAAGAGAGATGCAAGTTAAAACAACTATGAGATATCATCTCATCCCAGTCAGAATAGCAAAATTTAACAGAACAGCAAGCAACAAATGCTGGCGAGGTTGTGGAGAAACTGGAAGCCTTATTCACTGTTGGTGGGAGTGTAGAATGGTGCAACCACTGTGGAAGGCGGTATGGCGCTTTCTCAAAATGTTGCAAATAGAGATACCATTTGACCTAGCAATTCCACTACTGGGAATATACCCCAAAGAGATCATAATTGACATACAAGTAGATATATGCACACCTATGTTTATTGCAGCTTTGTTCACAATAGCAAGCAGTTGGAAACAACCTAAGTGCCCATCAACAAACGAATGGATAGAGAAGCTGTGGTATATTCATACAATGGAAGACAATACTGCATTGAAAAACAAGGAACTCATGCAACATTATTCAAAATGGTTGGCCCTGGAGGACATTATTTTGAGTGAAGTATCTCAGTCACAAAAGTATCTCAATCACAAAAGGACAAACACTGCATGTTGCCACTGTTGTAAAACAGGACTGACATCAGGGTTGGGGGGAGACTGAGAAAGATGGGTTCAATAATGTATACTGTATTGAAACAGATGAGGGAGAAAACTGTTTAAGAGGGATATGTGATTAGGTATTTTTGTCATGACAGGAGTTCAGAGCGGAGGCTGCATAGTGGAGTGGACCTGGGGGAGGGATTGTCAAACAATGAAAGAATTTTTCTTTTAATTTTGCAAGAGGGTAGTGTACTAGGGGGGAAGGTTGGGAGGGGAGAAAAGTGCAACAGTGAATGAATGGAAATCCAAAGTCTCTGTAAATTTTCATTGAAATTAATAATAAATTTTAAACAAATGAGAAAAAAAATTAAAAAAATAATAATTTAATGCTACCAAGCCAAAAGTTGTATAGCCCTGGTGTGTCCACTTGCCATAGAGCAATAACTTGTGGTTGCTGTGAAGCTAAAACTGTGACACTGATGTGTCAAATGCATTAATGGCTACCCATGGCGAACAGTGTTTGGTGGAGTTCCTCGATTAAAACAAGCTTGGAAGCAGGAATGGCATCCACTTTTATAATAGCTTGCCTCCGGAAACCCTATGAACCTGGAGAAAGGATGAAAGTCACACAAGTGTTGAGGACTTTTGTTCATAGGGTCGCTATGAGTTGCCCGTGATTCGATGGCACTTAATAACAACAAATAACAGTTTAATGTCCTTCTAAAATTCATAGAGCATTATAGGCACACCTAATTTTTTTTTTTTTTTGCTATTTCATGGAAAGATAAGGCAGAGACATAACTTCTTATTTTAGTTTTGTACGTTAGGGTCTCATGAACCCTCAAATTTAAGTGACTTTTTCAGTTTTAGGAATAGTTCTGACTCATGCTTATTTCCAACTTCCAGCTGATGCTACAGAAATTTTCTGGTAATGAGCCTAAATATCTTGATTTTCTCTTTCCTCACAATTCTCCTGAATACTATAGAAGAGCGTGAATAGTTTGAAAGCAGACCAAAGAGATGGAGAATTATTATCTATGATGTAGAAATTGTTTGGATATTTCTATCAGAGCAATGATTTTTCCTTTTGTGTTTGAAAACTGGGGTTTAGAAAGAAATTGTGTAGTAAACTAATTCTTGAAGTAGAAAGTTTTCATTGTGAATAACTCGTCTTTCTTTGCTCCTTCAAAGTAATGTTTACATAAAACAGAGTGTTGTTCTTGGTGCTTAAGCTACTGAGGAGACTCCTTAAGTCTGTTGAATCTGGCAGTTGAGTACATTTTGGTGTTACTCTTGCCAATGCAGCTCTTCTTGCCAGAACACCCTAGATTTTCTGCTCTGTCTGCCCTCATTATCCTTGTATGTGGACTCTCTTCCATAGAGTTCCTTCACAGGATCAAACTCAGTTTTCTTTCACAAGAAGCACTAAAGCTTCAATATCGGAAGCTCCTTGCCTACCTTTTTAAGGCCATGTTACTATGTAAAATAGCAATAGCTCTCACCCCTTCCAGAGCTAGAAACCTGTCTATATTATGAGGACCTAGAAAGCCACCTCCTTAACAAAGTATTTGTCTAGATCTGAATACTTCTTAATTGTGTCCATAAAGTATCTTTGCTGCCTGCTAATGAATATATAAAATAAGAAACTTTATGTGAGGTTGGTTAATTGTGATATGAAATTATACCCCCAAGTCCTTATGCCTGTAGTGTCATTTTGGATGTTTTACACATTATATCCCCTAAGCTCTGAAGCTCCAGACTTTTTTCCTGTCAACTGTAATAAATATACACTCTTTTCTCAATTGTGAGTTTTTCTTCCATAGTTTTTTTTCAAACTTTTATTCATTGCTCTTGCTTGATTTTGTGTAAAAGAAGGTCGGATTTGGTACAAAACTGTACTAGGCATTTTAAGTTTAACATCTCAGTAGTTCTTCATGTTCCACAGAGAATTGTAACTTTAGGGTCTCTATCATTTGAACAAGGGTGAGGACCTCTTAAATGGAGAAAGGAAGTTGGTTGACAATTTATCTACAGTCTGAGACTTGATAGATTTCTCAGTATCCCTAAAGGCCAGCTCTTGGGATATTCCAGGGACTAAAAGCTTCCATAGCCGATTTTGAAAAATGGTGCATATTTGAACTCTTCATAGAAACTCATATTGCTTTTGTTCTTCTAATGAACCTGTCCTCCAACCTTGAAAAAAAAGTTAGCTATAACCTATTTTCCACAAATTTGGGAAAGGAAATACTATGGGATAGTTCCTAATGTATTTCTACATCTTAAGGACCTTGCTTACTAAAATTCTAATGCTTAGTCTAAGTATTTTTTGCTTTGAAACCAACTGTTATATTCAGCACACAATTGTCTTTTTTTATTATGTGGTATTAGTTTCACGAGAATAGAGCAGCATTCTTTACAGGACTCTATAACACACTGACATGCATTAAAAACACCACTGAGTAAGGGTTCTAGTTTCTCCACAACTTTGCCAGCATTTGATGTTTGCTGTTCTGTTGATTTTGCTATTCTTACTGCAGTGAGATGAGATCTCATAGTTGTTTTGATTTGCATCTCTCTTAGAGCTAGTGATTTTGAACATTTCTTCATGTGCTTGTTTGCCATCTGAATGTCTTCTTTGGTGAGTGTCAGTTCATATCATGTGCCCATTTTTCAATTGAGTTGTTTACCTTTATCTGTGGCACTTGAGTATTTTATAAATTCTAGATATAAGTCACTCATTACACATGTCATTACAACATTTTTCCCCCGAGTCTGTGGCTTCATTTTTTTACCCTGTTGGAGAAGTTTTTGGATATGCATAGGAATTTGATTCTTAGAAGGTCCTATTCATATATCTTATCCTAGTTGTAGATTTTTTTTCAGGATGTTTGGAAGACTGTTCATGTTGTAGAGAAACTGGGACCCTTATTCACTGTTGATGGGCGTGGAGAATGGTGCAACGACTATGGAAGTCTGTATGGTGCTTTCTAAAAAAGTTGGAAATAGAAATGCCATTTGACCCAGAAATTCCACTACTGGGAATATACCCTAAAGAAACCGTAACTACCACCTAAGCAGATATATGCAAATCTATGCTTATTACAGCTTTGTTTACAATAGCAAAGAGTTGGAAAGAACCCAGGTGCCCATTAACTAATTAATGTAGAGAGAAGCTGTGGTATATTCACAAAATGGAATATTATGCAGCACTGAAAAACAAAGAACTCATGAAATATTATACAAAATGGGTGACCCTGGAGGACATAATGATGAGTGAAATATCTCAGTCACAAAAGGACAAAAGCTGCCTAATGCCACTGTTATAAAACGGGAATGACATAGGGCTTGAGGAAAAACTAGGAAAAGAGGGGATAAACAATGTACATGGCATTGAAACAGACGAGGAAGAGAACTGTATAAAAAGAATATATAATTAGGTATTCTTGGCATGACAAGAGTCCAGAATAAGAGCAGTGTAGTAAAGTGGAATCGTGGGGGCAGGGGGACATGACTGTATGACAGTAAAATAATTGTTTTCCAAAAAAGAAGCAAACTAGAGGGGAGGGGGCAGGGAGGAAAATGTGCAACAATGACTGAATGGAAATGCAAGTTCTCGATAAACTTTCCTTAAAATCTCAATTAAAGCAAGATTCTACTGAAGATTATCCAAAAATGACTAGAACAGCACATCAGCAGAGAATTGCCAGAAGTCCAGGCTGAGTTTAGAAGGGGTCGTGGTACCAGGGATATTGTAGCTGATGTTAGATGGATCTTAGCTGAAAGCAGGGAATACCAGAAGAATGTCTATCTGTGTTTCATTGATTATGCAAAGGCTTTTGACTGTGTGGATCATAACAAACTGTGGCTGACTCTGAGAAGAATGGGAATCCCAGAACACTTGATTGTTCTAATGCGAAACCTATACTTGGACCAGGAGGCAGTCATCAGAACAGAGCAAGGGAACACTGCATGGTTCAAAATTCGGAAGGGTGTACACCAGGGATGCGTCCTATCTCCATACCTTTTCAGCATGTATGCAGAACAGATTATCTGGGAGGCTGGGTTCTATGAGGTCAAGACTGATGGACGATTTATTAACAATCTGCGTTATGCAGATGACACAACCCTGCTTGCTGAAACTGAAAAGGACCTGAAGCGCCTGCTGCAGAGTGTCAAGGACTGCAGCCTACAATATGGATTGAGGCTCAATGTCAAGAAGACAAAGATTCTCACCACTGGACCAATTGGCAGCATCAGGATGGATGGTGAAGAGATTGAGATTGTACACAGCTTTAGTTTGCTTGGCTCCACAGTCAACAGTCTTGGCACCAGCAGCCAGGAAATTAAAAGGCGCATTGCCATGGGAAAGTCTGCTGTTAGGGACCTCTCCAAAGTACTGAAGAACAATGGTGTCTCTCTGGAGACTAAGGTGCATCTGATACAGGCCATGGTCTTTGCAATCATTTGTTATGCATCAGAGAGTTGGACAATGACCAAGGAGGATAGAAGGAGAATTGATGCCTTTGAACTGTGGTGCTGGAGAAGAGTATTGAGAGTACCATGGACTGTTAGGAAAACAAACAGATTCATCCTGGAAAGGGTTAAACAGGCTGGCTCCTTGGAGGCAAGGATTCTGAGGCTCCCTCTAACATACTTTGGTCATGTTGTAAGGAGAGACAAGACTTTGGAGAGGGACATTATGCTGGGCAGAGTGGAGGGACAGCACAGGAGGGGAAGACCCTCTATGAGGTGGATTGATTCAGTGACTGGGGTAATCAGGATGGGTGTGTCGGAGACAGTGCAATTGGCACAGGACAGAGCAGAGTTTAGGGCTGCTGTACATAGGGTCGCTGTTAGTCGCAAGTGACTCGACGGCACATAACAACAACAAGTAATAGTACTTATTTTTGTTGGAACCAAATAATAGATTAGAATGTTCTTATCATGTATGTAGTTACCTGGGAAATAAAAAAAGCCAGCATTTTTTGTAAAGACTTTATGCCTTAGTGTGATAATTTATAATCTTACTTTAGAAATTATTTGGAAAGGGGTTTTTTTTTAATAGTAATGTGTTGATCTCACCCAAGATAAAGAAATCCGAATTTTTGAAGAGCAAGACAGTATAGGATATCTATACATCAGTATTTAAAAATTCATGGAAATTCTAATACACAACTAGAATGAGAATATTAGTTAGTGAGATATCAGTTTACTTCCATTGATCTTTGCACGTGTAAGCTGGTGCAGCAAGATGGGTTTCCTCCTAGTGGGTTATCTCCTGAGGAATTGCTGGGGGTTCCTGGAGACTTTCATTTCTCAAGGAATGCCTTTGGATATGAGACACCCTCTGTGGTTACTGCCTTGGTTAGCTGGTAAAGCAAACTCATCAACAAATGGAAGTCTGTGGTTGACTTGAGGGAATTGTTTCTGAGCTTTCCTTTCCAGGGATGTTGTGATATTGGTCTAGTCTCTCACAGGCTTTATTGTAGGAACCAAGAGTTAACTTCAATCCTTAATTCTCATTCCTGCAGACACCTCTTTATAGAGCCAGGTCTCTTTTTTATTTCTAGAATGTCCATTTTGGCAGGTAGGTCTGACGTATGTTTACTAGTCAGTAGAACTTATATGTGTGCTTATGCAAAAGCACTAGATTGCCAAATGAAAGTTTGGTGGTCAAATCCATTTAGTGACTCCATATGAGAAAGACTTGGGAGATCTGCTTCCATAAAGATAAAAACCAAAATAAAATCTTATGAGATGATTCTCCTCTGTGATATTGGGTGACAATGAATTGTTGTTGTTGTGTACTATAGAGTCAGAACTGACCCATACCTGACCCTCTGACAGGTTTTCAGAGGCAGTTAATTACACAGGAAGAGATTGCTCATCTTCTGCAGAGCAGCTGGTGGCCTTGAACTATGTGTCTTCAGGATTGCATTGCAGCTTCTTGCCAGTAGGCCAAGTCAAGTCAAAATACCAAAACCAAGAACATGTCAATATCATAAAGTATTAAGAACAATAGAATGAGTTTTCACGCAATCTATTATGCCTGAATAATAAACATTATTGACAAGAATTAGCAAATAGATAGTTTTCATTAGAATCATTCCTTCTGAAGTCATTGCCTTTTTCACTTTCATATGTTACCCATCTCTTCCTCAGAAACAAAGCTTGGTTCTGAGTGTTTTGGCCTAGGAAGAGAGGAGAAAATCCTTAATGAAATAGATAGACACAGTGGCTCACGAATAGTAGAGATGATGATGAGGGTAGGGTTTAAATTTGCTGTTCATGGGATCACTATCAGTCTACTTGATGGCACCTAACTACAACGATGTCGGTGTATCTTTTTGACTTGCCACTGCTGTCCCTTTCCTTATATGGGCAAATACCCAGGTTACATGGCAGAGATAGCTAACTCAAAAGCTTACATATTAATGCCTTAAACACCAAGTGACGCTGGATAGGGCCTGGGATGATAGAAGCCTCATGGCAGTCTTATATGTGCACTTAAGTGTATACCAAATTTATGATCATTTTCTATCTTATGCATGTACTGAAAAAGTTAAATGTTGAGAAAGAATATTGAATATCCCATGAAATAACAAACAAATCTGCCTTGAAGGAAATGCAACCAGGATGCTCTTTTGAAGCAAGGATAGTGAAACTTCTCTCATAGTTTGGGTATATTGTCAGGAGGTTTATAAGACATCATTGTAGGAAAAGAAGAGAGTCAGTAAGAAAGAGAAAGTCATGGAGATGAATTGAAGTCCTGATTATGATCTTGCAGGGTTTCCATCTGTTGTTCAGAGGGTTTCTATGAGTTTTAGTCGACTTAATAATAATTAACAACATCTCTCTATATATATAGACACACACACATACATATACAAAGAGCTCTTATATTATTTTATATGTATGCATATAGTTGCTAGGAGGAACTATTCTTTGGAGAAGGACACGATTCTGGGAAGGGTGGAGGGTTGGCGAAGGAAAGGAATACTCTAAAGTAGGTGAATTGATATGGTGTCTGCTGCAATGAGCTCTTTTATGTCAGGAAGTGTGAAGATGGCACAGAATAGAGCAAGGTACAAATCTTTTGTTCATAGGGTCACTATGAGTGGTACTCAACTCAATGACACCTAACAACAACAACAACAACACACATGCATATATGTGATATGTGTATATACACTCATATATTATACAAATATACAGTCGCGCCTGATCCAGGCTATAGTCTTTGCAGTTACATGCTATGCATTGCAGAGTTGGGCAGTGAATTGGGATGATGGAAAGAGAATTGATGCATTTGAGCTGTGGTCCTGGAGAACAGTGTTGAATATACCTTGGACTGCTAGGAGAACAGATTTGTCCTGGAGAGGGTGGAGCTAGAATGCTCCTTGGAGTCAAGGATTCTGAAGCTTCGTCTGACATACTCTGGGCATGTTGCAAGGAGGGACTGGTCCTTGGAGAGGGACATCATGTTTAGGAGAGTGGAGGGATGGCACAGGAAAGGAAGACCGTCAATGCGATGGATTGATTCTGTGATTGGTGTCATGGGAATGAGTATGTTTGAGACAGTGAGGTTGGCACAGGATAGAATGGCATTTAGGGCTCTTGTACACAGGGTCGCTATGGGTTGCAAGTGACTCAATGGCACATAACAACAACAAACAACAATTGAGGATTGCCAAGAAGAAGAATCTGAGGGGGTCACGTATTTCAAAGCGCTCCACCCTTTCAGCTATCCTGTAGCTGATTCCCCACAACTAAATACAATGCTCCTGTTAAAGGAAAAAGGAGGTCTGGTCATGTAGTCCATAGTGTGATGTACAAAAGGCTGCTTGTCACTGACAGTTTGAATCCACCAGAGTTCTCCAGGGGATAAACAGGAAATCTCCTCCCTTTAAGATCACAGCTCTGGTAGTCTAGTCCAAAATATTTGAATCCACCAACTTCTCAATGGGAGAAAAATGAATAATCTCCAGTGTGATTTACAGCCTTTGAGGAGCTTCTAGATGGTCAGTTATGAGTCAGTTCCAATTCAACAATAAGGAGGGAGGGTTTTTTTCATGGATATTATGAATAAGAATAGTGTGCCAATTTTTACTAATTTGGCTGTTGCTACGATAGTGGAAACTATGCCACTGGTACTGCAAATACCAACAAAATTACCTATATAAATAAGTTTCAGCACACAGCTGACCCTTCAGTCAGTTTTCAAAGATACTAAATTTCACAAGAAGACATTGCCTATCTTTCTCCCATGGAGCAGCTGGTGGATTCAAACTGCATACCTTTGAGCTGACAGCAAAACTCCTTACTACTAGGCCATCATAGCACATAATTGGTTGTGTGCCTCAAGTCAAAACCAAATCATCGCAGACCCTCCAGTGGGTTTTCAGAGACAGTAATCACACAGGATTAGATTGCCCATCTTTCTCCTGCGGAGCATCTGATGGATTTAATCCATTTCCGTCGGGATTGCAGAGCAGATTTTTTTTTTAATACTGATTTTTTTTTAATTCAAACACACTGTTTTTCACATGAGATCATTCCCATTTCCTTCATACCCCCCCCAATAAATGGTGTAACCCTACGATTAACACCCACCCCAACTCTGCCCATCTTAAGTGTAAGATTCTTAACACTAGGCCATCAGATCTCTTGCTCACTGTGTGTGTGTGTGTGATATGTTGTTGTTGTTGTTATGTGCCACTGGGTTGCTTGCAACTCATAGCGACTCTGTGTACAAGAGCCCTAAACGCTGTTCTATCCTGTACCAAACTCGCTGTCTCAAATACACTCATTCCCACCACTCCACTCAGAATTGATCCATCTCATAGAGTGCCTTCCTCTCCTGCGCCGTCCCTCCACTAACCCAAACATGATGTTCTCCTTGCAATATGCCCAAAGCATGTCAGACGAAGCTTCAGAATCCTTGACTCCAAGGAGCATTCTGGCTCCATCCTCTCTAGGACAAACCTGTTTGTTCTCCTAGCAGTCCGTGGTATATTCAACACTCTTCTCCAGCACCACAACTCAAAGTCATCAATTCTATTTCCATCATCCCTATTCACTGTCCAACTCTCTGATGCATAGCACATAATTGCAAAAACTATAGCCTGGATCAGGTGCAGCTTAGTCTCTGGCCTGATGTCGTTGCTCTTCAGTACTCTTGAGAGGTCCCTCACAGCTGACTTTCCCAGTGCAATTCATCTCCTGATTTCCTGGCTGCTGTTACCAAGAGTATTGACTGTGGAACCAAGTAAACGAAAACTGTTAACTATTTCAATCTCTTTACCATCCATACTGATGCTGCCAATTGGCCCAGTGGTGTGAATCTTTGTCTTCTTGATGTTGAGCTTGAATCCATATTGAAGACTGCAGTCCTTGACCTTCTGCAGCAAGCACTCCAGGTCCTCCTTAGTTTCAGCAAGCAGCATTGCGTCATCTGCATAACGCAGGTTGTTGATTATTCTTCCACCAGTCCTGATGCCACATTCCTCTTCGTACAGACCAGCGTCTCAGATGATCTGTTCTGCATACAGATTGAAAAGGTATGGAGACTAAATGCATCTCTGCCGTATCCCTTTCTTGATTTTGAACTATGCAGTGTCTCGTTTCTCTGTTCTGACGACTGCCTCTTGGTCCGAGTATAGGTTTTGCATAAGCACAATCAAATCTTCTGAGATTCCCATTTTTCTCAGAGTCAGCCATAGCTTGTTATGAAGCACAGCTAGACATTCTTCTGGTGTTCTTTGCTTTCTGCCAAGATCCTTCTAACATTAGCTATAATATCCCTAGTACTATGACCTCTTCTAAATCCAGCCTGCACATCTGGCAGTTCTCTGTTGACATATTGTTCCAAACATTTTTGGATAATTTTCAGCAGAATCTTGCTTGCATGTGATATCAATGATACTGTTCCATAATTTCCACACTCTGTTGGGTCACTCTTCTCTGGAATGGGAACAAATATCGAACTCTTCCAGTCAGTGGGCCAGCTGGCTGTCCTCCAGATTTTCTAGCACAACTTAGTGAGCACATCCAGGGCAGAGTCTGTTTGTTGAAATAAATCAATTGGTATGCTGTCAACTCCTGGAACCTTGTTTTTTGGCAATTAGAGGAAAATAAAATCATTGTTGTTGAGGTGGAACCACCTCAAACCATCTCCTTTAAGCCATAACGTGTACCATTTTAATTTAACTTCTGCCTTTGTACAACTAGAACCGGTATCCTAGCCCTGAATTATAACTGTCTGCAAGTAAATGACTAGAGACAAAGCTAACTATTTTAGGCCATAATAGATCCTTGTCAGTTGCTATCAAGTCAGTTCCAACTCATGTTTGAAGATATCTGTGCTCCATAGATTTTTCTGTGGATTTATTTTTCAAAATAGATTCTCATGCCTCTTTCCAGCAGTGCCCCTGGGTGAACTCAAGCCATTACTTTTTTCCATTAGCAACAGACATGTGACCATTTCTACTACCATCCAGAAATTCCAGTAATAAATGCTTAAGTCATAAGTGTTTCCAGAATGCCAGTACCTGTAGTAAACAATTTGTTTCTATTCACAGTATGAATTCCGTTTTCTCATTCCCTGTTTCATGGCCACAGTTACTTTCCCTCACTTGTTAGAAAAGAAATAGACCTTAAGCAGCTGCAGTGCATCAAATGCAGCAGACTGTCCTGGAGTGCACTTTGAATGGGAGTAATGTGACAAACGAACAAAACAGTTCTGGAAGAAGTACAAACAGAAAATTCCCTAGAAGTGAGGCTGAAGCTTTGTCTCACATACTTTGGATATCAACAGGGACTAGTCCCTGGAGAAGAACAGCATGGTTGGTAAGGCAGAGAATCAGTGAAAAGGAGGAAGACCCTCAAGGAGGTGACTTGCCCTGGTGACTGTAGCAATAGGCTCCAACACAGTAACGTTTTTGTACGTGGCCCAGGATCTGGCATTGTTCTAGTCTGTTGTACAAAAGGTCACTATGTGTCAAAACCTGCTTGCCTAACACAACAGCAAAATATAATCTCTGACTTGCATCTTAAAATTGACAGTTTTAAGGGCATTCTAAGGGAGCTCTGGTGGCTTCCTGGTAAGGGCTTCTGCTGCCAACCTAAAGGAACGGTTCAAATCTGCCAGTTGCTTTGTGAGAGAAAATGGGCAATCGACTCTCATGCAATTTACTGCCTTTAAAACCCACTATAGGGTCAGCTATGAGATTCAGTGGTACACACACACATGCACACACACACACACACACACACACACACACACCCCAAAACAACACTAAAGTGTGTCATATGCCTGTGAAAACTGGACAATGAAAAATGACCTAGGAAGCATTGGTCCCTATGAATTATGGGGTGGTGAAGATTTTGAAACATGCTGTGGACTGCCATAAAACAGACAAGTCTATTTCGATAGGCAAAATAGTTCTTAAACACAAGTGTGGTGACATATTTTGGACATAGTGTCCTGAAGGAGTAACCCCTTCAGAAGGATATAATGCTTGGTGAAGCAGATCAGTGAAAAAGGAGACCCCTCAACAAGATGGAAGGGAACAGTGGCTACAACAATGGCCGAGAATATGGCCATTGTGAGAATGATACAGAATCAAGCAACGTTTCATTCTGTTTTAGATATGGTCACTATAAGCCAAAACTGACTTAGCAACAGCAACAAAGAATACTGTAAGAGAGCTAAACTTCTCTGGAGATTCAAAGAAGACATCCCTGAGGAAGCAACATTTAAACAGAAATATGAAAGAATTATAGGAGTTAGCAAGTCACAGAGGTGGAGGAAGAATGTTCAAAGCAAACAGAACAGTAGATACAGGAGTCTATCTAGAGGCAATAGGAAATGTGCTTATATTTAAAGACCTAGAAAAAGTACATGTGAATGGGGCAATAAGATCACAGGCAAATAAATACCTATACATTATAGGTATAAAGGATGAATCAAATAACTTGCATATGCAATTGGAATGAACTCTGCTCACTGGGCCTTTTGAAGTCCCTCAAAATGGCAGAGTGGAGGTTGCACAAATAGTGATATTGTAGACACAGGTACAAGGTAAGTGTGTTGGATGAGCAGCTCATTTCGTTTCACTAATACCGGATGCCAGAAACTTTCTCTGCCTTAACATCTTCAAACACACAGATAGGATTATCTCTCTCCGGCCTCTTGGAGCCAGAATCAATTTGTTCAATAAGGTTGATGGGTCCTCAGGTAGTCAAAGCAAGCCTTTGAACAGACCAGGCAAAACTAGAGGAACTTATCAGGCAGCCAGTGGACTCAAGGACTGTTCTTTTTCTCTTCTCTTTGCCTGCCATGCTCCCCAGCTAACTTCTTCTCTGGCCAAGTAGCCACAGAGGTCAGTTTAAGTTAATGATAAAATGCTAATCTTTGTTTGATGTCCTTCTCTAAGGACTGCTTCCTCCTTGCCACATGCCCAAAGTATGTGATACAGAACTTCAAAATCCTAGCCTCCAAGGAGAGACTTGGTTTTACCTCCTTCAAGACAGACCTATTTGTTTTCTTGGTTGTCCAAGTTATGTTCAAGACTCTTCTCCAGCACCACAACACAAAGGCATCAAGTCTTCTTCTTTCATCTTTAGTTATTGTCCAGCTCTGTGATGCATAGCAAGTAATTGTGAAGACCATGTCCCAGATTAAGTGCACCTTTGTCTCTAGACAGACGTCGTTGCTTTTCAGTACTCTAGAGAGGTCCATGACTGTAGATTTTCTCAATGCAATTCATCGTTTGATTTCCTGCCTACTGGCTTTTGATTGCCTGACAATCAGGGGTGTTGATTGTGGAGCCAAGCAAATTGTAATTGTTAACAACCTCAATCACTTCTCCATCTATCATGGTGCTACCAGGTGGTTTAGTGGTGAGAATCTTTGTCTTCTTGATGTTGAGGAGAAAAAAAATCTTAACTATCTCCTCTGCAGACTAATGAGTAACTTCATCTCCATGAGATTCACTCATCTGGGCCCCTCTCCCTTCATTTGGGTCCCTTCTCTGCTCTCTTTTTCCCCCCTATCTTTCAATCCTCTGCTTATTTATTAGAAAAGGAGAGAAGTCATGTACACATAATCCACAGAAACATAAATGAAGTTCTTATTATGGAAACAGACTTCTTTCCTGTGTCATTTTCCATGGATCTGTTACCAAAAGAAAAAATTCATTAAACATAGATCCTTAAATCCTTGAACTCTGTAGGGACAACACTTACACAACAGGCTATTCCTTTAAGATCTTCTGGTGCAGAAACCAGAGTGATCCATGCCCAGCCATTTCAGAGCAATCTTGATTCCAGGAGACGCTGACCCCTGGAATTAGTTTCCTTGTTAACGTCTTCTGCCCCCTCATTTGCCTCTCATGTTTCCTGACTTTGACATGTCTTCAGGATTTCCAATTCTGTATCCATGCCATTCTGCTCCTGGTGTCTTCTGTCTTGACACCCTGTAATTGAACTTGGCTTAACCCTCCAACTTTTCTCCTGCCTCCCAGCTTACATGTTGATTTTTTCTTTCCCTCTTTCTGGCCCTAAGAGATTCCTGCTTTATGTCACTTTGGTGGAGATTCCAGATATATGTGAATCTTCGAAGAGTCAGAAAAAAAAATCAGGATTGCTAGGAATTCTCTGGGATTTTCAAACTTTTGGCATTTTGTGTTTACCTAATACTTTCTTAAAATGAATGATTGTAATAATGAACTATTCTTGTGGTAATTATAGTAAGGTATTTTTTATTAAGAATAAAAATGATGTTGAACAAATGATATTAAATGACTTAACAGAACATGAACCAAAGAATATTGAATTGTATGCTTCAATAAAAAAATAATCTGCCCATGGTATAAGCATTTAATAACCAGTCATTGAAAATATTAAAAGGAATTATAGATACAAAGTCAATCTCACCTAAAAAGTAATTTTAAAAATCAAAATAGTACAATGGTTTACTATTTAAAAACTATCACACTAAAAAATGAACTTGAGTCTATGGCCTTGCCACCTTGAATGAGCCTTATCTTGTCTACAATTAAAAGTGAACACACACATCTTTAATTTTCCGACAAAATAGTCTCAATCTTTTTGTCATGATAAGTATTTCAAATGTAGAAAATGTTTATTCATTTTGCACTGACATTGGTTATTAGAAGGGTGTCCAGAAGCATATTTTAGCCAAATTTTAAAGTACATGCTAACTTATATAAACAAATTCCTTTCATGATAATAACATTTTTATGCTCACCCAATTTTGTTTTTTCTTTAAAATTTATTTTGCTTTTGCTAATGTAGATTACATAAGCTTTTAAGTTCATATCTGAATGTGATATAGCAGCAGCATTCACTTTTAATTGCGTTTTTCTCCATTTGAAATACTGGCAAAATACTCTCTAGCCAATATTTCAACCAGAAAAACAACAGTCTACCTTGTTGAGTAGTATTTATATATCTAATAGTCAGATCTCCTAGCAAAATTAATAGCATTATCCAGATTTACATGCTGAAATTTTCAATTTAAGCAATTATTTTGGTTTCAAACTTATCTTTTACAACACTATAAGATTGTATAAAATATGCATTGTATATGTGTTGTTGTCGTGTGCCATCGAGTCAGAACCAACTCATAGCTGACCCAGCAGCAGGTATTTAGAGGTAGTAAGTCGTACAGGAGGAGACAGCCCAGCTTCCCTGGGAGCAACTGGTGGTTGAACCATGTGCCTTTGGGATTGTAGCACAGCTTCTTACCACTAGTGCAGCAGAGCGCCCTACTATTTATACATATGTACTTGTTAATATTTACTTGCATGAGTGACTCACTAGTAGAGGGCTACCACACACATCTTAAATGTGAGAGTAACTCAAGCAGGACTTATTAGATCCTGTTTACTACTCATTTTATTTTAGTGTCTGGAAATGTTGACTTTCAACTCCTATAGCTGTGGATTTTTTTCTCTTGCTTTTGACTTGATATCAATAGATTTCTTCAAACTTTACCATTTTATTACTACCAGAGAATTATGTTTACCATTTTCCCTCAACATTTCTGTTGATTTTTTTCAACTTACAAGAGTGTAAGTTTCCTGAGAAATGCCTAGATGAAATTCCTACATATTAACCCTAGTTTTCATTATTCTCCAAATCATAAATCTATGCATACTAAGGGTTAAGACAGTAAATTAAATAAGGGATCCCCTCCCAGTAAATACAATTTATTAAGCAAAAAATATTCATCTTTAATTTGGGGTGAATATTCTTTTAAGTGGTACAGCAGTGATCTGTCTATGTGCTTTATTGAAGTAAGTTAGAGTTGCTGTGATGATGGGCAAACTGGGCCATAGGTGTGTCAAACACCATAATTAGCTATCTATCATGGGCTGTATGCCTCTGGAAACTCTAAGAACCTGGAGAAATGACGATAGTTATAGAAATACATCAGGCCTTTGGTTCGTAGTGTTGCTATGAGTCATGCTGGACTCAACCACCACCACCACACCAACATAACACTTATTTAAAGGATTAAGTATTTTTTAAGTATTTACTTTTATAAAATACATGTTTTATAAAATACTTTTATTAAGGAATATCTGGTGGCTTGGTGGCAAGAAGCTGTGCTGCAATCCCGAAGGCACGCAGTTCGAGGCCAGCAGCTGCTTTGCAGGAGAAGGAAGGATGATCTTTTCCCATCCTACTAACTGTCTCTGAAAATCCTCCAGAGGGTCATCTATGGGTCACTTCCCACTCAACAGTACACAACAATAACAACAAAAAAATAATACTTGAAATAAATTATTTTATTAGACACAGATTGAATAGGTATAGAGGAAAGGCTACAACCCTAATAAGCACTTTCCTGACTTTAAATCTTGCAGCATTCCCTTGTTCTGTTCAGATGAGTGCTTCTTGGTCTATATAGAGGTTTCACGTGAGCATAATTGAGTGTTCTGGGATTCTCTTTATTCTCAATGCTAGACATAATTTGTTATGATCCACACAGGCAAAGACCTTTGTATAATTAATAAAGCACATATAAAAGTCATTTTTATATTCTCTGCTTTCAGCCAAGACCCAGCTGACCCCAGTGATACCCACATTGTAACACAGTCTCTTCTGACTTCAGCTTGCATTTCTGGCAGTTCCTGTAGGTTTTGAATAATCTTCAGCAAGATTTTACTTGCATGTGATGTTACCTTTATTATCCAATAATACTTGCCATCTGTTGGATCACCAAGATAATTTTTTGTGTGTTTTGCAAACAAAGATGGATCTCTTCCAGTCAGTGGGCCAGGTAACTGTCTCACATATTTCATGAAAGAGATTGAATGTTTCATCTGTATCCTGAAACACTTCAACCAGTGTTCCATCAATTCCTGGGATCTTGTTTTATGCCACTGTCTCTAGTGACACTTAGACTTCTCCCTTTAGTACTATTAGTTCTTGAGCACATGCTATTTTCTGAAATGGCTGTGTTCACCAGTTCTTTTTGGTACAGTCACCCTTTGTATTCTTTCTGTCTTATTTTTATGATTCTTGGATCATTCAAAATTTTACCCATAGCGACTCTCTGTACTGAAACTCAAAGCTGAAATTTGTTTTTCAGTTCTTCTGGCTTGAAAAGTGCCAAGCATGTTCTTCCCTTTTGGTTTTCTAACTATTCTCACATTTTGATATAATATTTTGCTTTGTCTTTTGGAGCTGCCCTCAAAATTCCTTCCCCTTGCTTTGGTTTCTTTTTATTCTATTGAAAGTTTTAGAGGCTGTTTTGATATGCATTTTGCTTTTTTTCTTTCTCCTCCATCTTTTAATGATCATTAAATTTTTGCATGGATGATATCCTTGATGTAATTCCATAACTCATCTAGTCTTCGATAATTAGATTCTAAGTGTTAAATCTATTCTTAATATTGTTTTTAAATTCAGTAGTGACACATTGAAGGTTTGTGTTTTGGTTCTTATGAGCTTATTTTCATTTTCTTCAACTTCAGTATGACCTTGCATATGAGTAGTTGATGGTTTGTTCCACAGTCAGCCCTGGCCTGGTTTAATTGAGGAAACTGAGCTTCTCTAATAAATCTCTCCACAAATGTAGTCAATCTGATTCCTGTGTAACTCATCAGGTGGGGGTCCTTGTCTTTTATTTTAAAATAAGTTTGTAATGCATGAATCATTCATTGTACAACATTCTATCATGTGTTTTCTAGTCTCATTTCTGTCGCAGGCTGTGTTTTCCAATTACTACTACTATTAGTTCTTCTTTGTTTCTAACTTTTGTATTCTAGTCATCAGTTATTATTAATGCATCTTGTTTTTATGTTCAGTCTATTTCAGACTGCAAAAACTGGTAAAAATTTTCAATTTCTTAATCATTCACTTTCATAGTTGGTTCATATAGTTAAATAATAGTTTTATTAACAGAATTTCTATGTATGCATATGGATAGCATCTCATCACTTATAGCATTGTAAGATCATGAAGTACTATTTTGGACAATTACTGCCACACAGTTCTTTTTACATTTATCTTTTTTTTTTGCACGGTAGATCATGTTATTGTCTTACCCCAAATCATCAATACCAGTGTATCTCAGCTTGTTAATACCTATGATGTCAACATTAATGTGTTCCATTTCATTTTGACAACTTCCAATTTTCCTAGATTCATATTTCTTACTGTAGTAAATAAATGTGGCTGTTGTTGCGTACCAGCAACTTGGAACCAACCCAAAGCAAGGTTCTGCAGGAGAAAGACTGGCAGTCTCCTCCCTTTAAGATTACAACTCTGGTGGCCTGGTCCAAAGGAGATTCAAAACCACCAACTGCTTGATAGGAGAAAAATGAGTAAATCTTCTCGAGTGTGATTTACAGCTTTTGAGGACCTCTAGAAGAATCAGTTATGAGTCAGTTACAACTAGACAATAATGAGAGGGGTTTGTTTTTGTTAAGTATTAGTAATAAGAATAATTTGCTGATCTGTGCTGTGCTGGATTGGGTATTGCTATGATGGTGGAAACTATGTCACTGGTACTTGAAATACCAACATGATTACCAACATAAATAGCTTTTAGCACATAGTTTCCAGACTAGACAGACTACAAAGAAAGACTTGGTAATTTATTTTCAAAAAAGCATAGAGTGAAAAAAACCCAAACCCTCTTCTTGCTGTTGAGTTTAGATCAACTCATAGATGACCCTCCACTGGGTTTCTCACACTATAAATTGCACAGAAAGAGATGGTCATCTTTCTCCCATGGAGCCACTGGTGGATTTGAACCACTGGAGTGGTGTGGCATTTTTTGGGGAGAGGAGTTAATAGTACAAGTCTTTATAGACTATGCAACTAGAGGTCTTTCTTCCAAACATTAGCTAAGAAAATTTCTATAGGTATGTAAAGATTGTGTCAAACTGAAGCTTCTTTATCAGAAAGGATAAATGCTGGAGAAGGATAGCGTATTTGATGAAGTGGAAAGCCAGCAAAAGTAAGAGAAGACCACAGTGAGATGCATTTGCGTGGTGGCTACAGCAATGAATTAAAACACACTTACAGTCATGAAGATGTTGCAGAATGGGATAACATTTCACTCTGTTTGTTATACATGAGGTGGTCATGAGGTAGAGCTAACTCAACAGCATTAACAATATGGTTGATTTGTATCATGGAGCATATCTCTTTTGATCCTCTTGTGTTCACAAGTCATCTTACTCAAGGCCTGTATCTGTGTATCCAGTTGGGAAAGTTTTGCCTGGCAATCAGAAAATAAGACCCTAAAGAAACTGAACAGAGGTGCGTCCTTTGTTTCCTTACTGGTAAAACAGAATCACAGCAGAGTTCATCTCCAAGGCCCCTACTAGGATTAGAAAACTGTGGCTTAATTGAAAATGGGTTATTGTATCATAATGAAAACAGCACCAAGCTAGAAAGAAAAAGTATTTACTCAAAAGTCATTAGGTAGTCTTTAATAACTTAGATGCCAGTTAAATTTTCCAAGTTGCTGCTCCTTCATCTGAAAAGGAAAAGTTATATTTTATGATGATACAGGACTTTTTCAATCTTAACATTCAATCAACATTGTTATTTCTAGTAACTGTGCATTCAAAGAATATAAAGGAGGAAACTCTGAACGTTCTTTTAGAATAATATTGTTGTTCTATCTATTCATTGTAAGGAAAGAGAATCAGTATTACATTAAAGAGAAGGAAGGCAATTTATCGAGAGCCCAAAAAAGCATATTAAAGAAGAAAAATATCCTGAACTTAAATTTATATTGCAATGTCCATATATTCCTCTCTGGGAAATCAAGAGGGCACACGTTATTTGCCCTGCATCGAACATTTGAGATAGATGATCAAAACAGCATAGTCTCTGGCAGGTTAAAGAAGGAGTGGGAGAACATGATTACCTTTATGAAACACATTTAAGAGAGAAATTCTAGATGACCTTGGCTTTGGCAAAATTTTTCCAGGCATTAAAGGTCATACAAATTTCTCCAATATATCTATGAATGGATTGATGTGTTACCCGTATTTCTATTACTCTCTGAGTAAACCTCACAAATCTATGTTCTTTACTTCCATATTATGAGTTGAAAGGGATAAGAGGGATTAAGGAAAGGTAAGATTTTCATTTATTCTTTTGTAAAAATTTCAAACCAAGTTGACTTCACCATGTTATAAAGAGGCATTAGCGAGGGGGCGTACTCTTTGTGTGAGAAGTTGCTGCATGCTGCAGAAATCTGTGGCTGGAATGTTGAGATGGCCTGTTTAAGGCCAGAGGTCCCTTTCCTCCTTAAATTCAAAGGTCTGGATATAGAAGAGAAGCATGCAGAGAAGATTCCTCCACAAAAGGTCGGACTTGGCCCCTCATCTGACACAGATACCATCGCAGGGCAACAGGGGATCTCAAGATCAGTGGGTTGAATTTCCTGCCTCTCTTTAGGGGCCGTCAAACTTACAAAAATTAATCCTTTTGATTGACTCTGTCTCCTAATCTTGAAGATAAGCTCAGAACATTTACCAGTTTTCAGCACTGCTTACCAGGCCAAGTCTTAACACCAAATTATGAATTTTGTCATCAGTGACCTTTCCAATCTTCTCTTTTACCTGTCCACTTGGTAGCTCAAACCCTCCTTCTACTCTTTCTCTGGGACCTTATGTGAAAGAGTTAGGGACTGCTATCGATTTATAGAGTTCAGATAATTCACCCTTCATATATTCCAAAGGGAAAATGAAGATGTAAAGAAGTGAGATGACTTTCTTGAGGATGTGAATTTAAATACTTCTGGTGATGTCAATATAAAGTATTTGAGATAATTACTGATGGTGGAAGAATTTATTAATTAGCTTCCTCTACAGGTTTCAAAAATAGCAATTCGGCACCACTTTTCCCTTGATACTCGAATATCTATGCTAGATAGGTTTTTAAGATCATTTAAATATCTTTAAACATCTAAATTATCTCTTACAATTTATTTTAAAACCTTCTTATCCCAAAGCTTTTGGGATGTGAGTTGTTACTGGAAACAATTTGAATTATGAAAATGTAAAAAAATTTAAAAATGGCTTCCTTTTAAACAAGAGAGAATTTAATAAATGCTAGACGGATTTGTAAGCCAACATTAAAAAGACATTAATGGCTTAAAAAATAGTAGAGCATGAAGACAACTGTAAAATGGACTCGCGTGAAAACCGAGGCTCCCTGCTTTTCAGATACTTCTCAGGTTTAGCAAGGGACGATGACCCGATAGGAGACAGAAGCATCTGGCCTATGACTGTTGAAGTCATAGGCTATAAATCTTGTTCAAGGCAGCTATTACCTTAATCTCAACATTATTTTTTAAATCCTTCTAGATGCAAACAGTTCCTACAAGGCTTCCACTTGTCAACCACACTTTTCTGTATAACCACTAATTCAGGGAGTTTCATGAATAGGCAAAGGTAATCTGTATCACTCATTTGGTTTTCCTTTCTCCTTGTTCTTAAAAAAAACATTTTGCTACTTACTGAATGGCTCTTCTCAAATTTATTTTGTGAGTTTTATTGATATTAAAAACCTTATCCCTTTCTTGTGTGGAGACTGTTGCTTTTAAATGATTTTAAATAAGTTCTAAAGATACATATCCTGAAAAAGATATTTTATTCCCCAAAGAAAAAAAATATTTGCATAACTTTTATGAACTCATCTATAAGTTATTCGTACAAGATTCCTAGCTGTTCAATAAGGAGCCCTGGTGGTGTAGTGGATTAACTGTTGGGCTAACCAAAATGTGTTGGTTGTTGTTGTGTGCCATAGAATCAGAACTGACCCATAGCTGACCCTCCAGCAGGTTTTCAGAGGCATTTAATCACACGGGAGGAGATTGCCCATCCTCCCATAAAACAGCTGGTGGCCTTGAACCACGGACCAATAAGATTTCAGCACGACTACTTATTATCAGGCCACCAGAGCTCCCTAACCAAAAGGTTGTTATTTTGTTGTTATGTGCCATCGAGTCATTTGCAACTCATAGCGACCCTATGTGCAAGAGCCCTAAACGCCGTTCTATCCTGTGCCAATCTCGCTGTCTCAAACACACTTATTCCTACCACTTCACTCACAGAATTGATCCATCTCATCGAGGGTCTTCCTCTCCTGTGCCGTCTCTCCACTCTGCCAAACATGATGTCCCTTTCCAAGGACCAGTTCTTCCTTGCAACATGCCGAAAGTATGTCAGACAAAACTTCAGAGCCTCATTCAGGTACTCCATGGAAAGACAAGGAGAGGGGTGCCTCGAGGACCCATTTGTTTTGGGAATCCAATTAGCCAATTAGTTTTGGGAATCCAGGACAGAGGCGGAGCTTTCCTCATCTCCACGCCTCATTCAAGTAACCAAAAGGTAAGCAGTTCAAATCCATCAACTGCTCTGTACAAGTAAAGATTTACTTGGAAGCTCTACAGTCCAGTCCTACCCTGTCCTATAGTGTCACCAAGATTTGGAATCAAACTGATAGCAAATTTGGTTTTGATTTTAGATGGATACCAAATACTATACCTTTTCTTGAAATGAGCTTTAGATTATTACAAATAGCTTGCCTTTAAAAGACTAAGAAAGAGGAAGTGAACTCTAAAGCACATGATAAATTATCAAGAGATGGTGATTTGTTGTAATTTAATAATTATTCTATATTAATTTTAAGGCGCTCTGGTGGTCTAGTGGCAAAAAGCTGCACTGCAATCTCGAACACATGCACTTTGAAGTCACCAGCTGCTCCACTGGAGAAAGATGGATAACCTCCCATGTGATTAACTGCTTCTGAAAACCCGCTGATGGCTAACCATGGGTTGGTCCCAACTCAAAGGATTCTGTTCCTACTTTCAAAACCAGCTTTTTTGGGGTAACATTGCTTTTTTTTCTTTTATTAATTTTTAAATGCAACATATATATTTTTTACAGCATATTCTTTCCATTTAATTCCCCCCATTCATTGTTGTATATTTTCCTCCCTGCCCCCCCCCGTTGTTTTTTTTTTTCTTTGAAGAGAAAAAAAAATTCTTTCATTGTGATACAATCCCCTCACAATCCACAGTCCGCTTTCTAGGCACTTCTTTTTCTGTAATCTTGTCATGGAAATAATACCTAATCCTATATTCCTTTTAAACAGTTCTCTCCCTCATCTGTTTCAGTGCAGCATTTTTTTGTATGGTGTTTTTAAGGAGGAAAAAAACCAAGAAATTGAAATGATTATAATTTGTCTCTGCAGCATGCACCTTTGGCAATTCAGTGAAATGCCAGGTTAGAGCAGAATTGTGGTTCAAAGGGCAACTAAGATTTCCTGACCCTTGGGAGATGCTATAATCTGGAATGCAAGAGCATTATTACCCTTAGTTGCTTTTATTATTGTTGTTGTGTACCGTAGAGTCAGAACTGACACATAGCTGACCCTCCAGCGGGCTTCCAGAGGCAGTTAATTGCACGAGACATTGCCCCTCCTTCTCCTATGGAGCAGCTGGTGGATTCGAACTGCTTACCTTAGGGATTGCAGCACAGCTTCTTGCTACTAGGCCACCAGTTGCTAGTGGGCTCACTTTTAACTCACAATGATTCTATTTGTATGGAAAGAAACCAACTGTTTGAGGCTTTTCTTGGGTTATGAGGTTTCAGTAGCAGATCACCAACCTGGCTCTGAGCTTCTTCTATACCAACCTTTCAATTAGTAGTTGGGTACTTAACTGTGAATCACCCAAAGATTCTGGAGTAGGGAAAAAGAGTAGAAAATCTGCTGCTATTTGTGTGTGTGTGTGTGTGTGTGTGTGTAGTTAGATTGTATTTAATGATCAGTAGAGGTGAGGTATAGCATTTGACTTTGTTAAATTCAAATTGCACCGCTTAAGATCCATATAACCTTGTAATTTATTTTTACCTCTAGCAGTTTTAGTTTTCTTATCCAAGCCTTTCTAATTAGAAAGGGTTCTATATCATGGAGTCATTGAAAAGATTAAATAAGATCATGTATGTATTTTTTTTTAATCAACATATCTGTTACACAAGGCATATAGCGAAAGTCGCTATGAGTCATAGGTGATTCACTGGCACATATCAACAACAGCAACAACGTTACTGTAAGTTAAGAACCGCAGGAGTATCGGGGCGGAGGGGGGGGGGCGAGTAGGCACATATACTATTGAAAGAGTTAAAAGACTCTCTCTCTCCATGGAGAATTATATTGTAAAGCTGCCTAGAGGTGGCTTTAACTTACACATACTGGTAAGTTATGCAGGTTTTACACGTCTGTTCAGTCTGTTAGTCAGTGACAAAATATGTACTTACAACAGCAATTAAAGCAACTTAAAGTACTACTGTAATACA
This sequence comes from Elephantulus edwardii, assembly GCF_000299155.1. Taxonomy (NCBI): domain Eukaryota; kingdom Metazoa; phylum Chordata; class Mammalia; order Macroscelidea; family Macroscelididae; genus Elephantulus; species Elephantulus edwardii. The sequence goes on along the minus strand of NW_006399760.1, from coordinate 29,405,898 downwards.
TCACAGAATACCTCTGTAAGGAAACACAGTTGCTATAGATAATTTTAGATAGTTATGATTTTATGAATATTTTAAGAAGTGGGTGTTTTTTTTTAAAAGAAACAGACCAGTAATGCGTAGTGCTATTATTTTTAAATACAGATCTCAGAATCCTAAAACTCTGCCATGGAAGGGCTTTGAATAGCTGTTTTTTATAAGAAAGACGCCTTTGACGGGATGAAAGATTTACCTCTGAGCTGTACTTTACTGAATGAATGAAATTTTATAGCGCCTTTAAAAAATTCATCAAGTACGTATTCAAAGCTGTTTAGTTTAAAAGTTGCAGATGTTGGCTTTTCTTACTTAAAAGGATGTGGCCAAGCTGAATAGCACGAAAGAACAGTCAACTATGAGATGCTAATAAAGCTCTATTTCCTGAAACTTGCCCAGGGAGAAGTTTGAGAGAAGTCAGACAATTATGTGGACTCTATCACAGCTAGAATTACTAGTGATGGAAGACACTGTAGGAAGTAGGTTTTCTTTCAGTTGTGGTTGAAGCAGAGGAGCTCACCTTCCTCAGAAATTAATGGAGGCTTTCAATCTTGCTGGCAGTGCTCCTTTATCATTCATATGACTAAACAATCAATTTAGCAGCAATGTATGGGAATGAAGGAAAGGGGCAAATAAGCTATGAATGATGACAACGAAAAATCAAAGCCCCCTCCCTCATTCTTTTTTAATGGCTAATTCCAACAGGGACAACACCAGTAAAAAGAGGTTAATGAATTGCAAAGATCCTTTAGAAAGTGATTGACTGGTATTGAAGCACAATCAAATCAGTCATAAATATTTACTTTTATTAGCAACAGTGGGTTGCCTGTTATTTTCAATTGATTTTTAAAGCTGGCAAAAATCTACCACTGTGACTATTATCAAGTGTTCCCAATTTCGTCAATATTTCCCTACTCTGAACAATTCCAGAACGCACACTGCCTTCTAAGCCCTTATTTCAAATGTATTTTTCAGCACAATTTCCAAATGATTACAAATGACAAGTTAAAGCGAGGTTCCCTATATCATTAAGAATAATTATAATCTTTTCATTTTGACATTTGCTTAAATGGATTGAATGGCAGCAATTGCGGGATTAATGTTCTCTGATAATCCATATTCCACTAACATTGACTCAGATAACCTGCAGTTGCGTTATTTGTTTTACCAAGTGAGAATGAACCATAATAGAAACCACGATTTAAAAAAAAAAATCTTTGCAGTCAGTGTAGCAGCAACTAGAAGGACTCCAAGAGTTAACAGGGCAACATCGTTCCAGCTTTTGAACAATGTGCAATATTGCTGCTTACATCATTGAATAAAATGATGCTTTATTTTGGCTAAAACGTATCCAATTCAATGGCATTTTCCTGAAACTTGCTGTCTAGACCATCAAAAAAATGGAAATTGCTTTTAACACTGTGTTTGAAACATTAAGATCCAATAATTCAATTCAAAGGAACATAACAAAAGGAATTTCCTAGAGATAACAACAAAGAGTTAACATTTCCCAGGGCAGACAAGTTTCCAATTCAATTAGTTTTAATGAACCTTCTGCTCACTGGTTACTGAACTAGAAAGAACAGCAATAAATGCCCAGAGGAAAGGGAGGATATTAAAGGAGGGTTAGTGTATAGTATATAAATTTCCAAGTTGACTAAAAGAGTAGCCTTGATGTAGTTTTGGGAGCTAAAGCCACAGAATAAGATCTGTCTTTTGAGTTTGGTGCACAGGGCAGCAAAGCTCAGCTGGTTATTCTGTATGATAAACCAAACAACCTGGTTCATACCCTCAGTGTCGGATTAGATAAGACAGCAACACAGCTTCTTAAAAGAGGGCCCCATTTTTCATGAAGAAAACATTAAATGATTTCCCCACTTAAAATCAGCAAACCAGATTTGTTATTTTAAACAAATGTAATTATCTGTATACACACACACACACTTATATGTGTGCATGTATCTTTTGATAAGTATTTTTCAAAGCATGTAGATTGACAATTCTTCTTAATTTTAATTTAACAAAGATTATATATTTAATCACACAGGGAACGGCATAGATAGGGAATTATGAAAGCACAAAAGCTGCCCCATGTAAGCAATTTTCTTTTTGTGATTCCAAGAATGAGTTTTACTCTAAGAATTTAATGGATTTCATATTTGTATTTGATTCCAATGGTCACCTTAAACCTGTGCTATAGCACAGCAAACTTATATTTCCAGGATCAAGCTGCAAGTCATACCGTGGTTAAACACAACCACCCTCAGAGATATGATTGTATAAATATACAAATCCACTCCAGTTAAATATTTGAAATAAATAATAGAGTCCAGCATAAGCCTCCATATCTATTATTGTTTCAAGTAAGCATTGCCAAGTATTTTTCCATTTTTTTTTCTGAACTAAGGTGTTTTTTTTTAATTCCTTGTTCGTATTCTCATTGTACTAAACTATACTTTTATTCTTAGTCATATCCTAATTCATACCAGTGCTTGGGAATTCTTTTTCTGGATGTTGAATATGGGAAGTCCTCAATGCTTATAGATGGGACATTCATTTACCATACTGTGTAAGGATCTATACAGCCCTAGAAAGGCACTTCTATTTTCCCCCTGTGCAATTGTTGTCAAGAGTATGATGTACTCAAAAGGTACCTGACGCTTACATCATTCAGCCACTGTTCATAAAGCTCCTGCTTGAGAATTTGTTAGCAAGTTTGATCACCAGCTATAGCATTACAATGATACATATTTCCCCTTGCAGATGCCTTTTGTTTATTATTATTCTTCCATTTAAAAAAATTTTATGTTTTGTGGGTGGCTACTTTTTCAGTGAACACTTGTATTTGGGCAAATATAGCACCTAAGATGGTTTTAAAAGAAAAATGGCTTCAACTTCATAATCAAACTTCTAACCAGAACCACCACAAAATTAGGAGGGCAGTGAATGGAAATCAATCAGATACAAAATTTGAGTTTAATATAACGATGTATAGACATCTGCAAAGAAGACCATCAATGCTCAAGTTGAAATGTTATGGAATCTACATACTGTTTTGTACAGTTGATAGTTGTTGTTAATTTTATAAGTATAATAATACATTATAAAAAGTAAAAATGTATAAAAATAATGAATAAAACTACTCATTGACTTTATTTTGTTTATTGTTAGTACTGCATTTTTTTTCAAATGAAGGGAAAATACTCACTCATTTAATATCTCCGCAAAGGTGACTCTTAAGGAAGTATGAATGAAAAAGAACAGAAAAGAAGGTAGCATTAATTTCTAATGTACATCTTTAGATCTGCAGTTATCTTTGTTCTAGACAAACAAAAGTCATAATAATCACTCCTACAATACAAAAGTGATTTCACACTTGTTAAATAAAATAGAATGCAATAGATACAACTGCCTGGAAAAGAAAAATATTCATATTGCTCAAAAGATGTTCTTTCCAGGGCTGGAGTTTGAAAAACTCTGTTCCAGTTCGAACAAGCACTTCACTTTGTTTAAAATGCACTTGAGTAGCATTCTGTAAACTTTTGTTATAAGACCATTGTCTGAGACAGTATTGTCAAATTCCGCCCCTCCCCCCCTCCCCAACCCCAAGTTAGTAGGCTTTCTTTTCACTCTGTTGGAAAATGTTTTTGATGTGCATACGGATTTAATCTTTAGAAGGTCCCATTCCCCAATTTTATCCTCTCCAGCTTTCTAAGAAATCAGAGTGTTGCACAATTTGGTGGGCAGAGGGAGGGGGTAAAGGAAATGGGAAAGATCCAGCGGGAACCTGAAAAATACAGGGTAGTAGTGGCCATAGTCCAATGGTGATTAATTCTATAAAACATAATGAATGAGAATGATTGTATGAAACAATGTGAATGAAGTATAGTGTGAAACACAATGTATACAAACTTTGTAAGCAAACTAATATAAAAAAAAATAAAAAACGAAACAGAAAAACTCACTTGAGATTCTTGTCCTGAATAAGTGGTTGGTTAGATTTTCAGCATGGTGTCTGAAAGGGAGGGCTATGGAATAAAAATTTGCAATTTTGGCAGAGGTGTTAAGAAATAATATTCCAGATGGGAAATTCTTTATCAAATAGTAGCTGGAATATGAAACATAATCATGAACATATCTTTAGAAATACAGTCTTATAAGTTAGAGTACTTCAAAGTGATAGAATCACGAACATATTGTTGGATGGCAACACAAAACCAGAGGAGCTCCTCCTACAGAACAATACAGACACTTATGAATATGAAGGAACAGGAATTGAAAGAAATAATGTTTTAGTTTAAGGCTTCTAATTGCAAAATGAGAACATAGATGTGCACAATACTAAAGATCTCAGATTCCAGTTTTCTTAAATAGCAAAGAAACTCTAGAACTTTGCCTCTGAGGTATTACAAGAACTTTGTCAAGTTGCACATGAGAAAATAGAGCCCACAGCCATATAGTAAGCAAAAAATTCTGTTTGAGTATTGACATGACAGTTTTAGAAAGTTCAAGCAGAAAACCAATTATAATGAGCACTGGAAAGCCCGGAGCCCTGCTGTTCAATAAATAAAAAGTACAACAAACTATTTTCCAAAAGGGTTCTAGAGAGTTTCTTCTTGTCCCACTACTTACAATCTGATTACATAAATAGTCTCTATTTGCTGTTGAATTGCCAGGCAGCTGTATTAAAGTACAAATCAAATCAAGTCAGGATTAGAAAGTAAAAGAGCATGGTTTAAAGTAATCTATCCCCCAGGAACTGTGCTCAGATTCATCAAACAGAGCTTAAAGTACAGTATATCTTATACCCTCGTGTTTCCATGCTGCATTGCTGCAAAACCAGTTATTATTTTTGATATCCAGAGAATGTTGCTTGTTGCTGAAGAAGGCTCACTTGCTTATTTAAAGGTACTATTCATATGTGCCACTTATTTATTACTTATTTTGGTTAAGATTCATGGGAAGGACATACTGACTAAAGATTAGTAGTTCTTTTATTGGTCATATCCTATCTGCCTCTGCAGAATTATCATGAATATATCTTATGTATAAAAGAATAACTCATTTATTCCAGATTTTGGGTGCTACACTATTGTGATTATATCTTTTAAAAAGCTAGGAATCCTTAGATGTGATTGGCTAAAAAGGTATTATGTACATCAGCCCTTGCAAAGCCTGCTCCATCCAATTATTCTAGGAGAAGATAGATTTAGTCGTTTAAACCTTTAATTATTTTTATTGAGATATAATTATTAATGTACTCATGGTTATCATCTTTTTTATGTTTGCAAAACTTAAGTGACTTTAAAGTAGAATGCACAAAATACAATAATTCTGTAAAGTTTTTTCCAATGGCTTTTTTCACGATTTATTCTTTATTTGTAGAACAAACTTATTTAAGTCTACAAATATAAACTTATATTTTATCAGATTCTATATATTTATAGACAGCTAAATAGCTATTCAGAGATGCTACAGTGGCTTCAGTTCTAATATTCTACACTTACCTGCAAAGGGCATGAATGTAGCCTGTGAAGATAGTGAGATATTGATTTATAGTGATAAATATATATCTTATGTGTAACATGGAGGGAAAAACAGGCAAAAGTGTTATTTCTGTTAGCTGAACAGCTTCAAGAAAATGGGTAATGTGTGTTTTAACCAGGCAGCCCAATGATCATTTTTCTTCCTACATCCCTAAGCTAGAGAAGAAAAAGTTGACAGTTGCCATTAGTTAATATTCCTCATGTAAGTTGCTCTACCTGCAAACTATGCCACGTTAAAACAAGCATTTGGTGTCACGATTATACACCAGGATGTTTGAAAGCTGGCACCTCTCCATTGCAGTCTGAAGTTTCTCAATCCAATTTACACTTTAGTGCACTTGGCTCACCTGATCATTACTGCTGACACAGGTTGTCTGTAGTATCATGAGGCCCGAAGGCTTGGGCAGGTATAGAGAGAGCCAGATTAGTGTGGGACACTTGGCACTTTCTCTACCTGGGGACAAAGATTCCTGTCTGAATTGTTAAGAAAAAAAAGTGGGAGGCTTAATAATCTTCCCTTCATCATCCTCTTCCAGATTTATCATGAAAAGGTCACAATTGGAATTTTCTATTTATAGCCCCTTTGAACCATGTATTATGAGTGAAGATGTTGAGAATTTACCAGGAAGGTGGGTAACTGCTGGCCAAGATCCTCACACAAGGTCCTTGTAGCATGTGTGTGTGTGGGTGAGGTGGGGGAGTAAAAACTTGGGGTGTTTATGGAGATTGTTATGAGCAGAGTGAGGGAAGATATTGCTTCTAAGAAACTGACTGCCCAATTGGTCTGGCTCTGTGCTTGAGACAAACAATTTTTGAAAATCTTTTAATGAAATATTGATTTTATCAAGCACATCAAACTAAAGGCAAATGTACCATGGTGTCATGATTTAAAAAATAACAATATATTACAGGTAAACTAAGATAAATGAGTTAAGTGCTCAGTTTACGGTGCAAATTGAAACCATATATCACAACCTTTCATTATATTACATTACTGCTAGGGAACAGAATATGGAAGTTGATTGAATGGTAATATCAAATTAGTAGGAAGCTTTACCCTGCTTCAATTGATGGTGGAATTTAGAGCCTAAAATGGAATTATTTTTATAGCAAAAGTTTCTTAAAGTATTTTTTTTAAGTGAATGTCACTGATGATCAGGAAGTGTGTGGCACCTTGAAATTGCCCTTCCCAGATCTTGCATGAAGAAATGAAGGGATCTGTATTAATTTTAAACTTCCCTTTGATTGGGTGAACTGGTCTCCGATTTGTATGACATTGTTGCCACAGGTCATTGCTTGGTGCGGTGTACCATGAAACAAACAAATAGAAAAAGGCACCTTCTGGCACTTTAAGTCTCTCTGCCATCTGACTACTACCCTAGTGGTTCAGAATGATGAAAAGCAGAGACTTGGAGAAATCTTCCTATGGTTAGATTGGGAAAAATGAGCACGATGATCTCATGTGTTGGGAAGGGCAGGAGAGACAGCCAAAGTCATCTCAGAACTCAAGAGAAAAGGGGAAGACAAGAGGTCACAATTATATTCTAGTATCACACTCCCTTCACAGGGATCTGATATATTCAGTTTGTTCTTGTATGGTGCTTAGGGAAGTTCTAATTAAGGGAAGAAAGAATTTTGACACGTGTGAAGCAGAGATCAATATTTAGCACTATAATCAGCAATTCCTGATGGTTTGACAATGTCACTATACACATTGTAACTATCCATTATTCTCTCAGAGAGGAGAGCCAGGCAGAGGCTAACAGGCTTACGGCAAGCTATCATGAATCACATAAAGCAGTGTCTCATTCGCTTCTATTTGTCTTGCTTTTCATCTTCATTCATCCTTGTAAAGAAGGCTGCACTGCCACCAGCCCTAAGATGCCACCCTACCTCTCAACTGCAATGACAAAAAGCAAAAATAATTTCTAAAAATGTCCACCATGTAAACCACAATAGCTACTTTCTTGAGGGGGGAAAAATGGAAATGGAGTCTATTTACCCTTTGAAAAGACACATTGAATGCTTTATTCACATTTAACCTAAAGGGACTCTATTAGCCACTAGAAAAATACTCACTGAAAACACTTTCGGGAGAGGTAATGCTGTTAGTATTTTATAAGTTTAGAATGTATCAATCTTGTTTTCATCCAAATTAAACATTGCATCATCCTAGAGCTGAACCAAATTCTGTATGTAGTTTAGTTCTTGAATGGGTTCTAGAAGTAGGCATTTAGTATCAAAGAATCTAATCTCAGGACTCCGTGAATGCAGGTAGATGATAGAGTTCCTTGTTTAGAGTATCTTCCTACAAGAGATGTACCGTGCTAGAAATTTCCCCATCTTTTTATTGATAGAAAAAAGTTATTGTATAAGGTATCTACTTCATACAAATTTTCACTCAGACGAATGCTACTTACACAGCATAGATCAATTCTTGGTTTTGTTTTTTTTTTAAATTACATATATAGTTTTAATATCATGGCAATCAATGATAATTTTAACACATTTAATGCCAATTCAAAATATAAGACAAAATGAGACTGTCGTTTGCTTGATTTTAAGTACAGTTCATCTCACCTTTTAACTCATTATAGAATGTTATTCTCTTCTCTTTTGAAAACATTAACTATAATGGCAGATCTAGTCACTTAAAATATTTAATTGTCAAAAAGATTTCAAGAACTCTTTTTGCAATTTCAATTTTGATTGGAGAACAACGACCCAGATAACCTAAAGAAATAAACACCCTTTAAAATGTGATAGAATCATTTAACTCCAATTTACATATGGAACATTATTTCCAACATTTTCATAACATTCACAGGCATGCAGCATGCATTGTATGACTGTAGGTGGAAGTGAAAGACCTGGTGTCTTGCATTTCAAACTGTCAGCTGATTCTCACTGCTCTATTCCTGTTTAAGTGAGATGCTGACACAGGCTCACACACTGACTATCCCAAGTAGCACTAATTAAGGGCTGTCCAACTGTGCTTTCTGTTGAGGAGTTTGCTCCAGTGGGTGACAGGAAACCGCCTGAGCTCTGTCTGCGGAATGACATAACAAAGAAGGTCTAAAAAAAAAAAAAAAAAAGAAAGGACACAGATCTGGTGGGCTGGATAAAAAGATCTAAGAGAGATCTAACTTGCCTGTTTGTTGTCATGAATATATAATTTTAGATTAAGGAAACCTGCTAAGTCACTGTTTATTCTAAGTTTCTTGGGGTACTTCTTGTTAGAATTCTTAATAATTATACAAGCAAAACATGAATTAATAGGGAACTTGGGGACCAAGCATTTCTCTTACTCAAAAGGTTATCAATAAATCTCTTTTTAAAAATGGTGGTCAAATGTTGTCATTATGCTATAATGGTGTTATTTGTAACTTGAAAAATTTAGATTAAAAAGCATACTTGAAAGTAATAGCTCCCTTAAGTATGACTATGAAAGTCAGTTTATGTGGGGGGGGGGGCAGGCTGATTAAGAAGGTGTTATAAAAAAAAAAAAGAAGAAGAAAGGAACAAGTGCCTACCTCCACAAATTAAGAATTGGAGAAAGAAATTTGTCTTTTCTTTTTTCCCATTTTTCTTTAAAACTCAGATTTAAATATAAGATTTGGTTTCTCCTCCTTCTCCAAAAAATAAACAGGCAAATAAATGGAAACCTCACCTAAGAACTCGAGAAAAATGTACCTAAGTGAGTGAATTGTTCTCCAAGGTTGTTATATGGAAGGTCTCTGGGTCCTGCAACAGTTCAGGATGGTTATATGGGTGAAACTCAACAGGGAAAGCGCAACACCCGAAGAGCATTGTTGAGGTGTTTGTTTCATATGCATTCTAAAGAGGGCATCATCACCCTTCTCATTGTGTACCAGAAGACATGGACCTAGAGACAAAACCAAATGCAGTGGATTTCTTGACAACACTAAGCGATAACGCCTCCTGGCTGCTGTGGTGTGCTTGAGAAATTGGCTGGCCCACTACTGTCCTTTTTACAATGGTTTCATTTAATTGTAATCCAAAGATCAAAGGTCTGTAACTCTTTAACCAAATTCCAATGTCTGCCAAATTCAATAGCTGTCATTCTTATAGAAAAAGGCAGTGTAATATGTGTGTCCTGATCTAATTTTATAGAAAAAGACCCAATTTACATACTGTTTATTTAGTTAAGTCCCTAAAATCAATACCTTTGTCTGTACCTCTTTTGTTTAAAATACATCATGACATGGCAAACAGCTATATAAACGAATTTTTCTAAACCACACGCATTGTTAATGTTTCTCTATTGCACATTCAAAAAAAGAATTGTTGGAATCATAGCATTTTATAGATCAACCTAAATGTATTTTAATATTGGATTACTAAAGAATGTTAAGTTTTACATTTCTGAAATTATATATTTCGTTTGAAAAGGTCAGTCATTTTCCTTAGTCACATTTACCAATAGAACATATTTCAAACATGGAAATAAAAGTGATTATATTCAATATTTAGAGAAATAATTCTTAAAAATGTGTCTCTATAATAAAACAAACCCCCAAAATAACAAGGAGTGTCTGAAAAACTTTCAGAATGGAATAGTAGTATTTTCAGGGAAGAAAAATTCACTCATTGTTGATAAGAAAGAAATTAATTCAGATAGTTATTCTAGAGACAGATCTGTACATTGTTATATCTAAGGCAGAAAGGCATGATTTTACCCTTACTGTTTCAGTCACTTGATAAGCCTTTACCAACATTCCTAAAGCTGAACTAATATTTCTTTGAAATGTGAGGAAATCGGCTATCTTTAGAACACTTTTCCCCCAACTCTATTTATGTGTTAATTTTGAATTTTTAATGACACATAGCTTTTGTATTTTGATTAGGTCTTTGAATAATGGAATAATTTCCTTCCCTCACTGTCTCTAATATGTAACTATAATTAGTAGGATATATGTATGCAGGACTGTTGCAGGTCTATGTGTCAGTCTATGTGTCACTTAAATCTCTGTCTATCATCTATCTATCGCTCTATTATCTATCTATCATCTATCTATCTATCTATCTATCTATCTATCTATCTATCTATCTATCTATGCCAATTGGCAGTATCATGATGGATAGAGAAGAGATTGAGGTTGTTAACATAATTTACTCGGGTACATAATCAACACTGTTGGCACGAGCAGTTAAGAAATAAAAAGGCAAATTGCATTAGGGAAATCTGCTGTCAGGGACCTTTCCAGGGTACTGAGAAGCAGCATTGTCAGTCTAGAGACTAAGGTGTGCCTTATCTACTCCAAGGTCTTCACAATTCTTTGCTATGTATGCATCAGAGAGCTGAGTAATGACTAAGGTGATAGAAGAAGAATTGATGTCTATGAGTTGTGGTGCTGGAGGAGAATGTTGAACATACCAAGAAAACAAATAGATCTGTCTTGGAGAGAGTGAAACCAAGTTTCTCCTTGAAGGCTAGGATTTTGAAGCTCTGTCTCACATACTTTGGGCATGTAGCCAGGAGGGACCCATCCTTGGAGTAGGATATCTTGCTCGGAAGTGTGGAGAAATGCAGGAGAGGAAGACCCTGGATGAGATGGATTGATACAGTAACTAGGGCAATGGGGGTAGGTGTAACAAAGTCAGTGAAACTGGCTCAGGACTGGGCAAGCTTCAGAGCTTATACATAGGGTTGCTAAAGTTGCAGGTGACTTGAAGGCACATAACAACAACAACAATACACACTCACACACACACACACATATGTACACAGAGAGAGAGAGAGAGTAAAATTTGTTAATTTTATTTTTATGTTTTAACAAATTTAATGGGGTCACCATCTCACATTTCAATTCATCAGACTAAGCTACTAGTATTTATACATACTCTCTGTATATACACTTGTACTCTCTGTGCACATGAAATATTGACCATTTAGTTTCACAGTAGTTTTATTACATTATTTTTTAGTATTTTAAAATTTGTTTATTACCTTTAACAATCTTAAAGAGGTTAGTAAAGCCCATGCTTTTATTAGCATTTTTGGCACTAAACAATTTGTTTTGGGGATTTTTAAAAAATCAAACGAAATGTGGTTAAATATTTTAAGATATGAAATCTAAGCCATGCACCCCACACATCACAGTCATAAAATCCCTTAACTTCGTGTCAATTCTGACTTCTGGCAACCCTGGTCCTGTGTGGAGTTACTCCACAGTGCATTCTTAGCTGTTTGTGCCCGGGAAAGGATGGATAGGCCTTTCTTTCATGGAGTGCTGGGTGAATTTAATCTATCAATTTTTAGGTTAGTAGACAAATGCAAGCTGTTTATGACTTCCAGTGAAGAATCCTACAACAATAATAAAAATAACAACCAGCATTTCCCCTCCCCCCCCCCATAACATGAAGGGAAATTTAGGATTCTTGATAAGGTCAGCATGAGTGAGCCAGAAATCAGAGGTATTAATGTTTTTATTAATACTTAGAAATTTCCCTTGCTTGTCTTTGTACTTACCTGGTTAGAAACCTCCTCTGATGCTTTCTTGCTTATTTGCTTAAGCTTTACACTCTTTCTCTATTTTAGGGCCTTCATCTGAATTCTTTAGTTTCTGGTATTAAGTTCATACTATTGCACTAAGATATTCTGGATATAAGAAAATCCTTCATCCTTCAAGAAAGAAAATCCCTCAGGAGCTCTCATGGTTAAAGCAAGAAGGCTTATTTGAACTTTTAAGAATGTAGTTGTTGTTGTTATTTGTTGATTGCTGTCGAGTCAAGCATGACTCATAGTGACCCTATGAACAAAAGGCCTGAAGCCTCTCAACAAGTATCGAAATTTATCAGAGTTCATAGTTTCCAGAGGTATATTGTTTAGAAAGTGGATGCCACTTCTGCTTCCAAACCTGTCATAGTATGTTATTGTTCGTGAGTTGTTGGTAACATATAGGGACCCTATGTACAGCAGCTCCAAACCCTTCCCTGTCCTAAGCCAGTCTCATTAAGTCTGACACACCAACCCCCCTTGCACCAGATACTGTATCAATCCATCTCGTCAAGTGTCTTCCTCTCTTGTGCTGTTCGTCCACACTTCCCTTCTGAGCATTATGTCCTTCTCCAAGGACTGATCTCTCCTGGCCATGTGCCCAAAGGAAGTGAGGCAGAGCTTCAAAATCCTAGCCTCCAAGGAGAAGCTTGACTTCACCCTCTCCAAGACAGACTGATTTGTTTTCTTGGCAGTCTATGGTATGTTCAAGACTCTTCTCCAGCACCACAACTCAAAGGCATTGATTCTTCTTCTGTCATCCTTTGTCATTGTCCAACTCTTTGAAGCCTAACAAGTAATTAGGAAGATTATGGCCTGGATTAGGTGCACCTTTGTATCTAGACTGATTTCGTTGCTCTTCAGCATTCTGGAGAGATCCATGACAGCGGATTTTGCCAATGCAATTTGTCTTTTGATTTCCTGACTGCTGGTATTATGAGTGTTTATTGTGGATCCAAGGAAGCTGTAATTGCTAACAACCTCAATCTCGTCTCCATTTATTATGGTGCTGCCATTTGGCTCAGTGGTGAGAAACTTTGTCTTCTTGATATTGAGCATCAATCCATATTGAAGACTACAGTCCTTGATCTTTTGCAGGAAGTGCTTCAGGTCTTCTTCAGTTTCAGAAGCAAGATTGTGTCATCTGAATATCGTAGGTTGTTAATGAGTCTTCCTCCAATCTTGATGCCACACAAAGGAGGAGAATTTCTCTAAGAGAAGTGTCTTCCATCTGGTAGGTAAAATGCTTGTCTGTCAGATATTCTTTTAACAGTGAACATCCAAATTAAGACAGACTAGGAAGAAGGATTGGCCGTCCACTTCTCAAATATGACTGGCCTTTGAAAATCCTATGTAAAAGAACACAGTAATTTCTCTTAATTGTAAGACATTTTGAAGTACGTGGCATTGTCATAGGCTCATTCATGAATATCTACTTATCCATTCATCTTCCTGCTCATTCATGTAGATATATGAGTAATATGTTAGATAACATATATAAAATATGCTAGATTTTATTCAAAACCAAAGATGAATATGTCAGAGTTTCTGCTTTTAAGTAGTTCTGGTGTACTGCAAGGGAAATGGCATGTTGCAAAAATACCATTTGACTAAAGCTATGTTTCTGTAGGGAGCTGGCTGCTAACCCAAAGCAGTGCCTCTCTCACATTTCAAATCTACTAGTAGCTCTGCAGGAATGGGCAATCCCTGAAAATTGATGCAGGATGAGCTCTGAGTGAGTTCTGATTCAACAGAAATGCATTTGGATATGAATTTTATTTTTCATGTGTTTTTATAAATCATTCATTTTGAATGTCTATCTTTTTTCTAGATTGAAAGTATGAAACTTATCCAAAAACATACTCCATATATCTCCTTTCTGAATTAGATTTTAATGATACTCAGAACAGAGTAAGGAAAAACTGCATGGTTCAAAACTGGAAAGGGTGTGTGTCAAGAATGTGTACTATCTTTGTATCTTTTAAATCTATATACAGAACAGATTATCTGGAAGGCTGGGCTCTATGAGGAGAAGTGTGGCATCAGGATTAGAGGTAGACTCATCAACAATCTATGTTATGCAGATGACCCAACCCTGCTTGCTGAAATTGAGGAGGACCTGAAGTGCTTGCTGCAGAAGGTCAAGGACTGCAGCCATCAATATGGATTGAAGCTTAACATCAAGAAAACAAAGATTCTCACCACTGGGCTGATTGGCAGCATCATGATAGATGGTGAAGGCATTGATATTGTTGACAGATTCAGTTTGCTTGGCTCTGCAGTCAGCACTCTTGATACCAGCAGCCAGGAAATCAAATGATGAATTGCATTGGGAAAATCTGTTTTCAGAGACCTCTCCAAGGTACTGAGGAGCAACAATGCCAGTCAGGAGACTAAGGTCATGGTCTTTGCCATTACTTGCTATGCATCAGAGAGCTGGACAATGACTAGGGATGACAAAAGAAGAATTGATGTTTTGAGCTTTGGTGCTAGAGAAGAGTATTGAATATAACATGGGCTCCTAGGAGAACAAACAAGTTCATCCTGGAGAGGGTGAAGCCAGGCTGCTCCTTGGAGGCAAGGATTCTGAAATTCCATCTGACTTACTTTGGACATATTGCAAGGTGGGATCAGTCCTTGGAGAAGGATGTCATGCTTGGGAGGGTGGAGGGACAAGGCAGGAGAGGAAGACCCTTGATGAGATGGATTGATGAGGATGGGTGTGTCAGAGACAATAAAGTTGGCAAGAGATAGAGCAGGGTTTAGGGATGTTGTACATAGGGTTGCTGTGAGTTGCAAGTGACTTGATGACACATAACAACAACAAAACATAAAAAAGAGTATGGACAATTTTCTCCCATGCAATTCACAACGTTGGAAAACTATCTGGAGGCCCAGCTCTAAGTTGATTCTGACTTGGCAGCAGTAAGATTTTTGATTGATGGTGTAGCTGTTAGTGTGTTGCACTGCCAACCAAAATGGCTCTGCAACTTGAATCCATCAGTCTCCTCCTGTTGAGGTTTAAAGGCTCAAACCCAGTGGAAGGTTATTATGAATATCAGGCTGATGTAGTATGCTTGGCTTTTCTTTAATATAAAGAATGGACGGTTATTGCATTTGAATGCTAACTGAAAGGTTGGAGGTTTGAGTTTATCCAGAAATGTCTTGAAAGAAAATATAGGTAATTGACTTTTTTTTAAAAAAAATTTAGGTTGTTTCTTTTTCATTTCAATGAACATCTACAGAGATTTTGGGATTCCATTCATTCATTGTTGCACCCTTCTCCCCGCGGGGAGAAGGGTAATTGACTTTTGAAAAAAGCAGCGCTGACATCCCAAAAGTAGAGCAGAGTTGCATTCTGACACATTAGAGGTTGCATGAGTCCGAGTCAACTCTACAGCTAAAAGGTTTATGTGAGGAAAAGAATGATGATTCTTCATCTAGGTTTTGTAACTGATGTTAGATGAATGTCTCCTGCTATCTTGGACAGGACATGTAGCTTCTAAAGAAGTCAACCATTTTGCTGTTTTCTCTGGCTGATTTCACATGCAAGCAAGATTCTACTGAAGATTATCCAAAAATGACGGAACAACGCATCATCAGAGAACTACCAGAAGTCCAGGCTGGATTTAGGAGGGGTCGTGGTACTAGAGATATTGTAGCTAATGTTAGATGGATCTTAGCTGAAAGCAGGGAATACCAGAGGAATGTATATCTGTGTTTCATTGAGTATGCAGAGGCATTTGACTGTGTGGACCATAACATACTGTGGCTGACTCTGAGAAGAATGGGAATCCCAGAACACTTGATCGTGCTAATGAGAAACCTGTACTTGAACCGAGAGGCAGTTGTCAGAACAGAGCAAATAAACACTGCATGATTCAAAATTGGGAAGGGTGTATACCAGGGATGTGTCCTATCTCCATGCGTTTTCAACCTGTATGCAGAACAGATTATCAGAGAGGCTGGGCTCTATGAGGAGAAGTGTGGCATCAGGATTGGTGGAAGATCTATTAACAATCTACATTATGCAGATGACACAACCCTGCTTGCTGAAACTGAGGAGGACCTCATGCACTTACTGCAGAGGGTCAAGGACTGCAGCCTTCAGTATGGACTGAGGCTCAATGTCAAGAAGACAAAGATTCTCACCACTGGACCAATTGGTAGCATCAGGATGGATGGCGAAGAGGTTGAGATTGTTCACAGCTTCAGTTTGCTCGGCGCCATGGTCAACACTCTTGGCACCAGCAGCCAGGAAATAAAAAAACTTATCGCGATGGGAAAGTCTGCTGTTAGGGACCTCTCTAAAGTACTCAAGAGTAACTGTGTCTCTCTCGAGACACAGGCCATGGTCTCTGATACAGGCCATGGTCTTTGCAATCACTTGTTATGCATCAGAGAGTTGGACAATGACTAGGGAGGATAGAAGGAGAATTGATGCCTTTGAGCTGCGGTGCTGGAGAAGAGTATTGAATGTACCATGGACTGCCAAAAAAGAAACAGATTCATCCTGGAGAGGCTACTCCTTGGAGGCAAGGATTCTGGGGCTTCATCTGATATACTTGGGACATGTTGTAAGAAGGGACAGGTCCTTGGAGAGGGGCATCATGCTTGGGAGGTTGGAATGACAGCTCAGGAGGGGAAGACCCTCTCTCTATGAGGTGGATTGATTCAGTGACTGGGGTAATCGGAATGGGTGTGTCAGAGGCAGTGCGATTGGCACAGGATAGAGCAGGGTTTAGGGCTGTACATAGGGTCGCTATGAGTCTCAAGCGACTCGATGACACATAACAACAACAACATAGGAGAAAATGTATCAGAATAGTGGATCCTTCATGGATGACCCTCAACTAGGTAGATTGACAAAGCAACTTCTGCAATGGGCTCTTGTATACTATAAAGTGTGAGGATGGCCCAGGATTGAACAAGGTTAAGATCTTTTGTTCATAGGGTTGTCATGAGTCGTACTTGACTCAATGGCACCTAACAACAACTTCTGCAAAAATAGTGGATAGTTGTGGTTGTGATGATTTGTTTCACTGTATCTAAACCAAAATCCAAGCTTGTTTCACTGCGTTGATTCCAGCTCGCAGAGACCCTTGAGGAACCCTATGGGAAAGAGCAGAATTGCCCTGTGGGATCTGAAGTCTGTGAACATTTATGGAAACAAATGGAAATGTCTTTCTCCTGCAGAACAGCTGATGGGTTCAAATTAGTTGAGGGCTTCACCACTGAGTCACTAATTCTCCTCTTCATTATATCATTAAATTTTGCATAAATGAACAATCAATAAAGGTTTATGTCACTTAATCAATCTTTACTAACACTAATGCAATTGTCCATGCCTTTCAATTCCATTACATTTTTACATACACACTTTATTTAAAATACTGTGATAGGTTATCTTAGTTTCATATTTTCCAGAGGCTGCCATAATAAAATGTAAATATTTGGATGACTTTAAATGATAGGTATCTATTTTCTTAGGAAAATTTGCTCTCAGCGACCTCTCCAGAGTGCTAAAGAGCAATGATGTCAGCATAGATACTAAGGTGTGCCTAATCCAGGCCATGGTCTTCTCAGTTGTTTGCAATGCATCTGAGAGCTGGACAATGACTAAGGATGACAGGAAAAGAGTCTATGCTTCTGAATTGTGTTGTTGGAGAAGAGTATTGAACATGACATGGACTGCCAGGACAACAAACAGATCTGTCCCCAAGAGAGGGAAACCAAGTTGCTCCTTGGAGGCAAGGATTTTGAAATTCCTTTTCACATACTTTAGACCAGGAGGGACTAGTCCTTGGAGAAAGACATCATGCATGCAAGGGTGGAGGGTCAATGCAAGAGAGGAAGACTTTGCATGAAATGGGTAGAGTGATTGTGGGCAACGGGGCAGCTATGTCAGAGATGGCGAGATTGGCTTGCGATAGGGCAGGGTTCAGACTATTGTTAATAAGATCACTATAAATCAAAGTCAACTCAATGACACATAACAATAACAACAGCTTTTGAGGATTATTCTTGTTGTTATTAGAAGCTATTGAATGAACTATTACAGCTACCTTATGAACAATATACCATAGCCTTGCATTGTTTTGTGTCATCATCATGAAATCTGTCATACTCTAGCTCATTGCAGTCACTTTGTCAATCTATCTCATTTGAGGTTGTCTTCTTTTTCACTAACCTTCTATTATTCTTAGTCTGATGCCTTTTTTTAAGGACTTGATGTCCAAAGCATGTAAGACAAAATTGTTATATCCTTGCCTCTAAGGATAACTCAGGTCATACTTTCGTCAAGATGGATTTATTTATTCTTTTGGTGGCCAAAACCCTCTTTGTCAATCTTGTTGTTGTCACAGGCGACTCACAGTGACCTTATGAATGAAAGTCCTGGACACCTCCTGTATAACTTTAGTCCTTTCTCCCGGTTCACAGGGTTTCCAGAGGCAAACTATTGTGGAAGTGGATGCCACTCCTGCTTCCAAGCTGGTTTTAATTGGGGAGCTTCACCAAACACTGTCCACCATGGATAACCATTCTCGTATTTGACACATCAGTGTCACAGTTTTTGGATTCACAGCAACCACGAGTTACCTCTGTACAGCAATTGGACATACCAGGGTTACACGACCTAGAAGAATGTTTCACCAAGAACAATTGAAGGCTGGCTTACACTCTAAGGGTCAGGGCCACCCATCTACCTTTGAAGGCCAAAAAGGACAGTAACATAGAACATGAAAGATCTCAGAAACTTCCCTTACCTGACTGCCACCAAGACGAGCTGCCGTGGAGATGCCAGCCATACCACCCGCTTAGCCGCCTGACTTCCAGAATGTAGAAAGACTCCAGTCCCCAAGCCTCAAAATACTAATTCTTTTGCTATCTTTATCAATGTCCAACTTATTTTTTTATAGATTAAAAGTATAAATATTTATTTATAAACAAAAGCAGATATATATTATAAAAGCAGATATGCATTATATATGCTGGAATGTGTAATTAAATGTATACATATGTAGAAATGTATATTTTTCATTCTTGATACTTTTTTTTAGATTTTTATCAAAGTTTATACAGAACTTGGATTTCCATTCATTCATTATACAGAACTTGGATATCTATTCATTTTTTGTTGCACATCTTCCTCCCTGCCTTCCCTCCCAGTTCACTTACCTCTTTGAAGAAAAAAATTCTTTCATTGCTATATAATCCCTCCACCCACCCCCACTCCCAGTCCACTTTATTATGCAGCTCTTACTCTCGACTGTTGTCACGAAAGTAATATCTAATCATATATTGCTTTTAAACAGTTCTAGTCCTCATCTGTTTCAAAGCAGTGTACATTACTTATCCTTTCTTTTCTTAGTTTTCCTCAACCCCCCATGCCAGTCCTATTTTATAACAGTGGCATTATGCAGTATTTGTCCCTTTGTGACTGAAATATTTCACTCAGCATACTGTCCTCCAGCGTCACCCATTTTGTAGAATATTCCATGAGTTCCTAGTTTTTCAGTGCTGCATAGTATTCCATTGTGTGAATATACCACAGCTTCTCTGTCCATTCATTTGTTGTTGGGCACTTGGCTTGTTTCCATCTCTTTGCTGTTGTGAACAACACAGCAATTAACATGGGTGTGCATATATCTGTTTGGGTGGCGGTTCTGATTTCTTTAGGGTATATTCCCAATAGTGGAATTACTGGGTCCAATGCTATTTCTGTTTGCAACTTTTGGGGAAAGCGTCATATAGCCTTCCAGAGTGGTTGTACCATTTTACACTCCCATCAACAGTGAATAAGGATTCCAGTTTCCCCACAACCTCACCAGCATTTGTTGTTTGCTGCTTTGCTGAATTTTTCTATTCTTATTGGGGTGAGAGGATATCTCATAGTTGTTTTGATTTGCATCTCTCTTAGAGGTAGGGATTTTGAACATTTCTTCATGTGTTTGTTGGCCATCTGAATGTCTTCTTTGGTGAAGTATCTGTTCATATCCTTTGTCCATTTTTTCAATTCTGTTATATACCTTTATTTTGATGTGGCTCTCGAGTATTCTGTCAATTCTAGATATAAGTCCCTTATAACACATGTTATTGCCAAATATTTTTTCCCAGTCCATGGCTTCCATTTTTACCCTCTTGGAGAAGTTTTTGGTGTGCATAGGAATTTGATTCTTAGAAGCTCCCATTCATCTATTTTATCCTTTCCTGGTTCTAGACCATGTCCAACTTTCAGATACACAGGAAACAACTGAAAATACCATGGCTTGTCTCAGGCTCACCTTAATTTTTTTTATTCTTTTTTTATTGTCTGTATTCTTTTTTATTAAATTTTATTAATTTTCATGAACATTTACAGAGATTTTGGGTTTCCATTCATTCACTGTTGCACTATTTTCTCTACCCTCCCCCACAGTTCGTTCCTCTTTTATCCCCCCTTGAAAGCTTGTTTTAATTGTCCCATTGCCACAGTGCTTGTCAAAGCCAGTTATGATTAATCTCCTTTGTCAGTGTGTCCTTTGCCATTCCCTATCTCTCCTCCCTAAGAGAGATTTCACCCTGACTCATAAGGAAAGGGGGAAGGAGTATTCTCTTAGCTACTTCCTGCTGAAAAGGGACGCTGTAGGTTTCAGGGTGAAAATCTTCTCTCACTACTCTAATGGGCCCCTTTGGCAATAGGAAACATGTAGACTATTGTGGAGATTGATTTTGGAATTTAGATGTACTGTTATCAATTGTGCTTAGCTGTACATGTTCATATCCTTGAAGATGTATCATGGAACTGTTGCTGCCTAGAAGACACAAATTTAACTAACAAGTTAAAAGTACATGAGTCAAAAATTTAAAAGCAATAATATTCCAAGTAGAGGCTCTAATAGTGGCACAAATCAAGTTACAGAAGGAAGGTAGTTTTTACAATAAAAGGCCTATTGACTAGCACTTTGTCTATTATAGTATAAAGGTTAGGAACCACAAGATGTAAAGGCTCAGGTATGTCATTTATTGTTCTTAAGTCCTGGAGCAAATTCCATCTACCACTGGGTTGTTTTACAGCTCCGAAGTCCACATGCAAGGTAGAGATGAAGTAAGGAACTGCTTATGAGTTTTTCCGTCAATTTCAACAACTAAGAAACAGTGAGAAGATTTGGGACCTCAGAAGGCTTTTAGGACTGAATATTAGGCTCTTGTGTCCAGGAGAAAGTGAATATACTTACCAATAATGTTAATACTCACCCACAGCTCTTTTGGGAGGATCTAAATTATTGAAGCGTCCTCCTTTGTTTCCAGCTGGGAGCTGGGGCCTGTCAGTCCTGTCAGCCACAAGGACCTGATGTGGACCACCCTTGGCCAAGTGTCCTTCAGATCCACACTTAAAGCAAGTTAGTTCGGAGCTTCCTCTCTACTCCCTTGCCTATCTGGCTCTCGTCTGTGACACTCTCTACTGAAGTGGCCCCGCTTTCCATAGTGGAAGCAATTCTGACCTCCTTTATTACCTTTGGGTGGCACTGTTTATGAGTAAAGACTTCCTTTTCCTGACAAAGATACCTTAATTTTTAAATTGATGTGCTTGATCTTTAGCATTTTAAAGAGGTCTTTGAAAAAATGTTTTTCTAATACAATATGCCATTTGATTTCTTGACTGCTGCTGATATATGTTGATTGTTGAGTCAAGTAAAATGAAGTCATTGACAACTTCAATTCCACCCCCCCCATCTATCATGGTGCTATGCATTGGAGAGTTGTATAGTGACTAGGGATGATAGAAAGAGAATTGATGCCTTTGAGCTGTGGTGCTGGAGGAGAGTATTGAATATACCATGGACTGCTAGAAGAACAAACAGGTTTGCCCTGGAGAGGGTGAAGCCAGAATGCTCTTTGGAGTCAAGGATTCTGAAGCTTCATCTGACATACTTTGGGCATGTTGCAAGGGGGCACTGGTCCTTGGAGAGGGACATCATATTTGGGACAGTGGAGGGGTGGCACAGGAGAGGAAGACCCTTGATGAGATCGATCGATGATGTGATTGGGGTGGTAAGAATGAGTGTGTTTGAGACGGTGAGGTTGGCACAGAATAGAGCAGTATTTAGGGCTCTTGTACATAGGGTCGCTATGAGTCGCAAGTGACTTGATAGCACATAACAACAACAACAACAACATGGTATTGCCCATTGGTCCAGTGGTGAGAATTTTTGTTTTCTTGATGTTGAGATATAATCCATATTGAAGGCTATTTACTTTGATCTTCTACAGTAAGTGTTTCAAGTCTTCTTTACTTTCACTAAGCAAGATCATGTCATCTGCACAGTTCAGGTTCTTGATGAATCTTCTTTCAATTTTGATGCCATATTCTACTTCATGTAATTCAGCTTCTTGAATGATTTACTTAACCTACAGATTGAATGGAGAAAAAATAAATACAATCCTGATGCACATATTTCTTGTTTTAAACAGAATTTCCTTGTTCTAGTATTTCCTTCCCTAGACTGGGTTTCTAAGCAATGTATAGAATTCACATAAGAATAATTAAGACTTCAAGGATTCTCATTCTTCTCAATGATATCCATAATTTGTTGTGCTCTGCTTGGGCAAATGTCTTTGAATAATCAATAAAACACACAAAAAATACTTCTGGTATTCTCTGATTTCAAGCAAGATCAATCTTAAATTACCAATGATATTTTGGATAATTGAAAATTGTAAAACATGAATGGAATGCATAGTGAACTGATATTGGTAATTATGAATTGGACAATCATATGGTCTATTATACTGAAATTGAGAAATAGGACTGGTGGTGTGTTAATAATTAAAGAAATGAACATTTTAAGACCTATTCTGAAGTACAATGCTGTAAATAATAGGATACTACCCATATACCCACAAGAAAGACTTGTTAATAAAACTATTTTTCATGTATATAAACCATTCATCAGAATAGAGCAAGGAAACACTGCATTGTTCAAAATCAGGAAAAGAGTGCATCAGGAATGTGTCCTGTCTCCATTCCTTTTGATCTGTATGTAGATTTGAGTGGCTGGCTTTTATAAGAAGGAATGTGGCATCAGGATTAGAGGAAGACTCATCACCAACCTTTATTATACAGATGATACAACCTTGCTGGAAGAATCTGAGGAGTACCTGAAGCTTTTGTTGCAGAAGGTAGAGGACTGTAGTCTTCCATATGTATTTAACTTAACATCAAGAAGACAACGATCCTCACCACTGGGCCAATTGACAGGACTTTTATAGCTGTAGAATAGATCGAGGCTATTAACGATTACAACTTGCTCAGCTTTACAATCACTACTCTTTGCATCAGCAGTCAGGAAATCAAGAGATGAATTTCATTGAGAAAGTATTCTCTGAGGGACCTCTTCGGGGTGCTGGGGAGCAATGTGTCAGTCTTGAGACTAAGGTGTGCCTGATCCAGGCTATGTTCTTCATAATTACATACTATGCATCAGAGAGCTGGCCAGTGGTGAAGGATGACAGAAGAAAATTGATACCTTTGAGTTGTGGTGCTGAAGAGTCTTGAGCATACCATTGACCACCAAGAGAGCAAATAGGTGTGTTTTGGAGAAGGTGAAACCAAGTTTTTCCTTGGAGGCAAGGAATTTGACGCCCCATCTTACATACTTTGGGCATGTGGCTAGGAGGAAGTGGTTCTTGGAGAAAGGCATCATGCTTGGAAGAATGGAAGGACAGCTCAGGAGAGTTAGATCCCAGATGAGAAGGATTGGCATGATAATTCAGGCAATGGGATTAGATGTGTTGGAGTCAGTAAGATCAGCTCAGGATAGAGCAAGGTTCAGAGCTGTTGTACACAGAGTCTCTATGAGTTGCAGAAGATTCAATGGCACATAACAACAACAATAACAACAGCCAAACATGAAGAAATTGAAGAACATGAAGAAATTTTCACCAACATTTGCAGTCTGATCAAACATGCAATCAAAATGCACTTAGAAAAACAATTTGTTTGAAATTTGTAAATAAACCAGAGTAAGATAAAATAAAAAAAAATTAATAACTAGTAATTGGAAAACAAGTTGGACAGAGAAGGACTTGGTAGTTGAGAAATTTTATCACCTTGGTGATAAAAATGAGCTTTGAGATCAAATAATAGAATTTTGCATTATGAATAACTAAATGGTAACTATAACATGCATCTCAGCCAGTGATCTGGACACTAATCAGACTGAATACATCTGTAAGAGAGTCAGTTGAGAAGCTCAGTATCAACAGTCAAAACAAAGCCAGGTACTGACAGACACAGTAAGAGATCATCAATTACTCATGTACAAGTTAAAATTGAAGCTGAAGGAAATGAAAACAGGCCTATAAGAACAAAAATACAACCATAAGCCTACTTCAATTAAATTTAAAAAAGAAATCTCAAGAATAGATTTTAAACATTGAACAATAACAACCAAAACCCACATGAGTTATGTAATGTTATCAAGGACATCAATTAAAAAAGTAAAAGATAAAGACAGGAAAAACTAAAATGACTGGTAGAAGAGACTCCAAAATTTGCACCACAATTCAGGGAAGCCAAAAACAAAGAAGAAATGCTGAAGTAAGAGATGAATAGAAGATTTTAAAGGGCAGCTCAAGAAGACAAAGCAAAATGTTTTATTCCTGTTATGTGCCTTCAAATCACCTGCGATTCACAGTGACCCTATGTACAAGAGCTCTGAAGCCTGCTCTGTCCTGAGCCAGTCCCTCCGACCAACACACCCAACCCCATTGCCCTAGATCCTCTGTCAATTAATATCATCTTGGGTCTTTCTCTCTTGAGTTCACTTATCTTCAAGGACCAGTCCCTCCTAGCGGTGTGCCTAAAGTTAGATTGTTGTTGTTGTCGTTATGTGCCGTCAAGTCGTTTCCGACTCATAGCGACCCTATGCACAACAGCCCTAAACCCTGCTCTATCCTGTGCCAAACGCACCACCTCTGACACACCCATCCCGATTACCCCAGTCACCGAAATCAATCCATCTCAAAGAGGGTCTTCCCCTCCTGCGTTGTCCCTCAACCCTCCCAAGCATGATGTCCCTCTCCAAGGACCCGTCCTTCCTGGCAACATGTCCAAAGTATGTCAGACGAAGCCCCAGAATCCTTGCCTCCAAGGAGTAGCTTGGTTTAATCCTCTCCAAGATAAATCTGTTTGTTTTCCTGGCAGTCCAGGTTACATTCAGTACCCTTCTCCAGCACCACATCTCAAAAGCATCCACTCTCCTTCTGTCCTCCCTAGTCATTGTCCAACTCTCTGATGCATAACAAGCGATTGCAAATACCATGGCCTGTATCAGGCGCACCTTAGTCTCCAGAGAGACACTGTTGCTCCTGAGTACCTTAGAGAGGTCCCTAACAGCAGACTTTCCCATCGCGATACGCTTTTTGATTTCCTGACTGCTGGTGCCAAGAGTGTTGACTGTGGAGCCGAGCAAACTGAAGCTGTGAACAATCTCAATCTCTTCGTCATCCATCCTGATGCTGCCAATTGGTCCAGTGGCGAGAATCTTTGTCTTCTTGACATTGAGCCTTAGTCCATACTGAAGGCTGCAGTCCTTGACCCTTCGGAGCAAGTGCATGAGGTCCTCCTCAGTTCAGCAAGCAGGGTTGTGTCATCTGCATAACGGAGATTGTTGATAGATCTTCCACCAATCCTGATGCCACAATTCTCCTCATAGAGCCCAGCCTCTCGGATAATCTGCTCTGCATACATGTTGAAAAGGTATGGAGACAGGATGCATCCCTGGCGTACACCCTTCCCAATTTTGAACCATGCAGTGTTACCCTGCTCTGTTCTGACTACTGCATCTTGGTCCAAGTATAGGTTTCGTATCAGCACAATTAAATGTTCTGGGAGAGCTTCAAAATCCTTGCCTCCAAGGAAAAATTTGGTTTCATCCATTCTAAGACACACTTATTTGTTTTCTTGGTGGTCAATGGAATGTTCAAGACTCTTCTCCAGCACCACAACTCAACGGTGTCAATTCTTCTGTCATTCTTAGTCATTGTTTAGCTTTCTGAAGCACAGTAAGTGATTGTGAAGAACATGGCCTGGATCAGGCACACCTAAATCTTCAAACTAATATTGTTGCTTCTCAGTACTCTGGAGAGGTCCCTTGGCAGCATATTTTCCCAGTGCAATTTGTCTTTTAATTTCCTGACTGCTGATGCCAAGAGTGTTGATTGTGGAGCTAAAGAAGCTTTAATTGTTAACAGCCTCAATCTATTCTCCATCTATCATGATCCTGCCAATTGGCCCAGTGGTGTGAATCTTTGTTTTCTTGATGGTAAGCTTCTATCCATATTGAAGACCATAGTTCTTGACCTTATACAGCAAGAGCTTCAGGTTCTCCTCAGTTTCAGCAAGCAAGATTGTGTCATCTGCATAACACAAGTTCTCAATGAGTTTTCCTCCTATCCTGACGTCATGTTCCTCCTCAGAAAGCCTATTCTTCTGTATGATCTGTTCTGCATATAGATTGAATAGGTATGGAGACAGGACACATCCTTGGACATGCTCCTTTCCTAATTTTGAACTATGCAGTATTTCCTTGCTCTGTTCTGAGGACTGCTTGAAGTATAGATTTCACATAAGCACAATCAAGTCCTCTGGGATTCCATTCTCCTCCAGGTTAACCACAATTTGTTGTAATCCACACAGTTCAAATGTCTTTGTAAAGTCAATGAAACACAAGTAGACATTCCTCTGGTACGCTTTGCTTTCTGCCAAGATCCATCTGACATTGGCGATAATGTCTCTAGTTTCACTATCTCTTCTAAACCAGCTTATATTTCTGGTAGTAGTTCTGTGTCAATGTACTGTTCCAGTCATTTCTGGAAAATCATCAGCAGGATTTTGCTAGACCGTGATATTAGTGATATTGTTAGATAATTTTCACACTCTGTTGGGTCACCTTATTTTGGGAATGGGAATATTATTGATCTCTTCTAGGCAGTTGGCCAGGTAGCTGTCCTCCAGATTTCTTGGCACAGTCTAGTGAGCACATCCAGGGCGGCATCTGTTTGTTGTAATATGTTAATTGGTATTCCATCAATTCTTGGGGCTTTATTTTTTGTCAAGTCCTTCAGAGCAGCCTGAACGTCTTCCTTCATCACTATTGTCTCTTTATCATACGCTGTTTTTGGAAATCCTTCTGTGCCGGCCAATTATTTTTCGTACAATGACTCTGTATACTCCTTCTATTTTCTTTTACTACTTCCTGAATTATCCAATATTCTGCTCATTAGCATCCTTAAATATAGCAGCTCAAGGCTTGAATTTGTTCTTTAGGTCCTTCAGGTCGAGAAATGCTGGATTAATTCAGCTCTTTTGATTTCTGGACTCCAGCTCCTTGCACATTTCATTATAATGCCTTGCTTTGCCAGCTTGAGCTGTTCTTTGAAATCTATTCAGTTTCCTGACTTCTTGATGTATTCTCTTTGCTTTGGCTTGTTGGTGCTCTAATGCAATATTCAGTCTCTTTTAACATTCATTTTGGTCTTTTCTTCTTCCCTTTTTTTGTAATGACCTTTTGCATTCTTTACGGATGATATTCTTGATATCTTCCCACAGCTCATCTGGTCTTCATTCATTAGTATTCAAAGCCTCAAGCCTGTTTCTGAGTTGATTTTTAAATTCAGAGAGAATACACTCAAGATTAACAGCAAAATGGACAAAGAGTAAGAGTTAGAAAACCAAAAGAGAAGAATAGACTTGACGTTTCTCAAGCTGAAAAACAAAATCAAGCCTCAAATTGTAATACTGAAGGATTCTGGATAAAGTATTGCATGATGCAGGAAGCACCAAAAGAAGATAGAAAGACTGCATAAGACTCACTGTACGAGTAGCATTTGAATAATAACCAATGGTACTGAAGAAAGGAGGGCAAGATGCCCTGGAGAAATTGGACAAAAAATAAGACCCGAGAATTCAATGGAATACTAGCTGTGGTGCTTCAACAAACTGATACAGCCTTCGACAAGCTCATTCGCCTATACCAGGAAATTTGGAAGACAGTTACCTAGCCAACTAACTGGAAGAGATCGATATTTGTTCTCATTTCTAAAAAAAATGCAGAATATGGAAATTATTAAACAATACCATTTATATCTTGCTGAAGATCATTTTAAAAATGGCTTGGGGTGATGGATTAATTGTGGAGTTGTATAATTTGATGGGTTGGGGGTGAGGGAAATTGGAAGAATTTGTTCTTGAAAACAAATTCTTAGAATTTTGTAAACAAACTAGTATAATAAAAAAATAAAAATGGCTGGAATAGTACATCAACAAACAATTGGCAGAAGTTCTAGGGCATTCAGAAGAGGCTGTCATAAGAAGGATATTGCAGTTGCCATTGTTGTTTGGAGGTTAGAGGTCCAGATTAAGCAGAGCTCCACAGTCAACACTCTTGGCACCAGCAGCCAGGAAATTAAAAGGCGTATTGCCATGGGAAAGTCTGCTGTTAGGGACCTCTCCAAAGTACTGAAGAGCAATGGTGTCTCTCTGGAGACTAAGGTGCATCTGATACAGTCTGTGGTCTTTGCTATCACTTGTTATGCATCAGTGATTTGGACAATGACTAGGTTGGATGGAAGAAGAATTGATGCCTTTGAGCTGTGGTGCTGGGGAAGAGTGCTGAGGGTACCATGGACTGCTAGGAAAACAGATTCATCCTAGAGAAGGTTAAACCGGGCAGCTCCTTGGAGGCAAGGATTCTAAGGCTCTGTCTAACATACTTAGGACATGTTGTAAGGAGGGACAGATCTTTGGAGAGGGATATCATGCTTGGTAGGGGGAGGGAAAGCACAGGACGGGAAAACCCTCTATGAAGTGGATTGATTCAGTGACTGGGGTAATCGCGATGGGTGTATCAGAGGCAGTGTGATTGGCACAGGACAGAGTAAAGTTTAGGGCTGTTGTACATAGGGTCATTATGAGTTGCAAGCGACTTGACAGCACATAACAACAACAACAGCAACATCATGGTGGGTGGAAGGACTTAGCAAGAAAGGAAGGCCCTGGATGGTATGAATTGACTCAGTAAATGGGGTTATGGAGGTAAGTGTGTCAGAGACGATGAGGTTGGCTCAGGACAGAGCAGAGTTCAGAGTTGTACACAGAGGGTCTCTATGAGTCATGAGCAATTCAATGGCACATAAAAACAACAGCAATGTTGTCTACATTGGCTGTAGAAGAAGTTCGGACTTGCCTCCGTGAGCCTCTGCCAGCCCTGGCATTTTTTGGCCTTCCTTGACTATATGTATATCTTCAGAAGGTATCTTCTTCCCTCTATATACCTGTTTCCATGTTTGTTTTCTTCTTTTGTAAAACACTATTTGAAAGGAATTAAGTGGCCTAGCATTAAGGAATTGCACTGCCAAGCAAAAGGCAGGCTGTTTGTATCCACTAGTTACTCTGCAAGAGAACAATGGGCAGTCTCCTACTTTGCAATTTACTAATTGTTTCTACAGCCCCCCTGGAAAGGCAGTTATGAATCAATTCCTGATTCAATGATACACAACAACAACAAGAACAAATAACAAGCACTACTCCTCATTACTATGGAGTTCGAATGATTAGGAATCATTTTCCCCTAGTGCAATGATTAAATGATTTCTTCAAAGAATACCTCACAAGTTCATATTTACAGGCAAACAGGTTAGGACTTCAACAACTACTATAAAATCTACTGTTGCATCAGGCTTCCATGGCTATAAATCTTTACCACAGGAAACTACTCATCTTTCTCTTGTGGAGTGGCTGGTAGATTTGTATCACTGGACTTTGGGTTAGCTTTCAAACATTTAATGTACCTTTTCACCAGGGCTCCTAACATGTATTTATGAGAGGATATAATTCATTCTGTAACAATTGGAATTCTGTCAAACAAAACTGAAAATAAGGTAGCTCTAGCTTCCTAGGTTTCAACTCTAGTAAATGGTACATAAAAGTGGGTTGAAATAAGGCAGCTTCTCAAAATGTTAAGTGAATGGATCAAAAGACTGTGATAGCAATATTGTAGTGGAAGGGAGCAATCGTAACCTAAAGTTTAGGAAACGTTCTTGAAAATTGTTATTATCTTTAATTTTAATGATAATTTAGAATTTTTTCTTTTTAGTTTAATAAAATTCCGGAGTGGTCTATAAATTTTCTGATGATATGCCCATATTTATTTTTAATTTTCTGACCACAAAACATAAACAGTAAATTTCTCTTTCAGTGTTACACAGTATTTGAGCTCATTGACTAAGATGCTTAATGCAATGTTTCCTTTTCTAGACCACTCAGCCCTTCTTGTACTATCCAGTGTCCTCTTTCTCCTTCTTCTTTTTCTCTTCAGGGATCTATGTTCCTTTTATTAGACATATTTGCTCAGTTCCATGATTTTATCCAAAGCTTAATTGGTGAATTAGCTCTTACTGTTTGTTCTGGGACCAATCTATCACATGATTTTAGAGCAGTTCTTTTTTACTCTCACTAGTGAATGAGATTGAAAGTAAGAAAGGAGAATGAGAGAACTAGTAGCACTTAAAATATTTTCTCTTTAAAAATGAATTCTAATTTAAATTTTTAATGATATAGACTATTTTGTCCATTACTTTGATATAATGCTATCATTATTTGGAGGTTGAGCTAATACTTGAAGCAGTTAGTGGCACATTAAGCTCTTGAGTTTACTGATGTGACCAGCAAGGTGTATTTTTCCTGCTACCATTAAGAATAAAAGAAAAGAGGGTTGTGTTAAATAAGAACACAGTCCTCTGAGGGTGGAAGAATAGAAAAGGGGGCAGTAAGGACCCAAGTGTCCTCACTTATTTGATCCATTTGACAGACTGTTTTAAGTCTTAAGAATTTTCTTGTTCAATATTCAAGTTGTAGTGAAAAAAATGCTTTAAGATATTAGTATGTAGTTATTACAATATTATTACATCCTGCACCCTTAAAATAAGGAGAGAAAGAAGTGGACAGCAAAGGGAGGAGGAGGGAACTGTCACCTTAAGTACTCCACACATATTATTTCTCTTCAAGGTGGATATTTTAATGCTAATTTTATTGGTCAAGAAAGACAGGGATAATTTAATTGCTTTATTCAAAACAGTGCCTTTAATAAGTGCTGAGCTGAGACATTAAGCCAATTTTATCTGATTTTAGTCTACTTATTCTTTCCTTTCTGCTAGATTTGTAAGGAAAGTCTTTCAAACTTTTAATAGATTAAATAGCTGGGTGAAGTTAATGAAGAAAAAAACACACAACAACAAACTTTTGGTTGTCAAGTAAATTTAGACCCACAGAAACCCTACAGATATATGCCTCTATAGTTCTCCAAGGCTGTCACTCAGAACCTGACTGCAACATCTCTCACCTGGAGTTGGGACTTAGGAATTCAGACTTTTTATTAGCAGCTAAATGCTTAACCGTGGCACAACTAAGGCTCTTTAAATGAACCCATTTTGTCCTAGAAATGTTTCAAATCTGGTGATCACTAATAAAAAGGCAACCCAGCTGGGACCTCGAAAGATTAGGTAATGAAGGGCAAGGTCCCGTGATGAAAACACAATGTGTGGGAATGATTGCATGAAACACAATTTGAATGAAGAATAGTGTGAAACACATGCAAACCAATATAAAATGAAAAAATGTAAAAACAAACACCACACAGAAATAAAATCAATAGCAGCCTCTAGATGGAAAACCCAATCTGTTATAGTTATAGTAACTATTTTCCATATTTGGGCTGTTTCCTCCTTTTTGCTAAAATGTTGCTTTAAATGACTGCCTGTTTTTTAGATCCTTTTTCCAGGTAGTCATAACTGGAAGAAATACTAATTGTCTTTAAGAATTTTTTTCCCTGGAGAGGAAGATCCTGGATGAGATGGGTTGACACAATGACTCAGGTAACAGGAACAGATGTGTTGGAAACTGAGATTGGCTCAGGATAAAGCAGGGTTCAGAGCTACTGTTCATAGTGTCACTATGATTTGCAGTTGACTCGACAACACAAAACAGCAGCAGCAGCAGCAGCAACAACAACAACATTTTTTTTTGGTTTGTAGTATCATTTTCTATGTATAAGGTAGTTAGAAGTAAGAGGGACAGGTATTGAAGCAGGCGGATGGAAAATGGTAGATGTGCAAAATTGGAAAGAAGATTATTTCTGTCTATAAAGGGGTGACAACCTCCATTATGCTCCTGATATTATCTTAGATGTAGCTTCATCTAAGTATTCCTTGAGTTTACTACGTGTGTATATTTCTGTAGCTTCTTGTATTTAATCCTTTCACAGAATGTCGTACAAATTTGAATTGTCTATGTATCTTATCTTCTTCCTCTCTTATGATCAACTCTGTGCTGAAAAGAATACTATCTGGCTTGTTCATCATTGTGTCTAATATACAGCATTGTATCTCCCATAGAGTTAATGTTCATTAATCATGTATTGAATAAATGAAGAAATAAGTAAATATTAAATGTTACATTTCCCTTTTATGCATATTACAATGCTTTGAGAAGTATTTAAGTTATCTCATAATTCATAGTCATGGAAATAGAACACTGTGAAGCTTTTGGAAACAACATATTTTACTTATTCCTGTAAGCTGTTGGGTTTTAGAGCTTAGGTGTCAAGGTTTTCTCAAGAAAAAAGAAAATGTCTTAGGTATTTCAGACAGGGAGAGTTTTAATTCAGGAGATAGAAGTTGTGTTATTAATGTGATATAAGCCATGGAAAGCTGTTGTTAGATTTAGGAAATCAGAAATTGGCAGGAATTGCAGATGACCACTTTTTCTAGATGCATTTAATTTCAGTGTGAAAGGGTGTGAGTTACGGGGAAATCCTGGAAATCATTGATAAATGACTTCTCATGTGTTTGCATCCCTTCTGAAAGAATAATGGCGTAGACACCCTTCTGTATTCCAAATTTCATTTGAATGCTCCTTAGTTACAGAGAGAGAGAGAGTATTGGGTTTTTTGTGGCAGTTGTAACATAAAAACTAAATTGTTTATTAGTTTGATGTATTGAATATACTATGGACTGCCAAAAATAACAAACAAACCTATCGTGGAGTAAGTGTAACGAGGGTCCTCTTTAGAGGCAAAGATGGTGAAATTTTATCACAGATACTTTGGGACGTATTATCAGGAGTAACTAGTGTTTGGAAGAAGACATCATGCTGGGAAAGGTAGAAAAAAAAAAGAAAGACTCTCAATAAGACAAATTGATGCAATGACTGTAACAATGGACTCAAGTAATTTGAAGATCTTGAGGATGGTGCAGGATAGATCAATGTTCTGATCTATTGTTCATAGGGTCATTGTGAGCCATAGTAAACTTGAGGGCACAACAACAAATGGTTTCTAATAATCTACATGCGTTCTTTTACAGTTCTGGAAGTCTTTAATGGGTTTTATTGATTTAAAATCAGTAGCTAAGTAGGGTCATCCATACACCCTTCTGAGGTTCCAGGGGTACCTTGGCTTTTCTAATATCCTGAAGGATGCCCTCATTCTGTGGCTCATGGCGCTGCATCGCATCACATTATTTTTCTTCATTGCTTCAAACATCACAATGTCTTCTTGTGTTTTGAATCTCCTTCTATCTCCCTCTTACAAGAGCATTTTTTATTATATTTAGAGTTTACCTAACTAATTCCAGGTAATCTCCTTATTTCAAAATTCTTAATTTTGCATCTGTAGAGTCCCTTTTCCCATATAAGATAATACTCACAGATTCTAGGGATCAGGATTGGATATTTTTTTTTGGACATTGTTTAAGCTACTATAAGGGACAAAGATCTCATTTGAACCTGGCTGGCAACAAGTTCTGGGAAATAACGTTTCCATAGATTTGAGCTCTGCGATACAAGGAAGAACATATAAGACTGTGAAAATGAATACTGGATATAAAACAATCAGTATCCACCATGGAATTCAGTAATGAGTTTGTGGGTTTTTTTCAATTAAATTCAATGAAAGTTTACAGAGACTTTGGATTTCCATTCATTCATTCATTGTTGCAATTTTCTTCTTGCCCACCTCTCCCTCCCAATTCACTCTTCTCTTCCAAAAGTAAAAGAAAAATTCTTCCATTGTTATACAATACTTCCCCCCAGGTCCATTCCACTGTGCAGACTTCATTCTGGACTCCTGTCATGACAATAATACTTAATGATCTATTTCTTTTAAACAGTTCTCTACCTCGTGTTTCAATGCAGTATACATTATTTATCCCCTCTTTCTCAGTCTCTACCCAACCCCGATGTCAGTCCTGTTTTATAACAGTGGCGCTATGCAGTACTTGTCCTTTTGTGACTGAGATATTTCACTCAGCATAATATCCTCCAGGGTCACTCATTTTGCATAATATTTGATGAGTTCCTTGTTTTTCAAGGCAGCTTGGTATTCCATTGTGTGACTATACCAGAGCTTCCCTATCCATTTGTTTGTTCCTGGGCACTT
The DNA here is from genome assembly GCF_000299155.1 of Elephantulus edwardii. Taxonomy (NCBI): domain Eukaryota; kingdom Metazoa; phylum Chordata; class Mammalia; order Macroscelidea; family Macroscelididae; genus Elephantulus; species Elephantulus edwardii. The sequence goes on along the minus strand of NW_006399760.1, from coordinate 29,371,324 downwards.
TGATTATTTCCAACTCTTTGCTATTGTGAACAAAGCCGCAATAAACATGGGTGTGCATATATCTGCTTGGGTTGTGGTTATAATTTCTTTAGGATATATTCCCAGTAGTGGAATTGCTGGGTTAAATGGTATTTCTATTTGCAAATTTTTGAGAAAGCACCATACAGTCTTCTATAGTGGTTGCACCATTTTACACTTCCACCAGCAGTGAATAAGGGTTTCAGTTTCTCCACAACCTCGCCAGCATTTGTTGTTTGCTGTTCTGTTAAATTTCGCTATTCTTACTGTGATGAGATGGTATCTCATAGTTGTTATGATTTGCATCTCTCTTTGAGCAAGGGATTTTGAACATGTGTTTGGGTTTTTTTTGTGAAGTATCTGTTCATATCCTGTGCCCATTTTTCAATTGGGTTGTTTACCTTTATCTTGTTGCAATGGATATAAGTCCCCTATCTGACATGTCATTACCAAGTATTTTTCCCCCAGTCTGTGGCTTCTCTTTTTAAGCTGTTGGAGAAGTTTTTGGATATGCACAGGGATTTGATTCTTAGAAGGTCCCACTCATCTGTTTTATCCTCTCCTGGTTAAAGATTTTTCAGGATGCTTGGAAGACTGTTTATGTTGTGGATTAGGACTTTTAGAGTTCTTCTAAGCTTTTCTTTAATGAAGTTTATAGTCCTTGGTTTTAGTCCTAGGTCTATGATCCCTATTGAGTTGGGTTTTGTGTATGGAGTGAGGTGTAGATCTTGCTTGAGTTTTCTGCAGATAGTTTTCCAATTTTCCCAGCACCATTTGTTAAAAAGGCTGTCGTTTCCCTACTTAACTGATTTAATCTTCTTGTAAAAAATCAGTTTTCCATAGGTAGATTGGCTGATTTCTGAATTCTCGGATTCTCAATTCTATTTCATTGATCTATGTATCTGTCATTGTACGAGTACCACACTGTCTTGACCACTATGGCCGTATCATAGGATTTGAAATCAGAGAGTGAGATGCATCCTACTTTGCTTCTATCTTTAAAGAGTGCTTTGCTTATTTGAGGCCTCTTTCCATTCCAAATGAAATTGCTAGAGATTGCCTTTTCCATCTCGTTGAAGAATGGAACTAGTATTTGTATTGGTTGCATTGAACGTGTAAATTGCCTTTGGTAGTATTGTCATTTTCCCAGTGTTGAGTCTTCCTATCCATGAGCAAGGGATATTCTTTCACTTCTCCATGTCTTTTTTTATTTGTTTGTTTCTTGTAGTTTGTAATTTTCTTTGAATAGATCTTTTTTGCTCCTGGCTAGATTTATTCTCAAGTATTTAATCTTGTGATTAGCTATTGTGAAGGGTATTGTTTTCCTTAGCTCCAGTTCTGCCAGGAGCAAGCAATCAACTAATCTTTCAAATTATTCTTAATTTCTCTCTTTTGCTACAAATACTATTTTCCAATAAATTTTATGCTTTCTGTATACTAAATAAATCTGTGTTTTATCTATATATTTTATAAATAGGTTTTATTAATACTTTTTATTTAGAAATAACTTATCCAAACAAAAGTATAGAATTTTGTTACTTTAATTTCTTCTTTCAACTTCAATCTATATTTTAATTGGCCTTTGAAACTATTGTTTTCACTAAGCCATTCTTGAGGTAAAAAGAGAGTGTTACAAAATTTATTGTTGTTGTTGATAGGTGCCATTGAATAGAGCACAACTCATAGCAACTGTACCAACAGTGGACCTAAATCTTATTCCATCTTGACATTTCTTGACACACTAGATCCCATTGTGGCCATCACCATATCAATACATCTGTTTGAAGGTCTTCCTCTCCTTTGCCGACTCTCCACTCTTCCAAGGATCACATCTCTCTCCAAGGAATAGCCCCTCCTAGTAACCTGCCCAAAGTATGTGAAGCCAAGCCTCATCATCCCTGCCTCAAAAGAACACTCTGGCTACACCCTCTCCAAGACATATCTGTTTGTTCTCCCTGTCGTCCATAGATCTTCAATGCTTTTCTCCAACACCAAAGCTCAAAGATGTCAATTCTTCCTCTGTCATCCCTATCCATTGTTCAGCTCTCAGATGCATATCAAGTGATTGGAAAGACTATGGCTTGAATCAGATGCATCCTACCCCCCCAAATTGACATCATTACACCCAATAATTTGGTGAGGTCCCTAACTGCAGACTTTCTGAGGGCTATGCATCTACTTACGTCCTGACTGCTGGTACCAAGCGTGTTAATTGTGGATCCAGTAAGCTGAAGTTGTTGACAGTTTCAATCTGTTCTCTATCCACCATGATGTTACCTATCAATTCAGTGGTAAGAATCTTTGTTTTCTTGATATTGAGATGCAATCCATACTGAAGGTTCATTCCTCGAACTTCTGCAACAAGTACTTCAAGTCCTCTTCATTTTCAGCAAGCAAGGTTGTGTCATCTACATAACGCTGGTTATTGTTGAGCCTCCTTCCAGTTCTGATGCCACATTCCTCTTCATATAGTTTCTCGAATCATTTGTTCAGCACACAGATTAAACATGTATGGTGAGAAAGTGCAAGCTGACACTCTCCCTTCTTAATTTTAAGCCATGCAGTGTTTCCTTGCTTTGTTCACACAACGGTCTCCTGGTTCAGGTATAGGTTTCACGTGAGCACAATATAACTTATTCAAATGTTTGTTTCAGTTGCTGTTGTATTTGTTCCAGTACCTTATTAATATCCACATGATCTTCCAAGCACAGTGCAGGGTACTGAATATAGTTCATATTTTAGCTGCTGAGAAGAATGTCATTAGTAGAACAGGTGTGGTATTCGCTTCCTAAACAACATGTGTCAGGAAACTCTGTGAACTTTGATAAACGTCGACAGTTATAGAAAGGCTTCAGGCCTTTTGTTAAAAGGGGCGCTATGAGTCATGTTTGACTCAAAGGCAATCAACAACAACAACTCTTGTCAAATATTTACAGAGATTGTACAAAAGAAAATCTGTCTAGATATAAGGCAGCTCTGGTGGCCTAGTGATACACTGGTGAAATTTTATGGGCTGTACACTACATAACTATTCAAGAGTTATGCAAATTTAGGATATTTCCTCTAAAACCTTTTCCTTTTCTCAATGTTTCCATTTTTGTAAACATTGTAAATATAAATCTTATTTATTTTATACATACTATTGAAACACAGTCTAGATTCTTACTTGCACAATTTTAATTGTCTTCAAGTCCTTTCTCTTCCTCCTCTCTCAGTCCATTTGCTTTGGGGAGTTGCACCCTAAGTATGTTTTTTTTCTTGGTTATGTTTACTTCTTTAGGTTTGAACTTGACACCCAATAAGTCAGTGAGACACAATCAATCTCTTGCTTGAAATACTATGAAAAAGAGTGTATTATTTTTTCTTGAAACAAAACTTTCATAGTATTTTGTACATTGTTATTTTCATTTCCTAACAATCTCTCTCCACGTATTTATGTAGTTCTACAAATTTATGTGGTGTGGTAATTTTATATCATACACTTGAAAAATGCCAGTCCCTTTACTTGCCTCAAATACCTACACTCAATGACTTATACTTTTCCCACTATTTCCATCTGGAATTGTTATCCTTGTTTCTCACCAACATCCAATTATTGGTCTTCTGATTTCACAAATAAGTAAAAGAATTTTCTATCTCAAGGCCTTCACATATGTGCTTTCCCCAACAATTAGCTGACAGGTTTCTTTCTATTCTCATTTGTCAAACAATCTTTCCCACAGAAATCTTCTTTGACTACTCAATGTGAAACGAGCTACCTTGAAGCTCTTTATTATTGTCATTGAATCTGTAACAATGAGTATTTATATACTTCTAGTATGTTTGCTTTTTAACCTTCAAGCTAAGTAAGGAGGAGACATAAATCTCTTACTCTTAGCACCGTATCTGTTATGTAGTAGTTGTTCAATAATATTCTTAATGTATTCAATATATTAATACCTAAACTTGGAGTTAAAATTTTGCGTGATTTTAGGCTTCAAGTTATTAATAGTTCTCACAGTAAGAGTAAGAAAATTTCTAAACTATTTGGTATAAAGAATGAAAAATGATTCGCTTTGAAATGTGTGGAACAAATAAATGTGCACTTAAGCAATGCCCGTTTGGGGCAGAAGGACATACTGTACTATTTGCCACAAATAGGAATTTCTGTGTTTCTTCCTTTTCCAAATAAGACATGAAATCTTACTTGGGAATATTTTCAGGACTTTATAAGGATGTGGGTAATTTCAATTCTGTTGTGCTCTTAAAGAATTTTCAATTTAACAATAGGTAGATTTCCCTTTTGTGTTGCTTGAGATTTTTCTCCCTTATAGAATTGCAGTTTTTGTTTCCAAAGAAAGCAAATTTGATTAGGGATGGTTATGCATTGATGTTTTGTATTCTCATTTTTCTATGGTGATGGAATTATGAAACAATTTGGCTGGACTAGAGTTGTACTATTGGGTTTGCTGATCAACATTATTCTTTCTTGAATTCTGTGAAATTACATCTCTAGCATGTAGAATCAGTTTTTCAGGGATATCTGCCATGGACAAAGAATACAATATGTTCACACTTTCTGAGAGGGGGGAAAAAAACCCAATCCTATATATTTAGCCTCAAATTTAAGGTTTTATCAATAATTAGAAAATATTTACATTAAGTTTTTTTATTCATACTTACTACATTTCAGTTTTGTTTTCTCAAGGTGTCTCTTCTGAGTGAAAATTAGAATTAGATGATTTAAATTTAAATCCTAAATAAAGAAAAATTAAATGAAAGTTACAACTTTTCACTCTGTTGCTTGAAGATGCAATTTTGTTTAATACATACTATTTACCATACATTTTCTTATGCATACATACTTGAACACACACATTATTAAAACTGCAATATGCTTTTAATGGCTTTGAAACCAGAAAAAATGTCAACTAAAGCATTAAATATAAATATTAAAATTAATTTAAATAATAGTTTAAGTTAATATAAGCTACTTCTAGTGGTGTAGTCTGTAGGGATTTGCTTGCTACCAAAGGCTAACTCCATGGGAGAATTATAGGCAGTCTTCTCCCTGACATGCACAGCCTTGAAAACCCAATGTAAAGTGAGTTACAATTTTTTTATGATTCAATTTCAAGAAGAGTATTTACTTGAGAAGAGTTTTCAGAGAATAATCTAATGCTTCTTTCTGTTGACTCCTATTTCAACATCATTTGTAGCTAAGAATAGTTGGGGGAGGATCAAATTACATAGTGACTTTAGCTTTAGACTGTCGGTTCTGAAATACAAGTTTGGTTAAAGAAATGTAAGATCTCCCATAGAAGAGATGTGGTTTTGTTTACTTGTATATTATTATGGTTTAGAAAATGTTTGACATATAGAGACATAAAAACATATTTCTTGCCTTGATCGCCCATAATAATTAATAGTGGCTATAGCAGCAATAATTAAGAACACGTGTTCCTTTGGCTTGCTAGCCTGACTTTCTACAGATAATCTTATGGTTAAAGTTGTATGTTAACTGGGTCATGATTCTCATTAGTTTAGTGGTTATGTAAAACGAGGTAGTTTTGCACTTGCATAATGATGTAACATATGTAATGATTACATGCTATGTAATTATTTAATGTCGGATGATTACATCATTATATAACTGCAAAATTACATAACAGCTATAAATGGGATCTCTGGTAGCCTAGTGACAAGAAGGTTCTCTGCAATCCTGAAGACATGAGTTTTGAGACCACCAGCTACTCTGTGAGAGAAGGATGAGGAGTCTCCTCCAGAGCAGTTCACTGTCTCTGAAAACTCCTGGTGGGTCAGCTATGGGTCAGTTCTAACTCAATTGTACACAACAACATACATACGAGTATGTTGTTGTTGATTGCCTTCAAGTCGAGCGTGACTCATAGCAAAAAGGCCTGAAGCCCTCTCTGCAACTATCAACATTTATCAAAATTCATAGAGTTTCCAGAGGCATGTTGTTTAGGAAGTGGATGACACTTCTTCTTCCAAACATACATATATAAATGGATAGAAAATTATTTCTAAATATATATGTAAAAGCGAAATGGTTTTATATGCACTTAGAGAAGTAGAATTGCAAATAGAGTAGTACTAGAAATTTCATTCTTAATTCACTATGCTTTATGTCTAAGAGGAAAGAGCTTTCTCAAAGAATGGGATCTGGAATGAATATTAAAAGATATTGACTTGATGGGGATCTCGAATGATATTGGCTTGGATATTAAGAGAGATGGACATCTTTTGAGATCTAGACAAAGAATAGTACAGAACAGGGCAAGATTCAGAGCTGTTGTTCATAGTGTTGTGATGAGTTGTTTTTAAAAAATACAAATAGTAACGGTTCACATGGCCTTCACTTAGTGAAATGAATAGGAATCAGACTAACTACAGCTGTGGAAATAAATCATTGGAGAAGCAATAGTCTAATTATCAGCAGTCAAAACGAGGCCAGGTCTTGACTGTAGAATAGATTATCAATTACACATGTGCTAGTTCAAACTGAGCCTGAAAAAAATTAAAATAAGGCCATAAGAACAAAAAAATATGATCATGACTCTATCCCACCTGAATTTAAAAATCACCTTAAGAATAGGTTTGAAGTATTAAACACCAATGATCGAACAGCAGATGATTTGTGGGATGTCATTAATAATATTATGAAGTTTGTTTTTCAATATGGCTTTTCTAGGATTATTTGAATGTGTATGACTGACTATGTGTGTAGGCAGGACTATGTGAATGGGACATATTGGCTAATCCACAAATGATTGGTTATTTACCATTCCATAAAACCCTGGCCAGTCTAAAAAATGTACAAAATGATTGGCCAGTTTTGCCAATAAATTGAACAGCTCTAGTTGCATAAATAGCATCTCAGCTAAAGAGAGGAAAAAGACCTTTCTCACCCCACTAAAGAGGAGGCAGGAAAATGTAAGACATGTTTCAGGTTGGCCCCTGCCACCGTGTCCAAACTGGAGAATTGATAGGAGATAGTACATTGTGGGGAAAGGGGAAAGCAAGCCAATATTGACAGGACTAAGAACCTTGTTGGGCAATTGAGGAGGGAAGCCAATATTGGCAAAACTCAAAACTTGTGAAAACTTAGAGCTGCAAGGCTTGAGGATGAGGTGCTTGTGTGCACATTTTGGGAGCTGTCTTTTACTGTATTCTGTTATTAATCTAGATTATAAACTTTTGACTTCCAAATATGGTTTTGTCTGGTCTGTGAGCCATCACATCAGATTTGGGACCCAGCAAAGCAGTAAGATTGGTGTTAAGATAAGTAAAAAGAGATGGGAGGGTGGGCAATGTGTCTGACCTCAGGGGAATTGGCTTCATGTTATTGATGTTGTAGACAGAGACAGCTCCTCCCTATGAAGTTGGCAAAGGTAAGATATGCTGTTCCCCATGAGATTCTTGTTCTTTTTCCAGATATCATCTATGAGGAGATCAAAGATGGAAGAGAAAGAAAAAAATCAAATGGATATCAAATGGGATTCTGAAAATTGCACCAGAGTCTTGGGAAACCAAAGCAAAGAGAAAAGATGGTGAAGCAAAAGAGCTGAACAGAAGATAAGCTTGAGAAGGCAAAGCAAAGTTTTATAACAGAATGTGTACAGAAATAAAATTGAAGAATAAGAAGAGAAGAATTTGGTAGGCATTTCTCAAGCTGAAAGAACTGAAAAAAAAATTTCAAGTCTTGAGCTGCAATACTAAGAGATGCTATGGGCAAAATATTTTTTATTACATTTTATTCATTTTAATGTACATTTACAGAGATTTTGGACTTCCATTCATTCATTGTTGCACTATTTTCTCTACCCTACCCCCCCAGTTCATTCCTCTTTTTTTCCCCCTTGAAAGTCTGTTTTAATTTTCCCATTGCCACAGTGCTTGTCAAAGCCAGTTCTGATTAATCTCCTTTGTCAGTGTGTCCTTTGCCATTCCCTATCACTCCTCCCTGAGAGAGATTTCACCCTGACTCATAAGGAAAGGGGGACAGCATATTCACTTAGCTACTTCCTGATAAAAAGGGACCCTGTAGGTTTCAGGGTGAAGATCTTCTCTCACTACTCTAAAGGGCCCCTTTGGCAATAGGAAACACGTAGACTATTGTGGAGATTGATTTTGGAACTTAGATCCAGGGAGTATCAAAAGAAGATATCACACACACACACACACACACACACACACAGAGAGAGAGAGAGAGAGAGAGAGAGAGAGAGAGAGAGAGAGAAATAGACAGAATCACCATACCAAAAGGAATGTTATTGTTGACTGCCTTCGAGTTGAGCATGACTCATAGTGACCCTATGAACAAATGGCCTGAAGACCCTCTACAACTACTGACATCTATCAAAGTTTATAGAGTTTATGGAAGCATGCTACTTAGGAAATTGATGCCATTCCTGCTTCCAAAACTGTCATAGTGTGTTATTGTTGTTGTGTGACACTGAGTTGCCTGAGATGTATAGTGACTCTATGTACAGCAGCTTTGAACCCTTCCCTGTCCTGAGCCAGTCTCACTAATTCTGACACAGACACCCATTGTCCCAGTTACTGTATCAATCCATCTCATCTGGGGTCTTGATCTCTTGTACTGTCTGTCCACCCTTCTGAGCATGATGTCCTTTTCCAAGGACCAATCTCTCCTGGCTATGTGCCCAAAGTGAGTGAGTCAAGGCTTCAAAATCCTAGCCTCCAAGGAGAAATTTAGTTTCACCTTCTCCAATACAGACCTATTTGTTTGGCAGTCCATGATATGTTCATAACTCCTTTCCAGCACCACAACTCAAAAGCATCTCTTCTTCTTCTGTCATTCTTAGTAATTGTCCAAACTCTCTGAAGCATAACAAGTAATTGAGAACACTATGGTGGACCTTTGTACCTAGAATGACATCGTTGTTCTTCAGCACTCTGGAGAGGTGCATGACAGCAGGTTTTCCCAATGCAATTAATATTTTGATTTCCTGACTGCTGGTGTTAAGAGTATTAATTGCAGATCAGAGCAAACTGTAATTGCTAACAACCTCAATCTCCTCTCCCTCTAATATGGTGCTACCAGGAGGAATTAGTTGACACTAAAGATTTCAGGAAGTACCATGTTAACAAGAGCCAGTGAAGATGAAGGATTAAATTTAAGCTGCAATGAAGGCAAAAATAAGGCCCCAGTAATCAATGGAATTGTCATCTTTCAGCTAACAAATGCTGCCCTGGATATGCTCACTGGTTTATGCCAGGAAATTTAGAGGACAGCTACTTGGCCAACTATCTGGAGAAGATCTATATTTGTCCAAGAAAAGTGATCCAACAGAAGGTGGAAATTATTGAATAATATCATCAATACCTCATACAAGAAAAATATTGCTGAAGATCATTTAAAAATGGTCAGAACAGTACATTGACAGGGAACTACCAGAAGCTCAAGCTGGGTTTACCCAAATGTATGTGTTGGTGCTCCTGGCACTGGATAGTGGAGGCAGCAGCTGGATGATCTCCAGGTGGTGGGTTGTGGGGTCTCCAGATGGTAGAGGCAGTGATCTAGTGCTCTGGGTGGAATTGTGATTTAGGTCACACTGAAACTGTAGCTCCTCAACCTGGCAGGAATGTTCTATCTCCAGCCAGGGTGTGAGTGTGCCTGGCCTGAGCCTTTAGTTGTGCCTTTAGCAGACAGCAGGGAAGTGGTGGCTGGAAGATGCTCCTGGGCTAACCATGCTACACAGGCATTGGTGTCTTGCAGAACAATGGTAAGGTCTGCATCTCATGAGAAGCATGTGTCTCAAGCTAGGTTTAAAAAATACCCTGTCTAAAATAAATAATGGTTAGGTATTTTATGTATGACAACAGCCCAGAATAAGAGATCATTGCAAAGAGGACTGGGGTGGGGGTGGGGGAGGTAGGTAATTGTGCCACAATGAAGGAATATTAGAAGAAAAAGTGAACTAAGCGGGAGGCAGGGAGGGTGAGGGCATAAAATGTACAACGATGAATGAATGAAAAATCTTAACTTCTCTGTAAATGTTCGCTAAAATCACAATTAGAATTAAGTTTTATTTTTTTAATT
>NW_006399760.1:29351962-29361007 GCF_000299155.1 Elephantulus edwardii | reverse complement strand
TAATTTAAAACTATTCTCTCCTTCATAGACTTCAATGCAGTAAACATAATTCATCCAGTTTTTCTCAGTCTTACCCCCACCCCGATGTCAGCCTCATTCTACAACAGTAGCACCATATAGCATTTGTCCCTTTGTGACTGAGATATTTCACTCAGCATCATGTCCTCCAGGGTCACCCATTTTGAATAATATTGCATGAGTTCTATGCTGCATTGAAGTTTTATTTTTTTTAAGAGACTAGGATGTCAGGTAAATACTAAGTAAAAGCAGACTACCAGAAGAATTTATCTTTGTGTTTTATTTATTATGCAAAGTCATTTGTCTGTGTAGATTATAATAACTTATGCCTAACATTGAGAAGAATGGGAATCTCAGGACAATTAATTGTGCTCATATGGAATCCATAGCTGGACCAAGAAGCTGTTTGTTGTCTAAATGAAGTAAGGGAACACTGCATTGTTTAAAATAAAAAAAAAAAGGCATGTGTCAGGATTGTTTCATTTCTCCATAGTTATTCAATTTGTATGCTGAGGAAATAAAGCATGAAACTGAACTCTATAAGGTAGAATGTGGCATCAGGATTGGAGGAAGACTCATCAACAACCTACAATATACAAACGACACAGCTGCTGAAAGTGAGCACTTGTATTTCATACTTCATCCTTCAGTATCGATTGATTATATCTCAACATCAATTGAACAAAAGTCTTAACAACAGGACCAACAGTCAACATTATAATAGATGGAGAAAGGAATGAAGCTGCCAATAATTTCATTTTGCTTGGAATAATAATCAACACTCTTGGTGACAGCAGTCAGGCAATCAGGAGACTTTTTTCATTGGACAATTCTTCTCCAAAATGATGAAGAGCAATGATGTCAGTTTGAAGACTAAATTGTGCCTGATTAAGGTCATGATATTTTCTATCATTTGCTATACATCAGAGAGCTGGACCATAAATAAGGATGACAGAAGAATTGAAGCCATTGAGTTGTGATCCTGGAGAAGAGAACTGACTATCCCATGGAGTGCCAAAAGGACAAACAGATAAATCTTAGAAAAAGAATAGCCAGAGTGCTCCTTGAAGGCAAAGATGACAAATCTTCATCTTTCATACTTTGGACATGTAGCTAGGTGAGGCTGTTCCTTGGAAAAGGACATCATACTTGGAAAAATGGAGAGTTTAGGGAAGAAAAGGAAGACTCTCAATGACATGGATTGACATAGTAACTTCATAAATGGGCTCTAGTGTGTCAGAGATGATAAAGACAGTACAGGATAGGCCAGGATTCAGGTTAGGTTGGCTGTTCATAGGATTTTTATGAGTTGTACTCAACTTGATGACACCTGAAACATCATCACTAACAACAGTTAGGATGTGGTGTGGAAATAGGTGTGAGGCTGTGGAAAGCTATCTAGTCTAATGGAAATTGTCTTGTATATGTTGTCTTGTATATGTTGCTAATGAGTACTACTACCCTTTCGCTTAATAGTGGTCATATGCAGCTATCCCTCCTATTTTTACAATAACAATATTTACAGTCCAAGCATTATAATTATATTCTTCCTGAATGTCTCCTCTCCATGTCTTCAATTACTTTAGTAATATTATGCTTATCCACTCTTTATTATATATTACCTTTCCCTCCACTCATCTTAATATGTGTATATTATCTCTGTCATTTTGCTGTATGTGAAGATTTGCTTGCTCTTGTGATGCTGGGAGCTAAGCTACTGGTAATTCTAACACCAGCAGGGTTACCCATGGTGGGTAGTTTCAGTAGAGATTCCAGACTAAGAAAGAATAAGAAGCAAGACTGGCAATCTACTTTGAAATAATAGGCCCTCAAATATCTCTGAGTATAGCACTGGAACAGTATTGTAGCAAAAGATGAGCCTCTTAGGTTGTAAGTCACTAAAAGTGTGACTGGGAAAGAGCTGTCTCCTCAGAGTAAATTCTACGTTAATAATGAAGATGGAGTAATACTTTCACCCAATGAAAGATCTTCATTTGCTGATGTGGCATGACTGAAAATGAGGAGAAAGAGCTGCAAACATCCAATCACAATTGAACCTGGACTGTTTGAAGAATGAATGTAAGAAATTTAGAAGTTGTCAACAATGAACTGAAATACATAAAGATTGATATCCTATGCATTTTTTTGAGTTGGATGTACTTGCATTGGCCACTTTGAGTCAGACTATCATATGATCTACTATGCCAATAAGGGCAAACTGAAGAGGATGGTGGTGCATTCATCGTCAAATAGAGGAATGTGTGAAACACAATGTGTACAAATGAAACACAATATATAAGAATTTTGTTTGCATAATAATGTGTTGTTGTTGATTGCCATCAAGTCAAGCATGACTCATAGTGACTCTATGAACAAAATACCTAATATCTTTCTACAACTATTATCATTTCTCCAAGTTCGTAGAGTTTCCATAGATATGTGGTTATAAAAGGGCATTTCAAGATCTGTCTGAAGTACATGCTGTGAATGATAGGATTCATACGCATGCAAGGAAGACCTGTTAATACAACTATTATCCAAACATATGCACCAACCACTAAACCAAAATATTGAGATATTGAGACTTTCTTGCAGTCTGAAATGGACTGAACACAGGGAGCTCTGGTGGCCTAGTGGCAAGTTGCTGCTCTGCAATCCTGAAGGCACACATTTCAAATCCGCTAGTTGCTCTGAGAGAGAAAGACAATCTCCACCAGTGTGATTAACTGCCTCTGAAAACCTGCTAGAGAGTCAGCTAGGGTCGATTCTGACTCAATGGTACACGATAACAAAAACAGCAACATGTGATCAAGTTATAGTAAGAATAATAATAGTAATAATAATTAGTGTTCATTGTCAAAGGGAAGAACTGTCTGAAAGGAATGTATGATTACTCTTTATATATATGACAACAATCTGGAACAGAAGTTCATTGCAAAGTAGACCAGGGGAGGGAGTTAAGGAGGGGCAAAGAGGAAAATGTTCAAAAAGGAATGAATGCAAATCCAACCTCTCCGTAAACTTTAATTAAAATCACAATTAAGAAAACCTAGGAAAAAAATTACTGGTGACTGGAATGCAAAAGTTGGAAACAGAAAGAAAATAAACTTGTTAGTATATCTATTGTTCAAATATATACGCCAACAACAAATCTAAAGATGAAAAAATTGGGAACCTCTACTAACATTTGTGGTAGGAAATTGATCAAATTAATACATCATGCACCATGATGTATTAATAATAATTGGTGACTGAATGCAAAAGTTGCAAACAAAGGACTAATTGTCAGAAAATATAGATTTGGAGAGAGAAATGAAGCTTGAGATAAAGTAATTGACATTTACAAAGACAATTATTTATTAATTGCAAATGCCTTTTGAAAAACCCCAAAATAAAACACAAACTGCCACTATATGCATAGACTACACCTGATTGAGTAAATAGCAATCATATTGACTATGTCTATTATAAAAGGAAATGGAGAAGCTAGATATCAACAGTTAAAACAAGGCCAGGGACTGACTGTGGAAGAGATCACTCATAGGCTAATAAAAACGAAAATGGAAGAAAATTAAAACAAGCTCACAATAACCAAAAATCAACATTGAATCAATCCCTTGTGAAACTGAAAAAAAAAAATCTCAAGAATAGATTTGATCCATTGAACACTAATTATCAAAGACCAAATGAGTAAAACAGATAGGCCTGCCACATGGAAACTAGACTGGACTACTGCTGCCCAGCTGTCCTGTGCCAGGTAAACCAATGCCACAGTTGCTTGCCCTTCAGTTCAGCTGTCTACTTCACTCAGAGAGCTTGGGATTTCTTAAGCTCAAAGGAAAGAGGTGTGGAAGAGCCATAATACCTGGAAGACAATAGTTAGTTCCACTTTGGGCCTTGGGTCAAGAAGGGAACTCATATACAGGTCCTTCACAAAACATTAACATATCCTGGGACATTATATAATCAGAAAAGCTTAACATCTACTAGGAAAAGACTCACGTAATGTCAAAAAAGCAGCGGTCTTTCTCAATTATCATAAAAAAACCCAAAATAACCCTTCTCCTAAAAATGACTACCCCAGATAGAGAGAAACAGAAGAAATTTGCTGATATGGAGTTATTTGAATAGCTACAGAAGAAGGATCAAATTATGCAAGAAACAATGGAAGCCTTTAAGAGAGCAAGTATCCAGAGACAGCTATCCAGAAGTATTTTGATGAGGAGCAACTTGAATAACTATGAAAGAAAATGCAAAAGAAGGAAGAAAGAATTGTAAGTATAGAGGTACAAAACTTAAAAAATCACTATGAGACAGGGTACAGCTAACACAGTGCTGAAAATCTTGAAAATGCAATCCAGAATATTAAGACTGAAAAGGCATAAATGTCTAATATGCTGGTAGGACAAAAAAAGTAGAACAGAAGAGAAGGAACAGAGAGTTAGTGAGCTAGAAGATAAGAGTCTCACTTGAAACATACTAGAGGAAAAATCAGAGATAAGATGTAAAGAAAATGAAGAAAACATTAGAATCATTGAGGATGACATCAAAAGGAACAACCTATGTATGATTGAACTTCCAGAACAAAATAGTGACACGGTAGTAACTGTGAAAATTGTGGAAGAAGTACTAGAAGAAAACGTCCCAAGTATTATGAAGACTGGGGAAATCTACATTTAAAAAGCACAGTAAACAACAAATAGACTAGACCCAATAAGAAAAATATCACCCTATGCTGGATATGAACTATGGCCTGGCCGCTGCACTGGCTGTTGCCAGCTTCAAGACACCATGGACCAGCTGCCTCCTCCTACTCCACATCTGCTGATTCCTCCTAGGTTTGAGTGCTGGTCTATGTGCATCACAGGGACCAAGCCAAGGTCATCGACTCATCTAGTTTTCAATTTCAATATCCAGAAAACAAAGGTTCAGGAAAAAAGATGGTGGTCGTGGAGGAAACAGTGTAAAGACCTGGAGGAAACAGTGTAAAGAGCTGGAGGAGTGGCAACCTGCATAGAAACGGGCCACCAGAGACACTGACATGGAGCACAGACCAATGCAGCACTACATGGACAGTAGGAAGTTGAGTCAGAACTTTTATTAAAATAGTTTAGGAGCCCCAGGAGCAGTGAGCTGCAGGCCCCTGTGGAAGCTGCCAGCTGAGCAGCTGTGGGACCCACCTGCAAGGAGCAAGCAGGTCAGCAGGAAATTTTGGCTGAGTTTTCTTAAGCCCTACCAAACCACCAGGAGTGAGTGGGTCTATGGGAATTTGACTGAGTTTTCTTGGGCCCCACTGACTGGCCAGGAGCGACCAGGTTGGTGGGAATTTGAGTTTTCTTAAGCTCTGTTGGACCCAGGGTACTGCTTGGCCAAGAGCTGCTGGGTGAGGGCACCTGGGTGAGGGCCTCTAGGCAAGGACCACTGAGCAAGAGCCACTGGGTGGGATACGGACAGCTGGAATTTGAGTAGGAACCCTACTCGTGAGTACACCCTGAAATTTGAGTGATGTCTCCACAAGTGGCTGATCTGCCCCCATGGTTGCCCTGCCCCCCGTACAGCTCCACACCTGTGTCTACACATCCAGTCAACCAACTTGCCTTTAATCCAGAGCACTTTGATCTGACTTAGCTACAAGAGACTGCTCTCACAGGCCCTGAACTGAACCTTCCCTTGAGTCAGAAGTTCAGAGAGAAACACAGGTGGGGTAACTGACCCACCAATTTCTAGAGCATTGTCTTCAGATCAAGAACCTATCAGTATCAAGAAAGAAGCAGGCTATCTCACACCCTACACAAGTGCACCAAAAGATGTCACTCCAGAAGGTGACACAATATCAAAGGATTTCCTGAAGCCAGAAAATCTGATGGAACTTTCTGATACAGAACTTAAAAGAACGATGATTAAATATTTTCAGTGGGTCAAAGACACACTTGAAGAATTACAGGACACTGCAAGCAAAAACCAGGAGTAGTCTAAAAAACATCCAGAACAATGCCGATAAAACAAATGAGGCATCAGATGCACTGGAAAAACAAGAGACCACAATCAAAAATATGAGGCCCAGTGTTTCAGATGCTGCCAACATCATGGGGGGACACATGAGCATAGTGGAAGGGGTGGAACACAGAATCAGTGAAATAGAAGATAGAATTGTCACCAGTGATATATTAGAGCAAAAAGTAGAAACAAAAAAGAAGAAAATGAAACAAATCTAAGAATAATGTGGGACACTATCAAGAGAATCTAATGCACATCAGCAGAATTACAGAACAGGAAGAAGCAACTAAAGGAACTGAAAAAGTTGTGGAAGAATTACTAGAGGAAAACTTCCCAGGCATAATGAAGAATGAGAGAATATATATTCAAGAAGCTGAGTGAACACCATATAATAGACCCCAAAAGAAAAACACCAAGGTATACCATAGTCAAATTTGCCAGAATCAAAGATAGGAGAGAATTCTGAAATCAGCAAGGGAAAAAATCAAAGAGTAACCTATAACGGAGAGCAGATAAGATTAACTGCCAATGTCTCAGCAGTAACCATGCGAGCAAGAAGATAGTAGAAGGACATACGTCAAAAACTCAAAGAACACAACTGCCAACCAAGAATACTGTACCCAGCAAAATTGGCCATCAAATATGAAGGAGAGATCAAGATAGTCTCAGAAAAATAGAATTTAAGGGAGTTTGTAAAAGCAAGACCAGCATTGCAGAAAACATTGAAAGATGTCCTTCTTACAGAGGTGACACAGAAAACAGGATGGACCAAAGTAATTAGCAACAACACCAAAAAAGAACTCAACAAAATGATAGCAATAAAACCATACCTTTCAATAATCACACTGAATGTGAATGGTTTGAATACACCTTGAAGAGAAAAAGAGTAGCAAATTGGTTAAAAAACCAAAGTCTACAAAGACACTTGGGAAATTAAGATAAAGAAAGACTAAATTTAAAAGGAAGGAAAAAAATATACCCAACAAATGGGAACCAGAAAAAAGCAAGAATAGCAATATTAATCTCTGATCAAATAAATTTAAATGCAAAATCCATCATAACAGAAAAGGAAGGTCACTACATAATGCTTAAAGTGTCACTAGAACAAGAGGACATAACAATAATAAATATCTATGCACCAAATAAATGACCTACAAAATATATAAAACAAACATTAACAAAACTGGAAAAGGAAATAGACACCACCAACTATAGTATTGGAGACTTCAATACACACCTCTCAAGAAAAGGTAGAACCATAACAAAAACTCAACAAAGATGCTCAGGATTTAAACCACACAATAAACCAATTCAACCTCATAGAAATTTATAGGCTAATGAAGCTGCCTCCCCCCTCCCCTCCCAAAAAAACCCAACCAACCAAACCCAACCCAGTATACCTTCTTCTCCAATGTGCATGGAACATTCTCCAGAATAGATCACATTTTAGGTCTCAAGGCAACATCAATAAATTGATTGAAAACAACATTGTTATTGTTGTTGTTATGTGCCGTCGAGTTCCCTGCAATTTGTAGTAACCCTGTGTACAACAGCCCTAAACTCTGCCCTATACTGTGCTAATCTCACTGTCTCTGACACACCTACCTCCAGTACCCCAGTCACTGAATCAATCCATCACATCGAAGGTCTTCCTCTCCTGCACTGTCCCTCCACCCTCCCAAGCATGACATCCCTCTCCAAGGACTGGTGCCTCTGCAATATGTCCAAAGTACGTCAGATGAAGCTTCAGAATCCTTGCCTCCAAGGAGCATCCCAGCTTCACCCTCTCCAGGACAAACGTGGTCATTTTCTTAGCAGTCCGTGGTATATTCAATATCAAAGTTCAAAGGCATCAATTTTTTTGTCATCCTTAGTCATTGTTCAGCTCTTTGATACACAGCAAGTGATTGCAAAGCCCATGGCATGTATCAGGCACACTTTAGTCTCCAGACTGACATTGTTGCACTTCAATTCTTTAGAGAGATCTCTAACTGCAGGCTTTGCCATCACAATACGTCATTTAATTTCCTGGCTGCTGGTGCCAAGAATGTTGACTGTGGAGCCAAGCAAACCAAAACTGTGAACAATCTCAATCTCTTCACCATCTGTTATGATGCTGCCCGTTGCCCCAGTGGTGGGAATCTTTGTTTTCTTGATATTGAGCCCCAAATCATACTGAAGACTGTAGTCCCAGACTTTCCACAGCTAGTGCTTCAGGTCCTCCTCTATTTCAGCAAGCAGGTTGTGTAATCTGCATAATACAGATTGTTGATGAATCTTCCTCCAATTCTGATGCCACATTTCTCCTCATAGAGCCCAGCCTCCCAGATAATCTGTTCTGCATAAAGATTGAAAAGGTATGGAGACAGGATACAGCCCTGGGATACACCGTTCTTAATTTTGAACCACGTAGTGTTTTCCTGCTCTGTTCTGATGACTGCCGTCTGGTCCAAGTATAGGTCTCCCATTAACACAATCAAGTGTTCTGGGATTTCCATTCCTCTCAGAGTAGCCACAGTTTGTTATGATCCACACAGTCAAAAGTCTTTGCATAATCAATGAAACACAGATAGACATGCTTCTGATACTCCTTGCTCTCAGCCAAGGTCCATCTAAACAATGAGAAATTTTCTTTTTTGTTTTGCCCCAAAGAGAAAAGCAAATTGGGGGAAGGGGCAGAGAGGAAAATGTGCAAAAATGAATGAATGGAAATTCAAGTTCTCTATAAACTTTCAAGAGCTCTAGTGGCCTAACAGTAAGGAACTGCACTGCCAACCCAAAGGCA
Organism: Elephantulus edwardii; assembly: GCF_000299155.1. Taxonomy (NCBI): domain Eukaryota; kingdom Metazoa; phylum Chordata; class Mammalia; order Macroscelidea; family Macroscelididae; genus Elephantulus; species Elephantulus edwardii. Next base: position 29,352,207 of record NW_006399760.1, on the reverse strand, counting down.
CATGGTTTGAATCCACCAGCTGCTCCTCAGTACAGTTTTAGTTTACTTGGCTCCACAGTCAACACTCTTGGTAACAGCAGCCAGGAAATCAAGAGACGAATTGCACTGGAAAAGTCAGCTGTGAGGGACCCCTCAAGAGTACTGAAGAGCAATGACATCAGGCTGGAGACTAAGGTGTGCCTGATCTGGGTTATAGTCTTTGCAATTACATGTTATGCATCAGAGAGCTGGACAGTAACTAGGGA
>NW_006399760.1:29349232-29351524 GCF_000299155.1 Elephantulus edwardii | reverse complement strand
CTCCTCTCCTTGAAAAGCAAAAGAAAAACTCCTTCATTGGTACATAATCTCCCCCTGCCACACATCCCCACTCCCACCCCAGGTATACTCCACTCTGCAACCCTCATTCTGGACTCTTATAATATGTGAATGTTCAGTAAGTGGTACTGATGAAACAGATGGTGAAGATTATCAATAAGAAGATACATTTATTAATATAAAATTTTTATTATTCCAAATTAAAAAAGGAAATAAAGAAGTCCTTGTATGATACATTTTTATCCTGAGTTTAATCAGTCTGCAGTTTGACTTAAAATATTTACTCCTATTTGCACTTTCTAAGTTTGCAATCATATTTAAAGGAATATTTAAGATAGAGCCATTCCAGAATTATAACTAAATAAAAAAATAAAAATAATGAGGCATATTTATTTAATTTAAGCCATCATTATTAGTTTTATAGAAACCAGAAATCCTTTTAAAAATACTTTTTAAGGCTCAAAGGTAAGAATTACTGTCAAATCAAATGTGAAAGTTTACAGCCGCACTGCAATCTCAAAGGCATATGGTTTGAATCCATGAACTGCTCTGTGCTCCATGTGAAAAGGATGGGCATTCTTCCCCTATGCTATTTACTGTCTCTGAAAACCCGCTGTAGTGTCAGTTACCAGTCTCTTCCAACTCCACAGCAAACAGCAACTACAAGAACCATACAAAGATCATATGCTCTCCAAAAGAGTCTAAACAATTGAAGAATGCTCCCTTACGTGACTTTAACACATATATTTTTTAGTCTTTTATTGATTGATGCTTAATCTGTTTTAAGGGTTTTTGTTTTCTTTTACAAAATTAACTGCAATGTTATAATTCGTGTGGCTGTGTATACGTGTGTATGTAGTTTTACATTAATATGTTGACAATTTTCTTAGAAAGTTTTATATGTCTAGCACAATTTTTATTTTGAGAGATAACTATAAGATGATTCATAAAAGATAACACTAATGTGTACATTCAGTAATGAATATTTTCACTAATGAATAGAATACAAGCGTCTATTTTTTACATCACCAATATCAATAAACTTTAAAATATTTGTCAATCTGGTAGGTAAAAATTAATATCCCATTTTATTTGTGATTAAATTTGAGCATCCTATTTATAAAAACCCAAGAGCCAACATTATTCTCAGTGGAGAGAGGTTAAAGGCATTCCCTTTAAAACAGGAACTAGGCAAGGATGCCCATTATCTCCTCTCTTATTCAATATTGTATTGGAAGTCTCGGTGATAGTAATAAGACAAGAAAAAGACATAAAAGGCATACAAATTGGAAAAGAGAAGGAAAAATTATCCCTCTATGCAGATGACATGATAGTATACTTAGAAAACCCTAAAGACTCAGCAAGAAAACTATTGGACATAGTTGATCAATTCTGCAAAGTAGCAGAATACAAGATCAACATACAAAAATCAGTTGGATTTCCCTACAGTGACAAAGAGAATACAAAACAGGAGCTAAGAAAAACAATATCCTTCACAATAGCTAATCACAAGATAAAATATTTGGGAGTAAATATAACTAGAAGCACAAAGGATCTATTCGAAGAAAATTACAAAACATTACTACAAGAAACAAAAGGAGACCTGGAGAAGTGGAAGAGAATATCCCTTGCTCATGGATAGGAAGTCTCAATGTTGTCAAAATGGCAATACTACCAAAGGCAATTTACACGTTCAATGTAATCCCAATACAAATACCAATCCCATTCTTCAACGAGATGGAAAAGGCAATCTCCAGCTTCATTGGGAATTGAAAGAAGCCCCGAATAAGCAAAGCACTACTTAAAAATAGAAAAAAGGTAGGAGGCGTCTCACTTCCTGATTTCAAATCCTACTACACTGCCATGGTACTTAAGACAGCATGGTACTGGTACAATGACAGACACATAGATCAATAGAATAGAATTGAGGACCCGGAAATCAACCCATCTATTTATGGTCAACTGATTTTTGACAAGGAGATGAAATCAGTTAGGTGGGGAAATGACAGCCTTTTTGACAAATGGTGTTGGCAAAATTGGAAAACTATCTGTAGAAAAATTTAACAAGATCCACACCTCATTCCATGTACAAAAACCAACTCAAGGTGGATCACAGACCTAGGACTAAAACCAAGGACTATAAATTTCATTCAAGAAAAGCTTTGAAGAACTTTAGTAGTTGTAATTCACAACATAAAGAGTCTTCCAACCATCATGAAAAATTTACAGCCAGGAAGCCAGGAGAAGATAAAATAGATGAATGGGACCTTCTAA
>NW_006399760.1:29331955-29348002 GCF_000299155.1 Elephantulus edwardii | reverse complement strand
TTTTATTATAGAATTGTTTTCCCCATTTTATTGCATCAGAACTCCTTACACTACTGATTTGCTTAACGTCCATATAAATTTTTCTTTTAATATTTCCTTTTTTTATAAGTCTGCTTAGGGATAATTTCAGCCTTACAATAAGGGTCTTTGATAAGCAGCAAGTCTGAAAGTTGAATATTGAAGGAAATCCCTATTCCTTCTAAGCAATGTTCATAAGGTTTAGTGGAGATGTTCTTAGAAGAGTAAAGCTTAAACAGGTAACTTGTAGCAAAATGCAATAAACAGAAGAGAGAGACTCTAAACTGAAAAAGTCTTGTTACATAAATTAAAAAGAGGTACTTGTAATGAATAAATCATTAAATGTACAATTTTTTAAATAATCATGTTACATGAATATTCTCTTTGGGGTGTGTGTGTGTGTGTGTGTGTGTGTGTGTGTGAAATTTGTATTCAGAATTAGCCGGGTGGATTCAGTTTAGATGATTTCAATTTTGTTATCAACATCCAAAGTATCATAGTCAGGAGAAAGTTGATCATAGGCCTTCTTTTCTCCATTAGGCCTAATTTATGTGTTGACCTTTGCCACATGAATGTCAGAGAGCTTCTTTACCGCTTGTTTTAGTTGGTGCTTGTTGATGTCCACATCCACAATGAACACAACTGTGTTGTTATCTTCTGTCATCTTCATGGCTGACTCTGTGGTCAGGGAAACTTGATGATGACATAGTAATCAACCTTGTTTCTCCTGGGAGCGCTCTTCTGGGAGTGTTTGGGCTGCCTTAGGCCGATCTAAGATGGGTGACGTGGATCTTTTATTTTTTTTTCAGGACTGCCTTCTTGACACCTTTGCTTTGGCTTCAATTTTGGAAGGGACAGAGGCTTTCTTCTTCAGTTTCAGTGAATTTTCACAGAAAGGGTCTCTCAAGGCTTATAGAACCAAGTCTCCATCTGTTGTTCTTTAGGGTTGACTACTCTGCTGGTCTAGTGGCAAGAATCTGTGCTGTGATCTCGAGGGCATGCAATTCAAATCCACCAGCTGGTGCAAAGCTGAAGGATGGACAATCTCCTCCCATGTGATTACTGACTCTGAAAACCTGCTGGAGGGTGAGCTACGGTCAAGTCAGTTTTGACTTGACAGCATACAAACCACCACCACAACAACAAGGAGCACTTGTTGATTGCATCAGACTGCAAGGAGTGTGAGTTGGTTTCTGCTTTTTATGAAGTAAACTTACACAGTAACACACATTGTGCCATTTTATATTTGTTTTTAGTGCCATTGACTCAGAAATGACCCAAAGCTGACTCTCTATGGGATTTTCAGAGGCTGTAAATAATTCACCACTTGTAAATGATGCCATGAATCAAATGGTTGATTTGAACTGCCAACCTTTGGCTTGGCAGTATAATTCCTTCCCCACTAGACCACTGGGTCTCCAATTACTGATATTTTTAAGCCTAGTTCTCTGTGTGTGTGTGTGTGTGTGTGTGTGTGTGTGTGCGTGTGTGTGCATGTTAAAAAAATCAACAATAACAAAAATCCAACAAAAAACTCCCACCAAACCCCTCATTGCTGTCAAGTAGAAACCAATTCATAGCTGACCCTCCAGGGCATTTTTCAAGGCTGCAGATAATGCAAAAGGATGTTGACATGTTCCCCTCACAGAGCTGTTGGTGGATTTAAACCACCAGAAAGATGCTGCCTTTAGGTCAGTAGCACAACCCTTTACAACTAAACCTCCATAGTTTCTAGTTTTCTTACTGATCTTTATTTTGTGGAGGTCAGATCAACCCAACAATTTCTTTCATGATTTTATGATCAAGATGTAAACCAGAATGCTTCATGCCATGCTCTTCTTGGTGAGTCCTGGCAGCACAGAAGGTTAATGTGTTGAGCTGCCAACCAAAAGTCCGTCACTCTGTGGAAGGAAGATGAGGCTGCCTGCTTCAGATACCACATGGATCGATGATAGCCATGGGGCAAAAGCAGCTTGACGACAGTAGGTGAGCTTTACTTTTCTTATAATAAAAATAACCATAATAAAAATTTAAAAACAAAATGAAACAAAACTTAAAAAAAATTATAAATTTGTTTATTTACTTACAGTTTAGCTCTGAAGGAACACCTGAAGTTAATGGGTTTATTTCCTTTTTATCTTTTTTATACACTCTAAAAATTTCCATAGTTATCTTTAAAACAAGAAGATATCTCTTTTGAAGTCCTTAATTTGAATAATTTTCTCTTTCATAAATTATTTCTAATCTTAACATGCATTAATACTTCAACTTTTAAAATGCTTTTTAAAAACTCCATTGAAATCTGAATATAAAGTTTTTCTTAATATGTAGGGTTGAGATCAAATTCAATGAGCACATATGTAAGTGAATGAAAACATTCCAGATAATTTGTCATGAAAAATATTGATATTGAGAATTTTGACTGATGTGGTCAAATTTCAGGAATTTTATTGGGACCCTGAAAGTTAACACTCTTTGTCACTCTGGTAAATTTTGAAGTGCTTAAGCTATTTTAATAAATTAAGAAATCTATCATAATATGAATTTCACACTTCCTGAATTAATACCAGATACATATTTTCTTTCTCAAAGTCCATGCTGTGATTAAGCAGATCATTTCTCTTGAGTGGTAGAGACTATAATGGGGCTGTTTATGACAAATGTTGATAGAAGTCTCTTTATTAGAAGGCATCAAATTTATTTTTAAAATGGAGTCCTTTTGCTTGCTGTTTCTGCTCTAAATGTATAATATGTGGAGGCAATTCATTCATTCAAAATAATAAAAATTAATTCTAGCTCTAAAATTGTGTAGTCTATGCTTATGTCTTATTGTTATGTCCTATCGAGTTGGAATCGACTCATAGCTTGACTTTCCAGGGAATTTCCAAAGGCTCAGCATGGGCATGTTGACAGGAGGGAACATTCCTTGGAGAAGGACATCATGCTTGGTAGGGTAGAGGGCCAGCACAGGAAAAGAAGCCCCTGGGTGACATGCATTGACACAGTGGCTGTGACATTGGGGGCAAGTGTATCAGAGACATTGAGATTGGCTGAGGACAATGCAGAGTTCAGAACTATTGTTCAGAAGACACTATTAGCCAGCTCAAAAGTATGTAGTAGCAACAGCATATCACAAGGAAGGAGATTACTCATCTCTCTTCTAGAGAATTGCTGGATGGATTTGAACTGTATGCCTTTTGGGTGGCAGTGCAGCTCCTTACAGATAAACCACCTATATTTTCTTCTTAGATATTTCTAAATTTTACCTGACTTCAAGTAACTTCTATATACACTTATATTTCAAAATTTTTTAGTTGGAATTGGAAATTTTGACTTATAAATGTTAACATTTTAAAGAATTAAAAAGGTTTTTAAAAAGTAAGCAAATTTTCTCTAATGTGGGTTTTCAGTAACATTTGTATTAGAAAGTTAACAGGAAGAAAAATGAAATTTTTAGTTAGTAGCACAACTCACTAGGGACTACATCACCAGAGCTCTCTGAAAAGGGGCATTTTTTGTATCCTATCTCAATATGACAATTACGATTTTAGAATAATCTGCACAAGTGGTCATGGTTAAAATGTTCATTTCCCCCATACTACATTGTTTTTGTTTTTAAGATATTGTAATAATGGATCAAAATTTTGTATACTTGAAAATGGAAACATATTAATTGACTAAAATTTTCACATGCTACATTGCCACTGTCATTTAACCTCTGCTGTTAACTTCTACAGAACTGACTGACTCAATGGCAGAACCAACTGACTTGACGGCACACAGCAAAAACAGTACAGTTTAAATGACAGCAGCAATCTGGACTCCATAACAATCAACTAATGACCTCAATGTGAAGTGTATTTTAAATACGCCTCTGATTGTGTTATTCATTCATTCTTTCAATAAATATTTAATGCAAACATCTTTTGTATGCAAGACATTGGGAATACTGACAGAAGACAAGATGAATTTTCAACTTATATGAAAGAATTAATATACTTAATATTAGTTAAGTGCAATGATTTAAATATGCAAGAGGGTAATAGAAGCAAGTGAATTTACAATCCACCCTTTCCAAGGATAGCAAATGCTATGTACAAGCAGTAATGGATAATACAGGAAAATAAACATAATGATGTTTTATGTCTGGGAGAAACCTCTATGAATTCTGGAATATTAAAGGGAGCCAACAAGTGTTAGTAGAGAAAATGATACAAATAGTGAAATTAGTCAAAATTAAAACATTATTTTAAAAATTCCTTCCATAATTTTGAGCATTATCTCATCTTTCATATCCTAGTAAAAAGTTTTTGCTTATAAAATTTAAGGTTTATTATCCCTTCACCCCTCAAAATAATAGGTCTCTAGTTCTTTGGTGGTGCAGTCTGTAGGAAGTTGCACTGCTCACCTGAAGGTAGCACTTCTCCAGCAGTTCAAATCCACCAGTGACTTCACAGGACAGAAAGATGGACAATCTCCTCTTGTGCAATTTATAGGAATTGGAAAACCCAGTGAAGGGCCAGCTATGAGTTGATTCCAACTCAACAGCATTGAGTTTGAGTTTCTTATTTGCTTATTGAAAGGATGTAAGCAAGGAATATATTTTCATTTTAGGAGTTTCAAGGAAAATTCAGCCGTTTTCACCTAAAAGAAATGAGATGTAAAGTAACAGTTCACCAAGTCAAAATGAGAGCGTCACCCACTGCCATTTGGACACTAAAAAGAAAATTTTCTAATGTTTTAAGTACACAGAGCTTTTGTTGCCTAAACTTCTCATTTATTCTCAAGTAAAATAAATTTTACAATGTTAAAAGCTCATTACAATTCTTTGGCACTTGAGAAAACAAAATTATTTGAAAAGGTATATTTGACTTCTTGACTTTTCTTCAATAATACCTTCCAATTTAATTTAGAGGGTTTTGGTTTTTTTCGTTGGTATTCCCCCAGATTTTACCCTTCAGTCAAAAGCTGACACAACTGTTGAAATTTAGTCACTCATACACTAGTCAGTCACACTCCGATAATGTGTCTGTCATCATGTTAAAACAGTCATTTGCTGACATATTTTATGACCACGAACATGTTTCAGAAACCAGCAAAAAGGATTGGCCTTTAAAAAATAAGCAAGAGTAGTATTTCCTTCTAGTGAAACGCCATGCAATTTGAAGTAATAGTGTGTCAATTGTGACTATAGGAAATTACTAGAAAGTGGACATTTCCAAGTCTACTTTTATCTGGGGAAAAATAGTTCTTTTTAAGCTAGAAAACACTTTTTCTGAATTAAAAGCATCCTTCTCAGATCCTGAATGTGTCTATTGCACAAGGTTTGGAGTTCTGAACTTCTCCAAATATGTGAAAGAGCAATTTGGTAAAGAATAAATGTTAATGCTGCATAAAATAGCATTCTGTTCTCAAAACTCAAAACCTTTTCATTTATATTAGAGCATGACCAAATTGACTTTTTACGTTTAATAACCTCTATCAGAAAGTATAAGAACAGTCATGGAAAATTTATAGATAGAAACATAAACAGTCATATATATCAGCTTGCCTTCAGTGGCTGCTTCTTCAGTAAGCCTTCAAAATATGTCACATAAACTTCATTTATTTAATAGGCAGAAAATTATTTCTAAAGGACTAAAGCACAGATAAGCCCATAAACATGTATAAATATATACTACTTTTTTTACATACAACTAAAATTAGCAGAATAAACACTTCAGTAGATCCCTATGTAGTTATAACAAGAGTATTTATTTAAAAACAATATTTCTTTACAAGAAGAATCTACTTGTTACAAATATCTATTTCTTCCCACTCTTTTAAAAATCTGATGCAAAGGAGAGCTCCCATTCTATTTATTATTATACTGTTGTATTTTGATTTATTGGTGTTTTCATATAAGAGCCTAGGATCTGTTTCTGAAATAAGATCATTATTAAAGACAAAAGTATGAAAAAGTCATTACTTTCTAAATCAAATGAAAAGTTAACGTATGATAGTCTTGAACATTGTTTAATCAGTATTTATACATTATTGGAGTGTGGGTAATGAGATTATGTATTTTTATGTTAAATATTTTCAAAATTAAGGAAGGTGTCGTTCTAATCCAAAATGGTTTGATAGCTCTTTTAAGCAATTACTTAAAATTATTTCAGTGTTTCTTATTAACACAGACAGTTAAGTCTAATATCAACTCCTGAGTAAGAATAAAAAGCCAGTCTGTTTTAGAGTTGCCCACAAAAAGAATTTCTATAGAAGAAACATTATTTCACTTACTTGGCTTCTTTGTTCATTAAGCTAATTACTCTGGTCTACATCCCTGCCTTTCATCTACCTTGTTTCTTGAGCTTGATCCTTTCCCACCCCTGAATCGACTGTTACTGAACAGTTGAAGCTGAACAGGAAGGAATTGCAGGTGTCAACTCACAGTTTACAAATATGACATCTCCTCTGGCATAGCTGGAAATATGAAATATTGATTTATGTGCAGTAAAAGGTCTTATAAAAATGATCACATACACATGAGAGATTAATGCGCAGGAGATCAATAGAAATTTCATTCTTGACGCTTGACTGTCACCTATGGTGAAATGCTAAAATACAGAAATCAATATTATCTATGAAATGTCAAATTTATTATAATTATGAGGATGAAAGCTGGCCAAGTGGCTCCCAGGAGAGAAGGAAGGATAGGTTACTGTGCTGAAGCATCCTTCATGTCCCTTGTTCACTTGCTGCCAATTTGAGAGCAATATTGGTGCAGGGGTTTTTCAGGCATTATGTACCACTGTGTAGTAACAAATTCCTGCTGGAATATTTAACTCTTGAAACGGGAAATAATACAAGTGTCCACATAGTCAAAAGGTGTGGAACTTTCAGCTCCACAATAGAGTGAACATTTTAAGCACAGATTTTAATATGGTCTGTGTACCACAGCCCATTGCTTAGGAAAATTGAGCTTTTACAGACAGAAGATTAATAAGTTCTTGGTGCAGTTTTATTCAAGCTCATGCTCTATTCTCTAGTGGGGGAGGGGGAAGTGTAGGTGGAGGGAATATCCTAAATTATCTGTTAGTGGCTCTCACATTTTCTATAGTTTAAGCCATTAGCTTGATTCTTAGAAATTGCCATTAGAAATTTTCACTGTGAGGCAGCAATTCTTTGAAAAGATTTTTATGAGTTTGTGTCAGCCTACCAGTCTCATGCATCAAGTTTAATAGAGTCTTTTAAAAAGTAACACAAAGCTAAACTGTTATGGGCCTATAAGAAAACAATAAAATGAGAATATTATTTTTTTGTCTCCTCTTTTATGGAGGAGGGGACTTTTAGAAGTTGAATTGTAAAAAGTAAAAATAAAATGAAATCTCATTTCTTTTAAAAATATATTATCCAGAAAAACAGAGTATTAAATACTTAGTAATAGTATTGTTGACCCTTATAAGTGTAAGCTCTATTAGAAAAGCTATGCTGTGTTCTTGCAGAGATAAGGACTGAGCGTGGTCATGAAGGAAGATGCAAAGACCTGATCTGTGAATGAATGAAGGACCTTGAAGTTATAGATTGATGAATACGTTGTGTTATTTGCTGTCAGTTACCACTATTCAGAAAACTACTTTAATTCATACTTTAATGACTTTCAGTTTTAAATATAGACATTGTCCTCTGTCAGATACCCCTTGAGGATAGAATGGAGAGCTTGTTCATCTTGCGACTGTAGTGCCTTTATGTGGAAAGTCTTCATAAGTTTGCTAAATGAATGAATGAGTAATTGAAAATTAAAGTAGCTCATACTATAGGGAACTCGGGTGCCATATGAGCTGGAGGAGGCTCTTTTTCTCACTGGCTTCAGTGTTGTTTGTCTTGCATCTCTTTTGTTTTCACTTCTATTTTACATCAAGATAGCTTTCTGGTGGCATTTAACTTTTTCTAGTGGCTACCTAACACTTTTATCTATAATGTAGAATTAAGTTGCCATAGTCTGAAATCGAAAATGAAAACTATGAGAGAAATTGTTTTTTATGTAGTCTTTGTCTAATTTAAGGCATACTATTAATTTCTTAACTAGAATTATGCACAACAGGTAAAACTCACTTTGATTATTAGTAACAGAAACCAGTGGTAGACTACTAGGAGATTATTAACATCCTTATTGTTTACTAATGCTTCTTTGTCTAAATTTACATTAGAACTTTTTCCACTTTAATATTCATAAGCTCCTTTTAATGTGATTCTTTGGAAGATATTTCTTGTCTAGACATGGATTTTCTTGAGGAAATTTTTAGTGAACGGATATATAAGCACTAAAACCTAGCATTTACTAATGTTTTTTAAAGTGTTGATGTGAAATTTGAACAGTGTCATTTCAGTTAGTGAAATGAATACTGCCCATTAGTGAACTGACATTCTTCTAGACTTTTGGGTTGTTTAGGGCTATTGTTTAAAACAATTGCTTTACTTACACAATATTTTTTTTCCCAAATATAACTTGCTTATTATTCATGAAAGAACAACTGCTGAAGTTTCCACTTTACTGGAAGAATTAGACACTTCACAGACAAGCTGGTAGAGGTGTTCCAGGGAGATTTCGTAAATGCTAAGTAAGAACCTAAACAAATGCAATTCAATTCAAAAATTATTAGCTGATTGCTTACTACTCAAAATCTGGGATGAAATGATGTAAAGGCAGAGCTCCCAAGTTCACAACCTTGGGTGATATTTAGAAAAGGAACATATTTAGAATTGGGAACTGCAAGACTTGGAACCTGTATGTTCTCAATTCTTGCATTTGTACATTTTTAGTAGAAGCTAAAACCTATTAACATAACTCTTTGAAATGAATTTGTCAATACACTTTCTAGATACATAACATATGAATTTATTTCTTGTCTAATATTACGGAATTATTTACTGGTACTAAATATTATCTTGTTTGACTAGAATTGTTAGATTATTATTACTGCCGAATACGATGGAGGGTTCATAAATGTTCTCCTGGTTGGTAATATAAACACATTTTTTTTTTAAATCTAGAGTGGAGATAGAGATTTATTTACTTTTTTGTAAAATGCTGTAGCATTTACACAATTTATAAATAGAGATTTGGGAAGATTTTCCACTCTACACAGCTTCTTAAGGCTTCCCCCCCCCTTTCTGTACCTCAAGTACCCAAAGCAGTTAAAGTTAATACTTAATGCAACCCAGTTGAAGAGATAGGCATTTCTTGCAGTCAGGTCTCAATTAAGAGATAAAAGACAAAAAGTGCAAAGCGCTTGATAAAGCTAAGAATACAAGGCCAGCCATGGATGTGCTTGAAGCTGTCCATAGCGATAACTGGATAGTCAGCTGGAATCTTCTTGAATTGAAGTGGGTGCTCTAACTTATCAAATTCCACATATGGGGAAATTATTGGTGCCTACAGTGGTGATTAACACTAACCCACTGGGTCAGAAACAAGCTGGGATAAAGGTGAAAACTGTATCTGACTATCAACACCAAATACATCCATTTAGAGAAAGATAGCAGAGGGTTTTTTTCTCTTTTTATATCTTCAGTTGTGCAGGTTGTCAGGCTGGTCACACAGTTAACGCTGCATATAGAGTGCTCTCTATAATGTGCAAATTGCAATGCACATTAAAATGTAATCTACTTTAATAAGTCACATGAAGATTACATTTTAAGATAATTGTTGGTGTGTTTATGCCAGACACCAAAAATGTTTTCTTGCCTTGTTTATGATATTTTCTCCTTGTCTTTAAAACATAATAATTACAACTATTAAGACTAAATAATTCCTTCCCTCAAAAGGTTTGGGTTGAGAAAATGGTGAATATTAAAATTTTGATTCCTGGATTCATAGTTCATAAAATAATATTAAAATTCTCCTTGGTCTTATTGAATTGCTCAAAGTGGAACTTGTTATGATGTTATGGTCATCAAAAAATGTCTACTCTTGATCAATAATTATGATACTTGACTTGCATTATATAGATAATTTCTAAAATGTCCACTCCAATGACTGTTTAGTTGAAAGTATTTGAAAGGTGACAATTTCTTAAAATATTTACAATGAAAACCATATCTTTGGCTTTCTGATAAATCTATTCACTTGGACTATAGCCAATTAGCAATGATTTATTAGAATGGATAAGAGGGAAATTAGAGGAAAATGAAAACGACAAATAATCTCCAAATTTCACATTGTTCATTCATTTAAAAGTACTTTTCCACTCAGCCACCAGTAAAATAATTTACAAGTGATGACATTTAACTTAAAAGATTTTCATCTCATTTCTACCCCTCTCATCCATCTTGTAAAGAAAGTACCAATGAATACTAAAATAACCCATTAAGGTCAAGAGGCAAAATAAGTCCTTATTAGTCTATGTAGATATTGTGCCCTCAGCAAGTAGCAAAATAACTGACCCAGAGTTGATGCCCAATAAATATTTCTCAAATGAATGAATGAATAAATACAGAATTGAAAATAGAATTAAATAATGAGTTGACTAAACTACACAGTCTTTAAATTTAGAAAGTTATTGCAACGGTTATTAAAATGTATTTAATTTTTTTGATCCACCTTATAAATTATATTTGAAGAACAAGTACATGACTTAATAAAATATAATCACTCATTAAAGCATATTTATGTCACCATATATGCTAGTTACTTTGCAAGATGAAAATAGCTTTCCTTTGGAGACACTGGATGCTAGCTAAGTCAATGAGATTGATTTCTTTGTAATCTGTGAATTAATAGAGGGAAAAAATCCATTATAGTTTCCAAGTATTTCACTGTTCTTTGTTCTTATCTGCTTGCATATTATGACATGAGATGTTGACATTGCGGGAAATCTTCCAGTTATAGGTGATACAAAACCCAACTAAACAAATTTCAGAAAAAAAAATATCAGCTCATATCTGTAACTGAAAATCTTGTCTAAAGTCTTAGTCATAGTGATCTACAAAAGCTCAAATAATACTATGAGAATTCATACCTTTTCTAACTCTTGGTCATAATTTCCTCTATGTTGTCTTCTCATGAGGAAGTAAAATGGCCCTAAGCCTCTCTAGCCTCCTTTGTAATCAATCTCAATCCAATGGAAAGAGAATTTCCATTCTAATTTACCAAAAGTAGAGGTTCATGGTATTTGTTAGGTCTTGGGCTCTTTCTTTGCCAGATAAATGAAACATGCTCTTTGTAATTGTCTGTATCTCCCAAACTTTCCTAAATCCATTTCTGTTATCAATAGTACGTGGTACTCTACCATGCATCACATGTCTACGATTGAGTTAAGGAGTTAAGATTAATATAGACTGAATCAAAAGAATTGAGGTGGAAGGAGGATGCCTCTATTGAGAACAAGTATATTTCTAGAAGAAAAAGAATGGATCTTGGATAAGAAGAACAGAATATATACACTGTAAGAAAAGAAAGTTAAATAATAGAAACATTGCTACACTTGATCCATTTTTAGCAAGTCACATCTCAACATGCTACCACAAGTAAAGGCCATCCATTTTATGTCTAAACTTATAAACAAAGCATAATGAACTTAATTAGTGATAGTTTGATTTATTATTTTCAATTATCTATAGATTGCACTTCTGTTCTTTCTTATATGTGTCACCTAAATGGTTTAAAACATGTATTTCTGAAAAATAGACAACAAAGATGATTTATCACATTTACTAGCTTGAAAAGTCATGCTAATAAAGAAATGGAAAGTCAAATACTTCACTATTTAAGTATAGTTTGTAAAATTAGCCTTTAAAAAATGCAGAGCCCAGGCCCAAGACAAGGCTGCCAATATGTCATGGTATTATAAAGGCATATTACATAAAGTTGCATGTAATACATACTTATTTAATCTTGTGTGACATGATGTGATATTTAGTTGTCCAGAAAAAGTTGATTTTTTCTACTGTTCAGTTATTAAGCATGGGTATTTGGGTTTGTTTTTTGCCACTTCTACTCACAGATGGGCAGTTTCTAAAAAACATGTTTAGGCAATGATAATGTGTTAAAATGCTTTTCTAAAACATGTTGTGAAATGCATGTTGTAGCAACAAAAGTTGTGGTTGTGTGCTGACAAGTTGGAACCAATTCATAACTGACCCTCCAGTGGGTTTTCAGAGGCAGTAAGCTGCATGGAGGAGAGATTGTCCATCCTTCTCCTGCAGAGTAGTTGGTGGATTAGAAACATGTGCCTTTGGGAGTTAGTACAATTCATATTATTAAACCACCAGAGATACCCTATCTTGCTGTTGTACACTCAGATTCCAAGTGCCTTAGAGCATATTACCGAAGATAAGACACAAACAGGAGACAATAAAGGAAAAGATGAAAATATTGCCAGAAAATACAAATACTGACGTATGTATTTATGTTGATTTTGCAGAAAAATATATAGCAGTGCGTTCACTGGATGATTCAGAAGTAAATTTAAAGATGTGCTCAGATCTCTACCAGTCAATACAATAGAGTATTTACATAATTTAGAGAAAATTTTGACTACACAGCAAGAAAAATACTGATCAATACAAATTATTGAGCAGTTCATTATCACAGAAGCCTTAAAAACAAATGACAGAAGTGCTAAAGAAATATTGGGTGCCAAACATCAATTTTGACTTATCATTCTACACCATCATTGACACAGTTGAATCTTTCATCAAAAGAAAGATGAAAGTATATAAATTTCTATCCAGAAGGTCTTCTTTCTTAAACCATGTTGACAATACCAGATAAAGAATGCATAAAGGCACCTGAAAAACTGATGAAAACTTAGTACTATGATTCATATATCAACCATTATGGAGAAGTGTGAGAATTTAATTATTACATAAGATATAGTTTATAGTTGAAAGTGCTAAGGTTCAGAAGTAAATTTAAAAGACATGCACAGTCATTAACTGGTAGATTAATGTAGACATATATGATTAAATATTAAAAAATTAAATACAATATGTATTTTTCAATGTTTATATTGCCTTATGCATACTCTTCAGTGATTATAAAATTCCAAACAGAGTGCTCATTTTGGTCCCTATTGTTGTTAGGTGCAGTCAAGTTGAGTGCAGCCCATAGCAACCAACAACAAAGCTGAATCCTGTTCTATCCTGTGCCATCCTTACACTACTTGACACACTAGAGCTCACTGTAGCAGTCACCGTGTCAGTCCACCTGGTTGAAGGTATTCCTCCTTTGTTGACTCTTGGCCTTTCTGAGCATCGTAGCCTTTTCCAACAAATAGCTCCTCCTGGTAAATGCCCAAAGTATGTGAAGCTTTATCATCTTTGCCTTCAAGGAACACACTAGCCACACTTTCTCCAAGGCATATTTGCTTGTTCTTTTAGCAGTTCATGGGATGTTCAGTATTCTCCTCCACCACTGCAGTTTAACGGCATCAATTCTTCTTCCACCATTCTTAATCAGTAGCCAGCTCTCAAATGCATAGCAAGTGATGGGAAAGACCATGGTCTGAATCAGACATACTCTAGTCCTCAAAGTGACACAATTAGTCCTCAATAATTTGGAGGGGTCCCTGACTGCAGGATTTTCCAGTGCAATATGTCTCCTGATTTCTTGACTCCTGGTAGGTTCCAAGGGTGTTGATTGTGGATCCAAGTAAGATGATCCAAGTATGATTCATAAAGAACCTCAAAAACAATGTAATTCAATGTTTCAAGAAATTATCAATTAACTACTTTTAATATGCATAGAAACAGATATTGTTCAGCATCTTAATCATGGGAAAATAATTGGAAAAAATTATAAGAGCAAACAATAGAAATTGTTTTCAATTATAAGATCTATGTAAAAACAAAACAGCAATTTATTGTAGTATTTGTTATCTGATCACTAAATTATTTTCTTTTGTGACAGTTTTCATTTGCTCAGTCATAATTATACCACTAATTATGAAATAAGTATCAAGTTGAAGTATGAGACATTTAAAGCAAAGCTGGTAAAACTGAATTATTTGTTGTAAAGAATGACCAGAATTTTACATTGACTGCAACAGCTGTGTTTTCTGACTTCTTTGTTGTAGATTACATGGAAAAACTGTGGAAAATTTTGTAGAAAACCTAGTGTGCTATAAAACTATTAGTGCTCGGCACTCACTAACAAATTTATAATTCAGTTTATCTCCTCCTACTAGAGTGGCATGCGCCATTCTTACATTCAAGTGTCTATTATTACAGTTGTAATTATAAAGAAGTTGCATCATGAATAGCTAACATGCACACACATATATACACACACATATATACATATACCTATACATATATATAACTATATACACACATATGCATAAATACATATATGTATGTATACATATGCACTATACTTATATATGCATGCAAAAACATATATACACAAATAAATATAAATTGTGCAACAATAAATAAATAGATATTTTAAAAAGTGCAATGGGGGGGTGAAGGAGTAAATTGTGCAACAATGAATGAATGACAATCTAATTTCTCTGTAAATGTTCATTAAAATCACAATTAAAACAAAATTTTATTAAGAACAAATATAACTATAAACATTTATAAATAGACACTAATATAAGTATATACACATCTCAGACTCACCTCATTTGAACATATGAGTAATCAGAGGACATGAGTAATATCCTCATATGCTTGAAACCAGGTCTGGCTTTTATCAATAACACCTAGGAGAATCTTTTTAGAATATCAATATGTACCAATGCATTAAGTAAAAAATAACATCCAAAGATTTGAGAATCTAGAATGCATGGATTTCAATTCAATATAACTTGTGAATAAAACTCAGCTTTATTGTGTTCAATTTTTTTCAGCTGTCTTTGGCCACTACTGTTAAAAAATAAAATTATTATTTGTATTAATGTTCAACTTTATCTAACAAAAGAAGTTTTTCTTTTATCTAAATGTTAAGTACTATTTTTTTTGTCTAAATCCCCAAACTTCCAATTTCTAGACTGTAGAACTACAGTGAAGTTCCTATCACATTAGTATGACTAGACCATTCCATGATCATGTGTCTTTGCAAAAGATATTGTTTCTTTTCAAACTACTTATTCAAACATGAAATATTTCTCTTAAGTAAGCCACAGGATGGATTAAATTGTGCCAAATGTGATGCCCTTGTGTACTTTTAAAATTCTTCCTGATAAATTTTAGGTCCAAATAGATATCTTTCGGAAGGATTTTACTCAGAGAAGATACCACAGGCTTACGCTGAGTTTTAGATATGGTATTACATTGTACTTTTATACAATTGTTAATTGTTTTAATATTTTTCAAGTAGTTGGTCTGAATGACTTTAAGAGGAGGAAGCTATGTGCTAGAATTGAGGGGCAGCCAAAAGGCCCTCTGGACCTAGTAAAACTTCTTGACCACGATCTCTTGAAACAAGTGGTGAAATTCCCATCAAGAGAACTACTTTATCTTTAAGTCATTATTGCTAGAAAGCCCTCTGAGGATAACATATGTAATCATTAAAAGAATCATTAACATTTGAAGTCAGAAGCGGTGAGGGGCTGAGGAAATAGGCAAAGGCAGGATCTTAACCCTGTTCTTTGCAGAGATAGACGCTGTTTAAATTGATGGAAATGAAATGGGTTCACAATTTTGCCTTATTTTGTTCTTTTGAATAGAATTGGTAGTGTCATGTATTGAGTGTTTGTTTTTATTATTTATCCTGTCATAAGATGTAGCCAGTTTTCTCTCATAGTTACATGCCACTTTGGGGTGCTTTAGAAGGGAGCTACACTTTGAGTTGTCTTTGTAATTATCAGAAATGGGTGATTACAAACAAGAGGGAACATGGTTAAAAATTACCTGGTAATACAGACTTTTGCTATATCCCATTGTTGTTGTTGTTATGTGCCGTCGAGTCGTTTCTGACTCATAGCGACCCTATGCACAACAGCCCTAAACCCTGCTCTGTCCTGAGCCAAACGCACCGCCTCAGACACACCCATCCCGATTACCCCAGTCACCGAATCAATCCATCTCATAGAGGGTCTT
>NW_006399760.1:29323839-29329565 GCF_000299155.1 Elephantulus edwardii | reverse complement strand
GCCAGTCCATCTCATCTCTCCAATGCCTAATATGTCAATATTTATGCGTTCCATTTCTTTCTTAACAATTTCTAATTTTTCTTCATTCATGGCTCTCACATTCCATGAACCAATCACTAGGGTCTGCTTACAACTGTTCCTCCTCCTTTGTATTTCCATACTTGATATCCCATTACAGCTCCCTAACTATAAAACAGATATTCTTTTCTTTTCTTCCTTCCTTTTTATTTTTTTAAAGAAAGTTTCCTGTCTGTTTTCCTCAAGATTTGCTCTCCCTCCATCCCTCCTTTTCAGCTGTTTTTTTCTTCCTATAGTAGAGCTTGGATCTTTAGCATATGTACATTGGGAGTTCTGGTGGATTAGTGGCAAGAATCTGCAGTGCAATATCGAAGGCACACAGTTTGCATCACCAGCTGCTCTGTGAGAGAAAGATGAACAGTCTCCTCCCATGTAGTTACTGCCTCTGAAAACCTTTTAGAAGGTCAACTATGAGTTGGTTCTGATTCCTTGATCCACAACAACATACAAATTACTGCCCTTTGTTGTTATGTCCTGTTCAGTCAGAACCGACTCATTGCTCACCCTCCAGCACGTTTTTAGAGTTTATGAAAAGCACAGGAAAAGATTCTTATCCTTTTTTCGTGGAGCAGCTGGTGTCCTGAAGCACCTTTGGATTGGCAGGGCAACTCCTTATATAACTAGGCCAAAAGAGATATGAAAGGGCATAAATGCAAAACAATGAATCTGACAGTCAGATATAACACTTTCTGAATTTAGAAAAGAAAGAAGATTTATAGCTAGAAGTAATCTACTTTTATTAAAAACTGTGTGTTGTTTTGAGTTTCTTAACTCCCGAAAAGGATTGGAAGTTCAGTTAAATGGTATAGTTGCAGCTATCATATTTTATTGATCCATTTTCAAGACCTATTTGGATTTTTAAATACATAGTGCTTTCTATAATTAAAGAGGGATTAGTTTTATTTGTCTGACTTGTAGTCCATTTTGTTTTCTAAATGTATGCAGTTTCTCTATTGCATATAAAAGCTTGAATGGGTTTTCATTTTGTCAATGAATTGGTTATCTAGCACCAACAAAATTGCTTTAGTGTTTTTCATAGAACATCGGAAAAGTAAGATTTTATACAGATCTCTTCACTATATTAAATTTAATTTTTAGTCATAATTTTAGAAGTTCCTTCAGTAGGTTTTGGTTTTAGCTAATCATTTCTTATTGACTCTTTAGAAAGATATCCTTCAACAATTGTGCTCCTGAGGCTAGCTACATATAATGGTATAATATTTATTAACTATTGTGTCCTGCAACCAACCAATGAGAGCTTTTTTTTTTTCCTTTTTATTTTTTATTTGTTTTTTCTTTTTTTTTCCAATGAGAGCTTTTAAGTACTGTTGACACTAACGGTCTATGCTAATCATTATGATACTACCGATCTATGCCAGTGGTCTACCAGCCTGATTGTGAGCTAAATAACTCCTGTTTGATTTATCATTTTCCAGGGTTTGCATTGTTATTGTTATGTGCAGTTGAACCAACTGAAGCAACACTATGAAGAACA
This sequence comes from Elephantulus edwardii, assembly GCF_000299155.1. Taxonomy (NCBI): domain Eukaryota; kingdom Metazoa; phylum Chordata; class Mammalia; order Macroscelidea; family Macroscelididae; genus Elephantulus; species Elephantulus edwardii. Next base: position 29,327,992 of record NW_006399760.1, on the reverse strand, counting down.
AATCTAAACCTTGCAATATTTTGTGCCATCCTCACTCTTTCTGCCATATTTGAGCCCATTGCTATAGTCATTGTGTCAATCCATCTTGTAGAGAGTCTTCCTCTCTTATGTTGATCTTCTCAAGCATGATGTACCTCTCCAAGGCTGGACAACAACATGCCCAAAGTATGTGAGATGAAGTTTCCTCATCTTTGCTTCAAAAGAGCACATTGGTTTCACTTATTCCTGGATAAACCTACTTGTTCTCTTAAAAGTCCATGGATATTCAGTACTCTTTTCCAGGAATAAAACTTAAAAGTAATAGTATTATTCTTCTGTCATCCTTAGTCCTTGTCCAACTTTCAGGTATGCAGGAAGTAATTCAGAAGACCATGGCTTGGATCAGATTAGTTGTATAGAGAGGGCAAAGGAGAGGAAGACCCTCAACCTGCAGCAATGAATGCAAATATATCAGAGATTGTGAGGGTTCAAGTCTGTTGTTTGTAGGTTTTCTGTGTTTTGTACTCAACTCTATGGCACCCAAAAGTAATGACTATAGGAATGATATTTGTCTATTCATTTTTTGCTTTCTTTTTTTTTCTTATTTTTGTTTTCTTATTAGGTTATGGAAATAAAAGAGACATATTGGAATCAGTATGACAGAGGGTTTTTGCATCTGTGACAACCAACCTCAAAAAGGACTAGTTTTATGTTGTAGATTATTTCAGTGGAAGTTGGAATGAGAAAGACAACTCGTACCCATATATGTTACATGATCTACCTTTCCTTAGATCTCTTTGCAGGATGAACTACCAGAGTCAAAGCACAGTTGACAATGACTCAGAATCTTGGTGAAGCACAGAGGGCACAAAACATGAGAAAATTTGGAAGAACAAGAAGCAAAGATAGATTTCAGAGAGGGAGTTAATCTCTGGTGTCTATAGGAAACAGACTAAATTTGACTGACAAGCAACATTGTGAAAATGAAGAATTATTTTGCCTCTTATTTTGGACATCTTGGGTGCTCAATTTTCAATAGTAGTGCTTTTGTATCATACACGTGTATTTGATCTTTTCTAATATGTTTATGTACGTCTGATACAGGCCATGGTCTTTGCGATCACTTGTTATGCATCAGAGAGTTGGACAATGACTAGGGAGCATAGAAAGAGAATTGATGCCTTTGAGTTATGGTGCTGGAAAAGAGTATTGAGGGTACCATAGACTGCTAAGAAAACAAACAGATTCATACTGGAAGGGTCAAACCGGGCTGCTCCTTGGGGGCAAGGATTCTGAGGCTCTGTCTAACATACTTTGGACATGTTGCAAGGAGGGACAGGTCCTTGGAGAGGGACATCATGCTTGGTAGGGTGGAGGGACAGCACAGAAGAAGGCCCCCTATGAGGTGGATTGATTCAGTGATTGGGGTAATTGGGTTGGGTCTGTCAGAGACGGTGTGATTGGCACAAGACAGAGCAGAGTTTAGGGCTGTTGTACATAGGGTCGCTATAAGTCGCAAGCCACTCGATGGCTTATAACAACAACAACAACAATATGTTTATGTGTGTCCTGTTGTGAACCATTAGAATCTGTGTATAACGGAACACTTATTTTGTTATCCTGCCAGCTCATCGCACGAATTTTAGCACATTGTCAATAAATGAACTTATTGGAGCAGGTGAAATTCCACAATTTTATATTTGTTCTTTATGACTCTGAATAGAAAATCTCAATTTGGTTATTGGCTTGTTGATATCCTCAGAGGATCTGAAGATTCAAGGTGATTAAGACACAATTAAATATAAGTATTTAAAAATAATCAACTACTGTATGAGGTATTTTTTGTTTCAAATTTCTAAAAATAAAAAAAAAGAAAATTTAAAGCAACTTCTCTTAAAAAAAAACAACCCAAGGGAACTATTATTTACAGAATTTACCTTTCCAACAGAGACAGCCTTAATATATTCTAAGAAGTAATATATTACTCCAAGATTATCTTGATTGATTGCCTTTGTCTTTGGCATATTTTCCTCCAATTAGTTTATTAATTTAACAAATAATGTTCCCTTACTGTGGAGTTCTCCTTGGAGGCAAGGATAATGAAACTTCATCTTTTCCACTTTGAACATATAGCTAGGTGAGGGTATTTCTTGGAAAGGGACCTCATGCTTGCAAAGATGGAGGGTCAACACAGGAGAGGAAGATAACCAATGAGATGGATTGACACTGTGACTTCAGTAATGTGCCCTAGAGTCTCAGAGACGATGAGGATGGCATAAGATAGGGAAGATTTCAAAATGTCTGTTTGCAGGGTCCCTATGAGCTGGACTCGACTCAATGGCCCATAACAACAACAACAACAAAAACTGTATGCAATTCATTTTTGACAGATTAAAAACAGAGCAGTCAATGAAACATTGGGGAAGCCCTTGCAAAACTTACATTTTAGTGGAAAAAATCATAACATAGACACAATAAATAGGTAAAATACAAATGTACTCTCTGAGGTAAAATATTCAAGGATGAAGAAGTAAAAACAACAGCAACAACAACAAAAAAAAATCCAACTCAAACACCAACAACCCAACCAGTTCAGAAAGCATCACTGGGGAGAAAGAGGATAATAGTTTTTGTTAAGGTGGTCAAAGAAGGCCTCTAAGGAAAAAACCTGAAGAAGCAAATGTGTGAGCACTAGAGTATGTGGGGAAGAACATTCTAGGTATAAGGCACTTACTTTAAGATTTGAGAGTATGACTGGCACCATTCAGGAGTAAAGGATGAAGCCAAAGTGTCTGGAAGAAATAAAATGGGGGAGAAACTTGAAGGAAATGTGGAAGGAACCAGATAATTGTTACCATTATAAGATTTTAGCAATTAATTATGTGAGAAGAAGCCTAATAAAGGGCACTTGTCTTTTGACAGGGTCACTGGCTTCTCTATGGCAATGGATTATTCAGGCTATGTATAAGCAGATTCTGCCCATAGTGTCTTTAAGTATTGCAACTTGAGGCTTAGATTTGTTTTTTAGTTCTTTCAGTTTAAGAAATGCTGAGCAAGTTGCTCCCTATTGAGTCTGACTCCAACTCAATCTATTTTGTTACAATACTTTGCTTTGTCTTTTCAAGATGTGTTTGAAATCTTCTGTTCATCTCTTTTTATCTCAGCTTCTCTTCTCTTTGTTTTGGCTTCTCAGTGGTATACTGTGGTTTTGACTAGACACAAGTTTATTTGACACCAAATGATAGGTACTGAGTAGGCTACTGGATTCATTAGTGTTTGAGGAAAAGATCATAGAGACTTATAATTGACAAAAAGATTGTTGAAATTTTTCAAACTGTACAGGTGAAGGAAATAAGAGAATGCCAAGGACTCAGAGAAGAATAGTAGGTTCTCTCACAATTCTAATTGTTTTAATGATCATTGCTGAACAGGTAATTACTTAGTGATAAGGAGTTGCACTGACAACCCAAGGGTACACCATTCAAATTCACAAGCTGCTCTACAGGAGAAAGATGGGCAATCTCCTCCTAGGCAATTGATTTACTTGCTTCTGAAAAGCTGCTGGAGAGGCAGCTTTGAGTGAGTGCTAACTCAATGGAAAATACCATCAGGAATAACAAATTACTAAATTTAAATCACTAGAACTGGCTTCTCCCTCAATCTCAGAATGCATTTGTTACTGTCACTACAACACCAAACCCTGGTTCTTCCAGATCTCTAATTCGATAAATTAGTTCTAGAATTCTATGATAAAGATTGGTGTTGCTAATTCTCCACAAGCCCTTTGACTAATCCAGTCTTTCCTTCTGTTTTCTGTTTTCTGAAAACAGGAGTACCTTCAAAAATACATTTGACTCTTTCTCCCCTGGTCCTGACAGCACAACTTCTTAACTTCCATATTGATTATTGTAGTAGGTTTCCAAATCATCTTTTTGCTCCTTTAATCACTTCCTTCCAACTCATTCTATGCTGTGTTGTAAATTTACTCTTCCTAAATCTTTAGTATTATTTTACTCTCAAATTCATCAGTGTCTCATCTTTTTCTATGAAATAAGCATTTCCTGTTTTTTATTTACAAATACTAAGTACCCTGCACACACACTCACACAAGCACCAAAATTCTTCTGTTCTTTGTGCCTTTGTTGTCTTTTTTCATTCTTCACTAATCTTTTTT
>NW_006399760.1:29308839-29318809 GCF_000299155.1 Elephantulus edwardii | reverse complement strand
GCTCACGTGAGTGGGGAGGGAGGAAGCGCACACTGGTACACGTGGAGAGGGCCTCAGGAGAACCTAAATAAAAAAGGAGGAAGTCTGTTGTTCCCTTTCTGCAATAGCTTCCCCACTCTTTGGAGATGCTCAGGATCTCCCTGTTGTTTGAGTTAGTGGGCCCTACATACTCAGGCCAGAAATCAGTTTGATTCCCCATGTAACTTAATCCTCAATGGTACATGAGTATTTTAGTGGAGGTTGATAAATCTTATAGATGTGGCAAATATGATTGTCTTCCTAAATGGGTGTGGGGTGTCTGGGTCACAAGCCCCGGCCTGGAACTGCCTCTGCTGTCCTTGCAAATCTCCCAGCAAAGTCCAAGTTTACAAAGATGGTGTTTCCCCACAGACCTCTGGGAACTGTAGTCGGTACCTGCAGTGGTAGCAGACAGGAAGGCTGCAGTGGTAGCAGACAAGAAGGCTGCAGTGGTAGCAGACACGAAGGCTGCAGTGGTAGTAGACAGGAAGGCTGGGTTGCAGATCTCCCAGCAAAGTCCAAGTTTTTTTTTCTTCACTAATCTTTGTCTAAGTTCTAGTCATCTTTCAGAATCCATTTCAGATGTGTCACTCATACCTGGGCCCCTTATATTAAATCTCAATCTTCATATATCTCCTGCTTCTAAATTCCCCAGAAAGTTTTACATAGGCTTTTAGAACTCAGCAGATTTGTGTTAATTTTATCAGTCTAGAACCCAAAATGCCTTCTGGTAGTAATATGTTGAGTTTCCTGTGGGAGAACTATTCATGTAATACCCTGATTTGAATAGTGTTAAGTGAGTTCCTCTGGTTCCAGAGCATGGTGATGCTTGCCTGGCCAACCAGCCCTACTTACTAAGTGTGTTAGAAATGGATAGGTAACACAGCAGAACAGATGAGTCTTATATGCCTCTGTGATACAAAGATTTTATTCTTCAAAGTAACTTTTCTAGCAATAGACTTTGATTTTTGCCATATGAATTGGCAATATCATATAAATAGGGTTTGTTAGTTTATCTACAAACGGATTGGCTAGTCTGGCTATCACACTAGGTTTAAATGTAACAGTTTTAGCAGTAGAAATTGAGAATCTCATCATCTTCAAGGAAGAAAAAGTAGCACATCCTTTGGGACTAGAGATTCCTGCACCATCCAGACCAAGTCTACAGGAGCAGCAGCAGCAGCCGGTACAGCAAGGAACAAGAGACTCCATATGAGACAGAGCCGACCTTGGGACTACTGCTCCACGGAGCCAGAGCCAGAGCCAGAGCCAGAGCCAGAGGTCTTCATTCAAGCTTGCTGAAGAACTAAGAGGAGACCCCATAAACTGTCAGGACTAGGGAACTTTATAACGCTGACCTAAGCCTTGCGGTTGAAGGTGAAAGGATGTGTAAACCACACTTAAAAAGCTATCTAGACTGAGGGATGATGTTCTGCTGCCTGTTAACTTCCCTAATCCTTTATATAATTTCACGACTTCTCTTATCTTTGATCATTGATGTTCAATGCCTCAAACCTATTCCTAAGATGATCTTAACATTCAGATGGAATTGAGTGAAGACCATATCTTGGTTCCTTATTTGGACTCATTTTAACTTTTTTTGGCCTCAATTTGAACTTGCTTATTAGTAACTGATGGCCTGACCCACAGTCTCCCCCTGGCCTAATTTTGACTGCTTATACTGAGATTCTCCAGTGATTTCTTCCACATATGTAGTCAATCTGATTCTTATGCAGCCAATCAGGTGAGATGAATGTGTAAAGCTGCAATTTCTGCCTTTTAAGAAAAGGTATTTACACTGAGTATATCATTGTAAATGATCCAGCTATTCCAGTGCTTGAAATATGCCCTAAGAAAATGAGAACTGAGGCACAAATGGAGACTTGTAAACAAATGTTTATAACAGCATTATTTACCATTGAAAGAACATGGAAACAGCCTAGAGGTCCAACCACAATCAAATGTATTGAGTAATTATGGTACATTCATGCAAGGGAATACTACGTAGCACACAGGAGCAATGATTTTGTAAATTGTTACTTAACTTGGGAGGGATTGGAGAGCATTATGCTGAGTGAACTAATTCAGTCCCACAAGGACAAATATTATTTAAAATTATTATTATAGAATGAGTATGAAGATTCAAGGGGACGGAGGAGGGTGGAAGCAGAGGGATAAAGATATGTGGGGATAGGTGAGAACTGATCATAGGGTTGTACAATTTGATGGCAGGAGAGGGAAATAGGAAGAATCTGATCTGAAAAACAATGTATATGAATTTTGTAAATAAACTAGTATAAATAAAAAAAATTTAATCATTTAATTTCTAGTCTCATTTGTATCACCAAACACATATTTTCTATTATTGCTTCTTCACTGTTTTCTACTTTTGCATTACAATTATCATTAACTCATCTTGGTTGCATGTTCAGTCAATTTTGGACTGCAAGATGTAAAAATTCTCAATTTCTTCCTTTTTGGCTCCAGATGTAGGAATGTATATTCAAATAATAGTCATCTTAACAGATACATCTTGTATGTGTATGGATGTTATCCCATCACTCACAACATTGTATTTCAGGATAGAACTTGAAATTGCCTTTTTCACTATGGATGCAACATCATTCTTCTTTTGTTTTTTATCCCCAGCATAGTATACCTGATAGATTCTGGCTGAAAGTGTAGCAGGAAAATGTCTATTTGTGTTTTGCAAAGAAATCTGATTGTGTGGATCATAACAAGTTGTGGTTACCATTGAGAAGAATGGAAGTCCCAGATTGCTTAATTGTGGTCATGCAGAACCTATGCCTGGACCAGGAGGTTATTGTGTAAACAGAGCAGGGGAACACGGCATGATTTAAAATTGGGAAGGGAGTGAGTCAGAGTTATCCTTTATTTCCGTATCTATTTAATCAATATGCTGAGCAGGTTATTCAAGAAGCTGGTCTCCATGAAGAGGAGGAAGACTCATCAATAACCTGCATCATGCAGATGATACAGCCCTGCTTGTTGAAAGTTAAGAGGACTTGAAGCACTTGTTGCAGATGATCAAAGAGTGAAGTGTTTAATATAGATAGCGTCTCAATGTCAAGAAAACAGAGATTCTTACAACTGTACTGACAGGCAACATTACGATGCATGGAGAGGAGATTTAAACTGTCAACAGCTTCATCTTGTTTGGATCCACAAAAACACCCTTGGTACCGGCAGTCAGGAAGTAAGGAGACACATTGCACTGGGAAAAATCTACTGTTAGGGCCCTCTCCAAATTATTGAGGAGTAATGATTCCAATATGAGGACTAAGGTGAACTGGATTCAGTCTTTCTGATCACTTGCTATGCATCTGAGAGTTGGACAATGAATAAGGAAGACAGAAGAAGAATTGATGCCTTTGAGCTGAGGTGTTGTAGAAGAGCACTGAATATCCCGTAGACAAGCAAGAAAACAAACAGATATGCATTGGAGAGGGTGCAGATGGATTGCTTTTTGGAGGCAAGAATGATGATGAGGCTTCACCTCATATACTTTGAGCATGTTTCTAGAAGGTGCTCTATTCCTTGGAGAGGGACATGATGCTGGGAAGGGTGGAGGGTCAGTAAAGGAGAGGGAGACCCTCAACCAGGTGGATTGGCATGGTGACTGCTGCAATGGGTTCTTGTGGTTCAGGAAGTATGAGGATGGTACAGGATAGAGTAGGATTCAGATCTTTTGGGGGTTGCCATAAGTCATACTCAACTCAATGGCACACAACAACAACAACTTCCTTATTAAACCCTATAATGGTGTGAGTGGTTCTATAAAGCCTGTGCAGTCACTGTAATGGATTTCTGACCTCGTGAAGTAGTAAGATTTGGTTTTGGAATTTGTAAAAGTAGGTAAAAGAGCATAGGAAACATGTCTAACCTTTTAGGAACTATAATAACTGTAATTACTTTTAGTTTTGTAGTATGGATATTGTTGATTGGAGCAATTTCCCCTTATGGAGTTAGTAGAGGTGCGATTTTGCTATTCCCACACTGCCTACATGCCATTTATGCTTAAATTATACTGTCCTAATATAGGAGATGCTATTCCTTGGATAAGGTCATCATGCTAGAGAAAATGGAAGGGTGGTGAAAAAGAGTAAGACCCTTAACCAGGTGAGTTGACACAGTGACTGCAGCAATGGGCTTTGGTGTGTCAGAGATTGCGAGGATGCCATGGGATAGGAGAGTGTTCGGATCAGTTGTGCATAGCATCACTACGAATTGTGTTCAACCTGATGGCACCTAGCAAGAACTGTTGCTATTCATTATAGTCTTTGTAATACATGACTTTACATTTTGGTTTTTCTATTTATTGAATGTATTTTTTACACTTGAGTATGAACTACACAAATGTAGGAATGCTGTCTGCTTTATTCATACCGTGTGCATAAAACTTTATCTGTAGTGTAACAATGAATGAATGGAAATCCAAAATCTCTGTAAATATTCATTAAAATTAATTAAAAACAAGCAAACAAACAAACTTTATCCGTATGTTCTGTGCAGAGAACATTCCTTAATGCTTGTTGCTGTTGGGTGCCATTGAGTTGAGTATGACTCATAGAGACCTTATGAATAACAGACCTGAACCCTGACCATAACTGTGCCATCCTCATCACTTCTTACACACTTGAGCACATTATTGCAGTCACTGTGTCTATTCATCTAGTTAGAGGTTTTCTGTTTCCTCTCCTGATCTTCCATCTTTCCTCATGTCCCTATCCAGCAAATAGCTTCACCTAGTAGCATCTAAAGTATGAAAATGGAACCTTTGTTGTTTAATATTTGTTAAAAGATGAATAAATAAATTTTGTCAGGACATTTTTTGTTGTTTTTGTTAAGACTACTGGAAAAGAAATGTACTTTCCTCTGGAGTAGAAATCTTGGTATAAATGGAGAACTAGTAGGGGTCATTTTGCCACCACAGAGTAGAGTCTGCCTGAATATTTAATCAATCCAGGACAAAGGGGAGTAAAGGGTTGGCCACAGACATGTTTCTGACAACATACTTTAAAAACCTGGAGCCAGCTGGATCTGGAATTATTAAAGCTTATGGAATTTACAGTTTGAGAGGCAATAAATTCCCTCTTTCTCAACATGTTTTCTCCCTTAAGCAAGTTTTGGTCATTTACAATATTGAATCCCAATGCATAACTTTTATTAAACTCAACTGTATAATGCATTATAGGTTTGAAACATTTTGTCTTCTCTACGAGAAGGGAAGCTGTCTACCTGAGACTGATGACTGTGTCTGAATTATCTTTATATTTTATGTACTATTGGTACAATGATTTTTTGTGATCATTAGATGAATATTTATTGAATGAAAATGAAATTTTAAGTACCTTCAATTAAAAGTCATAAATAGAATTTCTTGCTTGATAATATGAATAAAGATATTAATATTCTGACCAAAATATTTATAGCATGACAAAACAGATTTTTGATGTTCTTTCAAGGATATATTTCAACTACGTAAACTCATATTTCCACTAATATGTTAAACAATATTCTAATCAACAATCTGAATAATGCAGATGACACAACTTTGCTTGCTAAAATACAAATCTTCAGCTTCTTGCAGAATATCAAAGACTATAGTTTAATACATCTCAACATCCAGAAAACTAAGATCTTTACCACTGGGTCAGTGGGCAGCATAATAATAGATGGGAAAAGGACTTAAACTGTCAATGATTTCATCTTATTTGGATCCATAATAAACACCCTAGGTACCAGCAGTTAGGGGATAAGAAGACATACTGCTTTATTTAAGTCCACTGTCAGAGACTTCTCCAAAACAGTGAAGAGCACTTTGAAGACTAAGGTGTACTGGATTCAGACCATTGTCTTTGCCATTACTTGCTATGCCTCTGAGAGGTGCACAATGAATTAGGATGACAGAAGAAGGATTGAGGCCTTTGAATTTTAATATTGGAGAAGAGTAAGGAATATTCCGTGTACTGCCAAGACAAACAGGTTTGTCTTGGAAAAGGTACAGCCAGAGTAGTCCTTAGAGGCAAGGATGACAAAGCTTCACCTTCCAAATTTTGTGTATGTTGTTAGGAGAGGCTATTCCTTGGAAAGGGATATCATGCTTGGAAGTGTAGAAGGTCAGTGAAAGCGAGGAAAATTCCGAACAACATGGATTGATGCAGTGACTTCAGTAATGGCCTCAAGTGTATAAAAGATGGTGAGGATGACCTAGGATAGGACATGATTTAGATCTGTTGTTCATAGGGTCACTATGAATCACACTCAACGGCACCTAACAACAACAACAGTATATATAAAATATGCTGTGGTTTATAGTGTATTAATAATAGTCTGTTTGATAGGAAGTTGCACTGTTAACTTTTCTGGTCAAATTTTTCTGACCATGCTGGCAGTTTGAATCTGCCAGCAGCGACAAGTGAGAAAAAAAATTCCCAGTCTCCTCTCATATGATTTACAGTCTCTGAAAACTCAGCTATAATCCAGTCCTAACTCCATGGCAATTAGCTGAGTTTGTTGAGTTGATAAATAATATACTGACAATACTAGAATTTTGAATTAGAATTTGTACAGCACTTTGGCAAATTTCTGATCCTTACCAAAAGTCCAGGAAAACTACTGAAATACTATTTTAAAATTTATTACTTGATCTAATTGCTTCTTTGTTATATATTAATTTGGGTCTTGGTTTGGAGGCTCAAAGTCATGCTTTTATTGTTATTTCTGCTACTCTTGCTAGGTGCTGTTGAGTCAAATACAACTCATAGACACTGTATGAACAGCTCTGAATCCTGCCCTATCCTGTGCCCACATCATCATCTCTGGCACACTGATGTGATCACTTTGTTAACTCATCTTTTGGGGGGTCTTACTCTCTTTAATTGACCCTCTACCTTTTCATGCATAATGCCCCTTTGCAAGGAGTAGTCCCTCCTAGCAACAGACACAAAGTATGTGACATGAAGCTTCATCATGCTTGCCTCCATGGAGGACTCTGAATTCTTCTCCAACACCACAACTCAGAGGTATCCATTCTTCTTTTGTTATCACTATTCATTATCTGCATTATGCAGATGACACAACTTTGCTTCCTGAAAGTGAATAGTACTTGAAACACTTGCTGGAGAAGATCAATATAGATTGCATGTCAATATTACGAAAACAAAAATCCTCACCTGTGAACTGATGGGTTCTCCATCATGAGAGATGGAGAGAATTATCAACAATCTTGTCTTACTTGGATCCACAATCAACACACTTGGTATGTATCAGCAGTCAGGAGGTCAAAAGACACATTGAATTGGGCAAGTCCATTGTCAAAAACCTCTCCAAATCAGGGTTAAAATGGAAGCTACAGACTGGGAAAAAATATTTGTCAATGGCATGTCTGATAAGGGACTTATATCGATAATTTATAAAATAACTGAGCACTACAAGATAAAGGTAAATAACCCAATTGAAAAATGGGCCCAGGATATGGACACTTCACCAAAGAAGACCTTCAGATTGTGAACAAACATACGAAGAAGTGTTCAAAATCACTACCTCTAAAAGAGATGAAAATAAAAACAACTATGAGATATCAACTTACCTCATAAGAATAGCAAAATTCAACAGAGCAGCAAACATAAAATGCTGGTGAGGTTATGGAGAAACTGGAACCTTATTCACTGTTGGTGGGAGTGTAAAATGGTGTAGCCACCATGAAAGGCAGTATGGCACTTTCTCAAAGAGTTGAAAATAGAAATACCATTTGACCCGGCAATTCCACTACTGGAAATGCACTCTAAAGAAACCTGAACTGTCACGCAAGCAGATCTATGCATGCCCATGTTTATTGCTGCTTTGCTCACAATAGCAAAGAGTTGGAAACAACTCAAGTACCCATCAAAAAATGAATGAGTAGAGACTCTGTGGTATATTCACACAATGGAATATTATGAAGCACTGACAAACAAAGAACTCATAAAATATTATACAAAATGGGTGACCCTGGAGGATATTATGCTGAGTAAAATATCTCCGTCACAAAAGGACAAATACTGCATAATGTCACTACTATAAAACAGGACTGACATGGGATTTGGGGGAAAACTAAGAAAAGAAAGGATAAACAAGGTACATGGCATTGAAACAGACAAGGGAGAGAACTGTAGAAAAAGAATATATAATTAGTTATTATTTTCATGACAAGATTAAAGAAAAAGACATGCATAGTAAAGCGGACTGTGGACTTGTAGGGGATTGTATAACAATGAAATAATTTTTTCTTTCTTTTCAAAGAGAAAAATGAACTGAGGGGGAGGGGTGGGCAGGGAGGAAGATGTGCAACAATGAATGAACAGGAAGAAAAATTTAAATGGGAAAATATGCTGTAAAAATATGTTGAATTAAAAAAAAATAATCAATAACAAAAACCTTTCCAAATTACTGAGGACAAGGATGTCAGTTTGAAATTGAAAGTACACCTGATTCAGGCCTTGATGTTTTCACTTCCTATACATCTGAGAGCTGGACCATGTATAAGGATGGTTTTCTAAATCTCAGTTCAATACATAATGCCTGGGGTCTTAAAAGCTTTCCATCCAAGGCACATAATTGGCTTCTATTTTTTGAGAACAGAGGTTAAATAAGCCTCAGAAACAGGTGATATAGAATGTGTTGGCAATTATCTCTTCCATGAATAGCTGCCTTCTTTGTCATGAAACTAGAATAACTGGATAGTTCCAGGTCATCATTACTGAACATTTTGATCAACTATCCATAGAAAAATCCTGATGAAAAGGGGGAAATATAGAACAAAATTTAAAATTTTCACAGATTACAGACTTCCTGGAGGTTGAAATTATTGACCTGAATCTAAATACCAGCAAAAACATCCCTGTAATCTTCTTAAAATAACGGTTCATCATGTGTTGTTGTTATGTGCTGTCGAGTCACTTGCGACTCATAGCAACCCTATGTAGAACAGCCCTAAACTCTGCTCTATCCTGTGCCAATCGCATTGCCTCTCACACACCCATCCCGATTACCCCAGTCACCGAATCAATCCACCTCATAGAGGGCCTTCCTCTCCTGAGCTGTCCCTCCAGCCTACCAAGCATGATGTCCCTCTCCAAGGACTGGTCCCTCCTTACAACATGTCCAAAGTATGTTAGATGAAGCCTCAGAATCCTTGCCTCCAAGGAGCCGCCTGGTTTCACCCTTTCCAGGATGAATCTGTTTGTTTTCCTAGCAGTCCATGGTACATTCAATACTCTTTTCCAGCCCCACAGCTCAAAGGCATCAATTCTTAGCCATAATAAAAGTTTAGCATAATGTACGAAAATAGGTTGACTTTGGGTATTATCCTTGGAAAGGGATATCATGCTTGCATAGGTGGCTGGTCAGCAAAAGAGAGAAGAAAGACCTTCAGTTAGGTGGATTTACACAGTGACTCCAGCAATGAGTTCACGTGTATCAGAGATGATGAGGATGGCACATGACAGTATAGGATTTAGTCCGTCCTTCATAGAGTTGCTATGAGTCATACTCACTTCGACAGCACTGAACAACAACAACAACATATATAATCAAATTAACAAGAGTAATTTGAAAGTTTAACTAGTAATCTTAGGGTGTAACAGAATGTTACAGGAGAAGGAATAACTTCGAAGGAGAGAGCAGAACTTAACGAGTGTAATCAATATCACTAAATCACACGTATAGAAATGATTTAATTTGTGTATGGGTTATCATGTATACTCTCAACAAAAGAAGAAATAAATATTTTAAAATAGAACTTTCTGACAGGATTATATCCATATGCTTACAAGGAAGTCCAGTGAATACCACTGTCATTCAGATATATGCACCAATAACCAGAGCCAAAGAAGAAGAAATAGATGATTTCTACCAACTTTTACAGTCGGAGATAGATCGAACATGCAAT
>NW_006399760.1:29301544-29307159 GCF_000299155.1 Elephantulus edwardii | reverse complement strand
GACTGGGGTACTCGGGATGGGTGTGTCAGAGGCAGTGCGGTTGGCGCAGGATAGAGCAGGGTTTAGGGCTGTTGTGCATAGGGTCGCTATGAGTCGAAAACGACTCGACGGCACATAACAACAACAACAACACCCATTTGATAGAAAGAATGCATTTTTAGTTACAGATTCATACCGAATGACTTGCTGTACTTACTGTGTACCATTGAGCGGCAGCTGACCCACAGCTGACCCCCTGGAAGGTTTTCCGAAGTAGTTAATCACTCATGAAGAGACTGCCCATCATTCTTCCTCAGAGCAGCTGGTGGATTTGAACAGCCTGCCTTCAAAATTGCAATCTTCTTATCATTTGGCTTGCATTTTTGGCCTAGGAAATAGAAGATGCTTCTGTCCTGTAAATGTGGTGGTTCTGTCCAAGTTCATTTAGTCTTTCTCATTTGATTTTCCTAGTGGCCAGCAATAACTACGAGTGTTTTGGCAAGAGTTGCAGACTAGAAATCTTGTCTGGGCAAGGAACCATATCTTTGATCTCCAAACATCAGGGTTTTAAACTAATTGAAATTAATTGTTGTTGTTATTGTTGTCTGCTGTCAAGTTGGAACTGATCCATAGCTGACCCCTCCCCCCCCAGAAGGTTTTCAGAGGCAGTAAATTGCATTAGAGGAGATTGCTCATTCTTCAACCTTGGAGGTGGATATAAACCACATGCCTTTGTAATTTCAGCACAGTTTCTTACCACTACACCACCAGAGCAAGTTGATCCATTCTTGTTCATTAATATTTTAGGGAGAAGAAAACAGAAACCATATTGTTTTCCCCACCCAATCCTGCCCCATTTTTATATGGACAAAGTCTAACATGCCCTCCGGTCAGAGTCCTACAGGTAATTATTTTCATTTTAATATTTAGCAATTTATTCACACATTCATAAGATTGTAGTCTAGCTGAGAAATCAGAAAAACACTTAGCCTCAAAATAGAGGAGAATTCAGTGGGTATAGAGTGCAGAACTAGGGATATGAGAGATGTTTTAGTTTTAGAAAGAAATATATCGATTAGAACAATGGTTTATTTGTATTCTCACAAACACAGTTTATGATTCATAATAGGAAAATTATCATTTTTTGTCAATAAATTCAGAGACAAGCCATCACGGAGACAGAATTTTATACTATGCCTCTCAATGAATTGATGTTTTTAAAAAACTTTCTTAGAGGCTTATCAAGTGGATTTGGTAGAATTCATTATTTAATGATTCTTAAAATAAAGATTTTTTAAAATTTTACATTTTAATGCATCATTTTTTGTTTTCTGTCAAAATTATATTTTCTTCAGTTCAGGGTGCTAGAGCATTGAACAGATGCTCAATACTTTCTCTAGAATTTAAATTCATCAACGTAGACATTGCTGTGACTATTTCATCTCTAGGTTAAGTAGGCTTAATTCCTCTGAAAACCTCTAGCATTAATTCATTTATTTCCTTAATCACTTCTCTCTGGATTTTCCCCCATCTGCCCACTCCTCCTTTTCAAGGGTCCAAAAAAAGTCATCACTGCATGCATTCCTAAACAACAATGATTTCCTTTCTACTTACTTGGTTGACAAAATACCATGTGAGGAGTGAGAATTGTTTCCCTCTCTATTCAATAAAAAAGTCTCCCAAATTTTACAGTTTCCCCATCCCCCACTCTCCTTTTTTAAATTATGAGTTTAAGTACTATCAAACTTTCCAAGCTTACTACACCGCGGTTTCATATCAAATGAGAAAAGTCTTACACTGAAGCAAGATTTTTAACTATCAACCACCAGTCCTTGTAACATAAAAGGCAATTTCCTAAGGACTCATGTACTTATAACTTGTTAGTCAAATTTGTGTCTTCTAGGTTGCAACACCCCCATGATACATCTTCAAGGATATGAACATGTACGGCCAAGCACAATCAATAAGAGTGCATCTAAATTCCAAAATCAATCTCCATAATAGTCTATGTGTTTCCTACTGCCAAAGGGGCCCTTTAGAGTAGTGAGAGAAGATCTTCACCCTGAAACCCACAGCGTCCCTCTTCAGCAGGAAGTAGCTAAGAGAATACGCCATCCCCTTTTCCTTATGACTCAGAATGAAGTCTCTCTCAGGGAGGAGTGATAGGGAATGGCAAAGGACACACTGACAAAGAAGATTAATCAGAACTGGCTTTGACAAGCACTGTGGCATTTGGACAAGAACAAACTGGGAGGAGGGTAGAGAGAATAGTGCAACAATGAATGAGTGGAAACCCAAAATCTCTGTAAATGTTTATGAAAATTAATAAAATATAGAAAAAAAAATAAGTTTTGAAAGCACATCTATAGTTTGGTGCTCCAATATCAGATGCCACGAGTCAAACTCATTTAAACCATTGAAGCTGGTCAAGTACCAAGCACCTGTTTGAAGCATTCCATGTGGTTTTTCTCTAAGAGGAGATGGCCAATGAAAAGCAGCTGTAGATAATTTTATTAGCCCAGATAGTGTGGAAGCAAAAGGAGAAGCATAACATGACTAAATCCCAAATGGAACCCAGACTCAATGTCAGATTATCCAATAAGAAGGGTAAGTATGGGTTTACTTGTACTTTCTTACATTTAATGAATAATTTGATATTTTCCCCACTGTATAAAAGATCCTGATTCTAAGTATATTTGGCATCTGTCTTTCTTCCAATCCCACAGCATCTCCCTGTAGATTCAGACTATCTTTTCGAATTTACAATTCCGGACAAGAATAAGGGGCGAATTTGTGATGCAGTGGCTTAAACATCAAGTTGATAACCATAACGTTCAGTAGTTTGAATTACTAATCAACCCGTGGAAGACACAGTATGTTAACCTCAGACTGTAAAAATCTAGAGGAAACTCAGATCTAGCCTTGGAAACTCTAGGTGGCTAGTGGGTTGGAAATTCTACTCTGTCCTATAGTATCCCTCACCTGAAACCAACTCTGTCATGTCAGAATCAACTCAGAGCTGACTGATTTCAGAGGCTGTAAACTGTACGGGTTAAATTTTCCGTCTTTTCCCCCTCAGAGCAATGGATTTGAAGCAGCAGAGAGGTGTAGCCTCTGCGTTAGCAGCACAACTAAAGGGCTAGGACACTAGAGCTCCCCACAGCACCACTAGGAGTCAGACTTGATTAGATGATAATGGGGCTTATTTTGGTTTTGTTTATTTGCTTTTTACTGAGACCGTGTACCTAATAAACATAAGCCTAGGCTTACTTGTGCTTCCTTATGTGAATAGTTTCACATGCTTTTCATAGCTAGATACGATGAAATCCCTATGAACTTGTTCATCATAGATTAGTAAATAAGCACAAGTAAGCCTATGCTTACTTGAGTAATCTGTTTCCAAACCCAGTACCATGTTATTGAAAGGGATAAATCACTTAAGCATTGAAAATTCTATAACCAATATTACCATGTTGTTGTTGTTATGTGCCATCGAGTCGCTTGTGACTCATAGCGACCCTACGTACAAGAGCCCTAAACTCTGTTCTGTGCCAATCGCACTGTCTCAGACACACCAATCCCAATTAGCCCAATCACTGAATCAATCCACCTCATAGATGGCCTTCCCCTCTTGTGCTGTCCCTCCAACCTCCCAAGCATGATGTCCCTCTCCAAGGACCAGTCCCTCCTTACAACATGTCCCAAGTATGGTAGACAAAGCTTCAGAATGCTTGCCTCCAAGGAGCCGCCTGGTTTAACCCTCTCCAGGATGTATCTGTTTGTTTTCCTAGCTGTCCATAGTACCCTCAATACTCTTCTCCAGCACCACAGCTCAAACACACCAATTCTCCTTCTATCCTCCTTAGTCATTGTCCAACTCTCTGGTGCATAACAAGTAATTGCAAAGACCATAGCCTGTATCAGAAGCACCTTAGTCTCCAGAGACACATCGTTGCTCTTCAGTACTTTGGAGAGGTCCCTAGCAGCCGACTTTCTCATCACAATAAGTCTTTTAATTTTCTGGCTGCTGGTGCCAAGAGTGCTGACTGTGGAGTCAAGCAAACTACAGCTGTGAACAATCTCAATCCCTTCACCATCCATCCCGATGCTGCCAATTGATCCAATGGTGAGAATCTTTGTCTTCTTGACGTTGAGCCTCAATCCATATTGAAGATTGAATCCAAAGAGCTGAATAGAAGATTTCAAAAGGCAGCATGGGATGGCAAAGTAAAATATTACAATGAAATGTGCAAGGAGTTGGAGTGAGAAAATCAGAAGGGCTGAACTCACTCAGCATTTCTTGTAGCCAAACTATCCCAGGTCAGAACTGCACAGCCACATTAAGAACTGTGAGAGATCTAGTTTTTGTTTAAGTTACTACATCAGCAGCAAAAACTAATTGATACACAATGAAACAATTATTTATGTAATTAAAGTTCAACTGTCAAATTTAATATGACAAGGAATTAATGGATAAATCATATGAAGTTAAGGCCACTTTGTAAGGCTTCAAAAGAAGTCAACTTGCTTGTTCTATGCAGAGTATTTTTAAAGAATCTTTTTCTGCTTCATATTCATTACCCAACTTTGCAAGTCCTGACAAATTCAGGTTACAAAAAATGATTTCTTAGGAATTTTGCATATCTCTTTGGCCGTAATTAAAATTGCTATGCTTAGGATATTTTAAGTTATGTACAACTCACTTTAAGAAGGGAAGTATACTTAGGAACACAATTTTTAAATTGTTGAAATAAAGTACTGCATTATAATCTGGAAGCCAGGTTCATGACATAGTGATTTCAAAACAGGTCCACAATATCTGTTACACTCTTCTCTTCAAAAGGTGGATACCATGTCCTAACTAATTACAGTTTTCCAGTCAAACTAGTCTGTTTGTTACTTCAAATAGGCCTCTGCATGGAATTTCCTTCTTGAAAAATTGTGAGGTCCCATGATTTACTTCTAATGAGTAAGTTACAGTCAATGGAAGCAATTTTAGGTTTTTCTTTCACTTACTGTTCTATTATTGAAAGCTTATACAGCAAAACATACACAAATTCAGATTTATACATACACCATTGGTTATCATTCTTCATGTTTTTTCAATAATTGCACCCTCCTTTTCTAAATTGTTCTTTCCTTTGAAAGAATTTCCTGGTAATGCTAGTGAAAAGTATTGAATATGTCATGGACTGCTAGGAGAACAAATAGGTTCATCCTAGTGAAGGTGATACCAGACTGCCTCTTGGAGGCAAAGATTCTGAAGCTTCATCTAACATACTTTGGGCATGTTGTAAGGAGGGACCAGTTCTTGGAGAAGGACATCATGTTTGGGAGGGTGGAGGAACAGCACAAGAGATGGATTGGATGGGATGGAATGACTCAGTGACTGGAGTAATGGGGGTAGTTATGTCAGAGACAATAAAGTTGGCTCAAGATAGAGAAGGGTTCAGAGCTGTTGTATATAGGGTCATTATGAGTTGCAAGCAACTCAATGGTACATAACAACAACATCTATTAAAAACTCACTGCTCAATACGTTTCCTATTTTTCTAATCCTTTGAGTTGCTGTTGTAAATTTAACCTCATACAGATTTATAAATATTGTAATAATTAACACTATAGTTTTTTACTAG
>NW_006399760.1:29284827-29296109 GCF_000299155.1 Elephantulus edwardii | reverse complement strand
TCCCAAAATCTCTGTAGATGTTCATTGAATTGAAAAATAAACAACCTAAATTAAAAAAAATTATAAAGAAATAGTTCAAACTAGTTTAAATATAGTTTAAAATGTGTCATCCATTTTCCATAGCTCCAGGAAGTCCAGAGTTAATGAAGATTCAAAATTTTATTCTGCACTTCCTGTCTTTTGATCAGGTTTCTATTAAATCAAATTGCTCATTACTATTGTCTAGGTTTCATGAGGTTCTTACCTCACAGTAAATATGACAATTGTTCACAGGTCATATGACTTCTGATTATTGAAAGCATAGAACATCAATCTGGCTCTTATTCTCTTTTGAATCATTCACTTTGAAAAAGGCAAGCCCCTATGTTATGAGGCCATTCAAACAACACTATAATGAGGCCCACAAGGAACCTTTCAGATAAGATTTTTGACGTGCATAGGGATTTGATTCTTAAAAGGTCCCAATTATCTATTTTATATTCTTCTGGTGGTAGCCTTTTCATTATGCTTGGAAGACTACTCTCTTGCTGTAGATTAAGACTTCTAGAACTTTTCTTAGATTTTGTCTGATCAATTTTATTATCTTTGGTTTTACTCATAGGTCCCTGATCCACTTTGATTTGGTTGTTGTATATAGGTACGGGCTTGCTTAAATTTTCTGCAGATTGTTTTTCAATTTTGTCTATACCATCTTTAAAAGAAGCTGTAATTTCTCCACTTAAATGATGTTATTTCCTTATAAAAATCAGTTTCATAGATAGATAGATGAATTGATTTCTGGGTTCTTGATCCTATTCCATTGATCTCTGTCTCTGTCGCTGTGACAGTACCATGCTTTCTTAACCACCATGATTGTGTAGTAGGATTTCAGATCAGGAAATGTGATTTATCCTAACTTGTTTCACTTTTTCAGTAGTGTCTTGTTCACTTAGGATCTCTTTCCATTCTAGAGAAAATTGGAAATTGCCTTTTCCATCTCACTGAAGAATAGAATTGGTATCTATAGTGGAATTGCATTGAATTTGTAGATTGCCTTATAGAATTGTCATTTTAGAAATATTGAGTTGTCCTGTCAAGAGGCATAATTATTGTTGCTATGTTGAATTGACTGATTCATAGAGACCTTATGTACAACAGCTTTGAAGCCTGCCCTACCATAAGCCAGTGTCATTGACTCTGACACACCTATCCCTGTTTCCCGAGTTACTATGTCAATCCATCTCATCCAGGATCTTCTTCTGTGCTGTCCCTCTAACCGTCCAAACATGATGTCCTTCTCCAGAGACTCGTCCCTCCTGGCCACATGCCCAATGTATGTGTGATGGAGCTTTACAATTCTTACCTCCAATGAGAAATGTGGTTTCACCCCCTCTAATCAGACCTGTTTGTTCTGTTAGTGGTCCATGGCATGTTAAACACTCTTGTCTAGCACCACAACTCAAAGACACTGATTCTTTTTCTGTCATCCTTGGTCACTGTCCAGCTCTCTAACGCATAGTAAGTAATTGCGAAGACCATGCCTGAGATCAGGCACAACTTAGTTTTTATACTGACATTCAAACTAAATTTAAAGAAGGTTAAATCAAATCCACTGGAAACAAAATTTTACCTTGAATCTATCCTAGCTGAATTTAAAAACCAACTCAGGAGCAGATTTGAGGCCTTGGACACTAATGAAGGAAGACCAGATGAACTGTGGAAGGGTATCAAGATTATAATCCATGAAGAATATAAAAAGTCATTACAAAGACAGAGGAAGAAAAGATTCAGATGAATCAGAAAAGACTCTAGATACTGCACTCAGTACTGAGAAGCCAAAGCAAAGGGAAGAAAGCAGGAAGTTAAGGAGTTGAACAAAAGATTTCAAAGGGCAGTTTGGGAAGACCAAGAAAGGTATTATAATGAAATGTGCAAAAAACTGGAGTTAGAAAATCTAAGTAAAACATGCTTATATGAAAAATATCTCCAAATTTATCAGAAACACACACATATATTAGTACAAATAAAGCATGTGTATCATATTTACAGATGTTAAGATTAAATATAATACATATTGCTATTTATATACATATAAAAATAAAATCTAAAGGGTTACTTGATATTTCTTAAGCTGAAGGAACAAAAGAACAAATTCAAGGGGTAAGTTGCAATTCCTAAGGATTCTATATTATTGAATGATTCAGGAAGTGTTAAAGAAGATGAAAGGAATATACAGACTCCCTGTACCGAAAAGAATTGACTGACACAGAAGAATTTAAGAAATAACATATAAAGTGCCAATGGTGATTAAGGAGTAAGTTCAGGATGCTCTGGAGGAATTGGCTAAAAACAAGGCCCCAGGAATCGATAGATTAACAGATACTGCCCTGGGCAGGCTCACGAGGTTATGCCAAGAAATCTGGAGGACAATTACCTGGACAACTGACTGGAAGAAATGAGCATATTATTTCTCTAGGTTTCTTTTGAAATTATTCAAGCCCCCCCCACTAGTTTATTTAAAAATTAAAATACATTGTTTTCAAGAACAAATTCTTTCAATTTCTCTCACCCTCCTCCCCCATCAAACACCATAAGGTCCGCCTGATACAGGCCATAGTTTTTGCAATCACTTGTTATGCATCAGAGAGTTGGACAATGACTAGGGAGGATAGAAGGAGAATTGACGCCTTTGAGCTGTGGTGCTGGAGAAGAGTATTGAATGTACCATGGACTGCCACGAAAACAAACAGATTCATCGTAGAGAGGATTAAACCAGGCTGCTCCTTGGAGACAAGGATTCTGAGGCTTCGTCTGACATACTTTGGACATGTTGTAAGGAGAGACAGGTCTTTAGAGAGGGACATCATGCTGGGTAGAGTGGAAGGACAGCGCAGGAGGGGAAGACCCTCTATGAGGTGGATTGCTTCAGTGTCTGGGATACTTGTGATGGGTTTGTCAGAGGCAATGAGATTGGCACAGGATAGAGCACGGTTTAGGGCAGTTGTACATAGGGTCACTATGAGTCGCAAACGACTCGACGGCACATAACAACAACAACAACAACAACAACATGATTAATCCCCCTTCCCCCTGCACATTCACATCCCTCTGCTTCCAACCTCTCCCACTCTTCTTGGATCCTTATTCTCATTTGACAATAATGGTTTTATACACTATTTATCCTTGTGGGACTGAGTTAATTCACTCAGCATAATGCTCTCCAGTCCTTCCCAAGTTAGGTAATAATTTACAAAAATCATTGCTCCTGCATGCTGCATAATATTCCATTGTGTAAATGTACCACAATTTCTAAATCCATTCATTTGTGGTTGGACATTTGGGCTGTGTCCCTGTTCTTGTAATGGTTAATGATGCTGCTAGGAACATTGGTGTACAAATCTCAGTTTGTGCCTGAGTTCTCATATTCTTAACGTATATTCCAAGTAGTGGAATAGCTGGGTCATATGGAATTTCTATGTTCAGCTTTTTGAGGAAGCACCAAACTGCCTTCCAGAATAGTTGTACCATTTTTGGTTGTATAATCCCACCATCAATGTATAAGAGTTCCTTTCTTGCCACATCCTCTCCAATATTTATTACTTGCTGCCCTGTTAAACTTTGTGACTGTTACTGGAGTGAAGTGGTACCTCATTGTGACTTTTATTTGTATTTCTCTTATTGCCAGTGATTTAGAGCATTTCTTCTTGTGTCAGTTTGCCATTCATAATTTGTATTGTATAGGTATTTTGTGTCTTTAGTTATATTTGTTTCCAAGTATTTTATCTTGTGATTAGTTAATGCAGTTGGTATTGTTTTCCTTAGCTTTGTTTCTGTATTCTATTTGTCACTGTAGAGAAATCTAACTGATTTTCGTATATTAACCTTGTAACCTGTGACATTGCTAAATTATTCTACTATGTCCTATAATTTTCTTTCTGCATGTTTAGGGTTTTTTTAAGCTTGCTATCATATCATCAGCATATGTTGTTGCTGTTGTTATGTGCCATTGAGTTGCTTGTGAATCATAGTTACCCTATCTACAAGAGCCCTAAATCCTGTTCTATTCTGTGCTAACCTCCCTGTCTCTGACACACCTACTCCCATTACCCCAATCACTGAATCGATCTATCTCACCGAGAGTCTTCCTCTCTTGCGCTGTCCCTCCACCCTCCCAAACATGATGCCCCCCTCTTTAGACTGGTCCTTCTTTGCAACATGCCCAAATTATGTCAAAGCTTCAGAATCTTTGCCTCCATGGAGCAGCCAGGTTTCACCTTCTCCAGAATGAACCTGTTTGTTCTCCTAGCAGTCCACAGTATATTCAACACTCTTCTCCAGCACCACAGCCCAAAGGCATCAATTCTCTTTCTATCATCCCTAGTCACTGTCCACTCTCTGATGCGTAGCACACAATTGTGATAGTATCCATCCTGACGTCATTGCTCCTCAGTACTCTGGAGAGGTCCCCGACAGCTGAGTTTCCGAATGCAATTTCTCTCTTGATTTCCTGGCTGCTGGTATCGAGAGTTGATTGTAGAACCAAGCAAACTAAAAGTGTTAACAATCTCAATCTCTTCACCATCCATAATGATGTTGCCAACTGGCCCAGTGGTGAGAATCTTTGTTTTCTTGATGTTGAGCTTCAATCCATACTGAAGGCTCCAGTCCTTGAACTTCTGAAGCAAGCGCTTCTGGTCTTCCTTAGTTTCAGCAAGCAGGGTTGTGTCATCTGCATAATGCAGGTTGTTGATGAATTTTCCTCCAATCCCGATGCCACATTCCTCCTCATACAGCCCAGCATCCTGAATGAGAGACAATTTTACCTCTTCTTTGACCATTTGGATACTTCTTATTTCCTTTGCTTGCCTTATTGCTCTTGTTAAGACTTCCAGTACATTATTGAATAGAAGTGATAGTTAGCATCCTTGCCTAGTTCCTGTTCTCAAGGGGAATTCCTTTATTTTTTTTTTATTGTTGCATATATACTTTTCAATATGTTAAGGAAATTTCTCTCTAATCCTGTTTTGCTGAGTGTTTTCATCAGGAGGAGGTTTTGAATTTTGTCAAAAGCCTTCTCTGCATCAATTGATAGGATCATGTGGTTCTTCTCTTTGTTAATGTGATAAATTACATTAATTATTTTTACTTATGTTGAACCATCCTTGTATATCTATTAGGAATCACACTTGGTCATAATGAATTATTTTGTTTTATGTACTGTTGGATTCTATTGGCCAGATTTTGTTGAGGATTTCTGTATCTATGTTCTTGAGATAATGGTTTCCAGTTTTCTATTTTGGTGATGTGTTTACCTGACTTTGATGAAGCAGATAGAAATTAGACTGGCCTTCCCCATGTTACCACTGCTCCTTTTCACAACTGATGTAACGATAGTAGGATTTGTAACAAAAGGTCCACACTTTCTGTAATGTATCTTTGGATGAAAAGGGGTAAATAAAAAAATAAGGAACTTTTGGACTCTGTGCGGATTAAGAAATACTTATGAAATAATTCAGCTATTATATTACAAACAGTTACCAAAGGCAAGTTTTACTTCTAGGATATGAAATTAGTGGACTAAACTCCTGAGAAGCTGGTTAATTGGATATATACAGAAATACGAGAAGTTAAGGAAAGCACAAAGCTTATCATTCCCTAGTTGTTGCTATCAGTACTGGTAGCATGTTGTTGTTGTTACATGGCATTGAGTTGCCTGTGAGTCATAGTGACCCTGTGTACAACAGCCCTAAACCCTGCTCTAAACATATGCAAAGGAAAAAAAGGGTAAAAACTGAAAAAGCTAAAATAAAAACAAAGTCCTACACCCCTTAATCAACATTATGTAGAAACAATCAGAAATACCTCTCTAACCTGTGGTCATAAAAAAATAATGTAGTTTGGGAGGTAAATGGGTAGAAACAAAAACTTATTATAATTGGGAGATATGACATAGAGGAAATACATACGTTTGTAGAGCAGTTTGTTTTTAGCAACTTCCTGAGAAAACATTACTAAAATGTATTGTAGAACTGATAAATTTAGGAGCCTCATCTCTGGTTCTGAAAACTACAGCATGAAGGAGAATGTTTGGGTTAATGCGAGACCCACAATTATCTATACAACAGTCATGAAAAACATTGCAAGATACAGCCACACAATAGATGAACCCAGAGGGACAATTAATTAGCTTGATAGAGTGGATTAAATATGTGATTAAGTTATGAAGGGCAGGCTCACACACCTTCAAGGGGGTGTGCTCATATTCAATATAAGAAGATGCAAAGATGGTTCACCACTAGGCAGATTTTGACATTTCTCTGATATATCTGGAGAAGAACTAGTAGAGAAATTTGCTGGTGCTACTTTACAATTCTTCCCCACCTCACCTGAAATTATTTTCTTCTTATCAGGTGCTATAGTTTTGAGAGGCAAATTTGGGTACCAGAAGCAAGAGTGATTCTTGAGCAAACAACTATAACAAGAATCTTAAACCTGTATATAAGAATTCCCAAAGGTCTGATGGGGTCCATTCCATCTTGCAAAATCAGGATTAACAGTAAATACTGCTGTTCTGCCTAGTTGCCAAGACGGTCCTTGGTGGTGTACCTATATAACCCTATTCAGCATGAATGGAAATGGACTCTTACTAGTATAGTTTTATTACCTGCAATTTGGGCTGGCAAAATACCTGACCCTTGGGGAAAAGTTTGAGTAAAAAGAAATGATAAATGGGGGGAAGAAGAAATAATAGCTGAGGGTAAAGGAATTAATGGGTGGGCCATGCAGCAAGGGAAATCTAACCTTACGTTAATACCTCAGGAAAGTCTCAGGCCAAGGAAGTAACTTACTCCAACTAAATGCCAGAGACCTGACAAATGAAGCCAAGATACACTTAATGGTTTAAGATGAAATCTGGTTTTTGGATGTATTTAATGGATAATGTTTCTTCTAAGTCACAAAGTTAAGATATATTGTAAAAATTATTAAGATTTTTGTTGATACATTGTAAAAATGATTAAGGTTTTGTTGAGTTAAATTATACTGTATTTTGTTATATTGTGATATATGGATATATGCTTTAGATTGTGGAAAGTATGATATACTTTATGGATGGTGATGTGTTCTATATCACAATGTCAATGAATACAGGATTTTATAATAATGGGGCACATTGTAATTTGGAGGAAGACTATAAGCCAGTCAGATATTAATTCAATATTCAAAAAAGGGAACATTTTCCCTAAAAGAGTACTTGTGGAAAGTAGTGATATCTGGTACAGGGTTTGGGGCTTAGCCTAAGAAAGATTAAGTCCTACTCAATATTCTGAAGAAAATTATGTTTGAAAGAAGGCAAATAAAAAGAGAAACTTTGCCAATGAACTGAGTCCACTTGATTAGTGGAAGTGGGAGATATGCAGTCATGAAGAGATGCTGAGTGTGGACATGTTTCTTCAGCACTGTCCACTTATTCTGATGAATTAATAAGTGAAAAAAGGATTACTGGTTTGTGGAGCAGGGGTTCTGGGGGTCCCTGATGTGATGATTTAGCCTATCTGGGGCTAAGGTTGAGTAATGTGACCAGCTGGTCTGAAACACAGGAAAAAGTATACATCAACTCATTCCCATTTGGACCTAGCCATGGAGGCTGGGGATGTGTTGATCAGAACCCAACCAGATGAAGAGAAGAGGTTTCATTCTGTGAGCTAATGTTTTTACTGTTACCTAATGGTTTGCCCTGGACTGAACCTCTGTTTAAAGGTGTAGATGCTCAAAATTTGAACTGTAATAAAAGATTCTTCAGAGAAAAAGACATGCTTGTTTCCTCAGAGTACTGGTTTAACAGGACTAGGCAAATAAAAAATTGACCACTAAATATGTGGGATTAAGATTTTAGAAGTAAAGCAGCTGGCTTGCATTCTTCTATGAATATGAGTGTTAAAGCGAAGGTTGATTGACCCTTAAGATAATTAGAGATGATGACTAGAAAAGCCACAGGGTGGCCTGTGGTTTCAGATACTTTGACAATTGGTTTTCCTCATCTCCTGCTGGAGGAATAATCTCCAGCTACCTTAACTGCAATACAAGGTCCCACAAATCATCAACAGTTGTGGCACAAATATAAGAGAGTGCTCTCCACACTGTGGGTAAGTGTTAAAACACCAACACAGTACAACTGTGTTAACTTGGTCCAAGTCTGCTGGAGGATGAGTAGTTGTCTGGACTGAGAAATCATATATGGTGAACTAAGTATCCAGCTGCATCTAGCCTGGCTGATTGCTCACCAGTTCCTACATAACTGGCCTGCATTCCTACTGTTAAATGAGTTATTCTTCTGATAGTTCTGAGCCTTTGGGAGACCTTTTAGTGAATCACAGAACTCAAGGACAATCAAGGAAGTGGGGAACTGAGCCACAGATAGAGCTGTTAGTGTTAGAAATTACGGATTTATACAGCTGGTTGTGCATTTAGGGCTATATTGACCTGACACTTCTTTTTTTCTTTTAATTAATTTATTTATTTTTCATTTCAATGAAAATCTACAGAGATTTTGTAATTCCATTCATTCATTGTTGCACTTTTCTCCCCGTCCCACCTCCACCCCCTCCCCACTTTGCTCCTCTCCTTGAAAAGCAAAAGAAAAACTCCTTCATTGGTACACAATCCCCCCGCACACACCCCAACCCCACCATCACCCCAAATATAATCCACTCTGCAACCCTCATTCCGTACTCTTATGATAAACATAATGCCCTAAAATAGAATACTTTTAAACTATTCTCTCCCTCATAGACTTCAGTGCAGTAAACATAATTTATCCAGTTTTTCTGTCTTACCCCCACCCCGATGTCAGCCACATTCTACTGACCCAACACTTCTTATAAATAGTCTGCCTTCTTCTGAATAAATGATGATAGTTACAGAAAGGCCTTTAGTTCATAGGATTGCTATGAGTCGTGCTTGACTCAATGGCAATCAACAACAACAACAGTCTTCTGAAAAACGGAAATGAAGTTGGAGGTATAGCACTACCTGACCTCAAAACCTACTACACAGCGGTAGTAATCAAAACAGCATGATACTGGCACAATGACAGGCACATAGGCCAGTGGAACAGAATCAAGAACCCAGAAATGGACCTCTCTATCAACAACCTATGTTACATGATGACACAACTTTGCTTGCTGAAACTGAAAAGGACATAAGGCAAATGCTTCAGAAGGTTAAGAACTGTAGTCTTCAATATGGATTGAAGCTCAACATCAAGAAAACAAATATTCTCACCACTGGGCGATTGAAACTGTCAACAACTTTAGTTTGCGTGGTTCCACAATCAATACTCTTGGCATCAGCAGTTAGGAAATCAAAAAACAAATTACATTGGGAAGGTCTACTCTAAGGTACCTCTCTAGAGTGATGAAGAACAACAATGTCAGTCTGGAGACTAAGGTGCACCTGATCCAGGCTGTAGTCTTTGTAATTATTTGTTATGCATCAGAAAGCTGGACAATGACTAAGGATGATAGAAGAAGAATCAATGTTTTTGAGTTTTGGTGCTGGAAAAGTGTTGAAGATATTATGGACTTCCAGGAGAACAAATAGATTAGTTCTGGTGAGAATGAAACCAAGCTGCTCTTTGGAGGCAAGGATTTTGATCCTCTATCTCACATGCTTTTGGCATGTGGCCAAGAGGGACTAGTCTTGGAGAGGAACATCATGCATCGTGCTTGGAAGGGTGGAAGAACAGCATAGAAAAAGGAAGACTCGGGATGAGACAGATTGACTCAATGACTAGAGAAATGGGATTGGGTCTATTGGAAATTATGAGATTGGCTCAGGATAGGGCAGGGTTCAGAGTGTGAGTCACAGGGAACTCAACTGTACATAACAACAACAGCAACATCTATGGCCAACTGATATTTCACAAAGAAAAAAAACCCTATCAAATGGGGAAATGACAACTTCTTCAATGAATGGTTCTGGCAAAACTTGACCGCTGTCTTCAGAAAGCTGAGACAGGATCCAAATCTCACACTGTGCACAAAAATCAACTCCAGGTAGATCAGAGACCTGGGAGTAAAGCTCAAAACCAAAAGCGACAAACTGGGACCAAGATTCGAAGTCCCAGTCTAAGGCTATAAAGAGGCTGACAAGTACAGCTAGAAAGCACAATCTGGAGAGGCTAAAACGGATGAATGGGACCTTCTAAAGATTAAATCTCTGTACTCATAAAAAACTTTTTACAACAGGATAAAAAGAAAACCTAAGGACTAGGAAAAGACATTTAGCAATGCCCTCTCAGACAAGGGTATCATAACAAAAGCTTACAGAATACTACTGGGCCTCTGGAAGAGAAAGTCTAATAACTCAATTACAAAATCGGCAAAAGACATGGAAAGACTTTTCACAGAGAAAGATATTTGGATGGTTAACAGACACCTTAAGAAATTATCAAGATCATTGGCAAGTAGAGATGCAAATAAAAACCGCAGTAGGATGCCCTCTCACCCCAGGAACAAGTTTATCAGGGAAGCAAGCAATAAATGTTGAAGAGGATTTGGAGAAGTGAGAACTCTCATACACTGTTGGTGGGATTGTAAAATGATACAATAACTCTGGAAGACAGTTGGGCATTTCCTCAAAAAGTTGAGCAAAAAACCCATATAACCTAGCTCTTCCACTAATAGAAATATACCCCAAGGAAATTAGAACTGAGGCACAAATGGAGATTTGTATACCAATGTTCATAGCAGCATTATTCACTGTCACAAACCATGGAAACATCCCAAATGTCCAATTACAGCTAAATGGATTAAGAAATAATGGTACATTCCCATAATGAAATACTAAAATCACTACCTGACTTGGAAGGGAATGGAGAGCATTAGGCTGAGTGAATTAACTCAGTCTCATAAGGATAAATACTACATAAGACCATTATTGTAAAAACAGAAGCATGACAAGTAAAACATGTATAAGGACCTAAGGCAGAAAGGGACAGAAGCAGAGGGATAAAGGTAGGTAGGGGCAAAACCACATGGTTGCACAATTTGGTGGGTGGAGGTAGGGGGTAAAGAAAATGGGAAGGATCCAGTAGGGACCTGAAAAAGACAGGGCAATGATGGGCAAGATGCAATGTTGATTCATTTTATAAAACATAACACATGGAAATGATTGTATGAAACATGTGAATGAAGAATAGTGTGAAACACAATGTATAATGAACTTTGCAAGCAAACCAAAACATCTGTTCTAAAAAACAATGTAATAAAATTTTGTAAATAAACTAGTATAAAATTAAAAAA
>NW_006399760.1:29269921-29279397 GCF_000299155.1 Elephantulus edwardii | reverse complement strand
ATAGGGTCGCTATGATTCGCCTGTGACTCGACGGCACTTAACAACAACAACAACAATAAAAAGCCTTCAATATGGGCTACATGTTAACAATTACAGTCAATCAATCAATCAATCAATCAATCACTTGTTTTTGTTGTTGTGGAGTCGCTTGTGACTCATTGTGACCTATGTACAAGAGCGCTAAATGTTGCTTTATCCTGTGCCAGCCTCACCATCTCCGACACACTCATTCCCACCACCCCAATCACAGAATCGATCCATCGATGGTCTTCCTCTCCTGTGCTGTCTCTCTACTCTCCCAAGCATGATGTCCCTCTTCAAGGACCAGTCCTTCCTTGCAACATGCCCAAAGTATGTCAGACGAAGCTTCAGAATCCTTGACTCCAAGGAGCATTCTGGCTTCACTCTCTCCAGGACAAACCTATTTGTTCTCCTTGCAGTCCATGGTGTATTCAACACTCTTCTCCAGCACCACAGCTCAAAGGAATCAATTCTCTTTCTATCATCCATAGTCACCGTCCAACTCTCTGATGCATAACACATAATTGCAAAGGCTATAGACTGGATCAGGTGCACCTTAGTCTCCAGCCTGACGTCCTTGCTCTTCAGTACTCTAGAGAGGACCCTTCCAGCTGACTTCCCAGTGAAATTCATCTTTTGATTTCCTGGCTGCTGTTACCAAGAGTGTTGACTATGGAACCAAGTAAACTAAAACTGTTATCTCAATCTCTTCACCATCCATACTGATGTTGCCAATTGGTCCAGTGGTGAGAATCTTTGTTTTCTTGATGTTGAACTTCAATCTATATTGAAAGCTGCAGTCCTTGACCTTCTGCAGGTCTTCCTCAGTTTCAGCAAGCAGGGTTGTGTCATCTGCATAACACAGGTTGCTGATGACTCTTCCACCAGTCCTGACGCCTCATTCCTCCTCACACAGCCCACCATCTTGGATGATCTGTTCTGCATACAGATTGAGAAAGTATGGAGACAAAATATATCCTTGATGGACCCCCTTCTTGATTTTGAACCATGTAGTGTCTCCATGCTCTGTTCTGATGACTGCCTCTTGGTTCAAGTATAGGTTTCACATGAGCACAATCAAATGTTCTGGAATTCCCTTTCTCTTCAGAGTCAGCCACAGCTTGTTGTAATCCACACAGTCAAAAGCCTTTGCATAGTCAATGAAGCACAGATAGACAATCTTCTGGTATTCACTGCTTTCTGCCAAGATCCATCTAACATTAGCTACAATATCCCTAGAGTACCACGACCTCTTCTAAATCCAGCCTGCACATCTGGCAGTTCTCTGTTAACATATTGTTCCAAACATTTTTGGATAATCTTCAGCACAATTTTGCTTGCATGTGATATTAATGATATTGTTCAACAATTTCTAAACTCTGTTGGGTCACCTTTCTTTGGATTAGGAACAAATATCGATCTTTTCCAGTCACTTGGCCAGCTGGCTGTCAGGTTTCTTGGTACAACTTAGTGAGCACATCCAGGGCAACATCTGTTTATTGAAATACGTCAATTGGTATGCCATCAAGTCCTAGAGCCTTGTTTTTTGCCAGTTCTTTCAGAGCAACTTGAACTTCCTCCTTCATCACCACAGGCTCTTGCTCATATGTTATTTCATGAAATTCTTCTATGTCAGCCAATTCCTTCTGATACAGTGACTCTGTGTACTTCTTTCATCTTCTCTTAATGCTCCCTGGATCACTTAACATTCTACCCAAAATATCCTAAAGTTGCAAAGCCTCTAATATGCACTGAATCTTAACATGAAGAAGACAAAGGTCCTACCTTTGGGTCAGTGGGTAACATCATGACAGATAGAGAAAGGATTGAAACGGTTAATGATGTTGTCTTGCTTGGATCTACAATCAACACCCTTGGTACCAACAGTCAGGAGATAAGTAGAAGTATTGCTTTAGGCAAGTCCACTGTCAGGCGGATCTTTTCAAAATAATGAAGAGCAGTGATATACGTTTGAAGACTAAGGTACACCTAATTCAGGCCATTGTCTTTCCAGTTACTTGCTATGTAATCTAAGAGCTGGATGAGGAATGAAAATGACTGAAGGAGAAAAAAAGATACCTTTGGATTGTGGTGCTGGAAAAGAGTACTGAATAGCCCATGAACTTCTAAAACAATGAACATGGGTATCTTGGAATAGGTGCAGCTGGAGTGCTCTTTGAAGGCAAATCTTTATCTTTCATATTTGGACATGTTTCTAGGAAAGGCTATTCCTTGGAAAAAAATATCATGCTAGGGATAGATGGATTGACATGGTAACTTCAACAATGGGCTCAAGTGTGTCGTTGATGGTGAATATGGCACAGGTTAGGACGGGATTCAGGTCTGTTGCGTATAGTGTCACTATGAGTCATATTTGACAGCACATAATAACACAACAAGAATTGTATTATATTGGGAAAGTCGGATGTTAGGGACCTCACTAAAGTACTGAAGAACAATGATGTCAGTTTGAAGACTAAGATATGCCTGATTCAGGCCATGATCTTTTCAATCACTTGCTATGCATCTAAGAGCTGGCTAATGAATAAGGATGACAAAAGAAAAATAAAAAAAGATACCTTTGAATTGTGGTGTTGGAAAAGAGTACTGAATATCACATGGACTGCCAAAAGAACAGATATGTCTTGGAAACAGTACATCCGAAGTGCTCTTTAGGCTAGAGCTCATCTCATGTTCTTTGATCATATTGCCAGAAAAGGCTATTTCTTGGAAAGGGACATTATTCTAGAAAAGGTAGAAAGTTAGTAAAAGAGAAGAAGACCCCCAGTGATTTGGATTTGCACAGTGACTGCAGAAATGTGGTCAAGTATTTCAGAGATGATGAGAATTGTGTAGGAGGACGGGACAGGGTTCAGATCTGTTGTTGTTGTTATTGTTGAAAAGATGATTAGCTTCTTTTTGTTAAATCGTTAGCAGAACACCCACACAGAGCTGGCTTTCAGAGATAGAACAGAGGTTATAGAAAGATCAATTTACAGATTTGGGAGATGTTGATGTATAAGAAAAATTCTTCAAATCTTTTCATCATTGAAAATGACTTAAAGATAGTGGTAAGAATACCCCTATTCAGGGTGTCAACTTTCTGGGAAAATGAGTCATTAGCTTCTTCCTAGCATGAAGTTAGAAAGAAGAATTTCTTCCTTTAAAGTTTTCTGAACATAAGACTTTGTTTCTGGTCTCAGCTACTCCTGTGAGTTTGAAACCCACTCTTCTCACTTGACATCTGGCTACAGCATGATCCCTTTCTTTTGATCTCACTCACCCTTGACCTCCCAGCTGATCTTTGGCTGCTGACTTTTGTGCTCTTCTTGGTTCCAGATTGTCTGCTTGGCCTGACCCTATGCTTAATGCCTAACCTCTGTGTAACCCTTGAGAGCCAAGTCCTGAATCCTAGATGGACTGCTGACCATAGGTTCAGTCAGAACATTGAAAACTTTACCGTAAGTAATTCTTAAAGGAGGGCCATATATATTAATATAAGTATAGAGTTGCGGGTTAAGCCTTGTGGAATGCTCAAAGTCAGAAAAAAGAAAAAGAAAATAAAAAGGAGGAAGGTGGAGTAATACAAAGGCAAGCACATATATTCATGAAGAAGAGGCTATTCAACTAAACCAGTCCTACAGAAATACCGAGACAATATGTGAGTCAAACCAACTGGATTGAGCAAACAGGAAACCATTGGTAACCTTTAAGTACATCCCAGAATTTACTTGCCAGATAATTTTGGTACTGGTTTAAATGTGCTTCTTCACCATTTAAAAATGAACATATGTTTCTGCATGTGTAAATGTAAACTTGTATGTGTATGTGTGTGTTGGGGGTGGTGAATATGAGGAGACACACTTTAGAATTTTAAAACGTTGTCATCTTCCCCCTTTTCCCCTCTTTATGAAATCCTAATGGCATACAAGTAGGAGAACATGATCAGTTTTGAGAGTATATATGTTAAGCCAAACAAGTATTTTTATATTTCCTGTGAAAATAAACCCACAAGCAAGTAACAATTATTTGTTCTCCCATCTCAAACTGATTTACGCACTTAAAAGCTAGCAGTATTTAATAATCCGCTGTGTGTGTCTCACTTCATTCAATCCTTTCAATGGTGCACATAAGAAAATGGTCTTACTGAGTTCTTACAAATCTA
Organism: Elephantulus edwardii; assembly: GCF_000299155.1. NCBI lineage: Eukaryota > Metazoa > Chordata > Mammalia > Macroscelidea > Macroscelididae > Elephantulus > Elephantulus edwardii. The sequence goes on along the minus strand of NW_006399760.1, from coordinate 29,275,211 downwards.
GGTATAAAAGACTGAACTCGGCAGCAAGATGAGATTAAGCATATTGGAAAGACCACAATAATATTAAACTTCCTCAATGATAAGGGTTTGGAAAAAAAAGTGTGTGTGTGTGTGTGTGTGTGTGTGTGTGTGTATACATGTAGTCATAATATACATAAAATATATACATATAAGATTTAAAGCTCTCATTTTAATAAAGAAGTTGCTTCTTGGTAATGTAAGAAGATTATTTAAAGCCAACAGTTTTAAATAAGTTATTACAGTTTTTGTAATTGAAAATCCTCTGACCAAAATTTTAATGACAGAGTTTACAGGATACTTTGCAGTGCACACAGGAATGTTTTAGATAGTGTTAGAAAAAAAAAGTATTAGTTTTGGGGACCCTGTTTGATTGCATGCCACAATCCAAGGAAAGCAGGTGGGCTTGTGAAATATAAAAGGCTTGCTAAACAAAGAATTTTATTTCCTGGTTGGTGGCTGCAGGGGAGGAATTATGAAAAGAAAGCAGAGACCTGACAGCCAAAGAGTCCAGAATTTTGAAATGAAGTGCTTTTATTGATTTCAAAAGCAATGCAAATTAATTACAATTTACAAACAAACCTAAGCTTTTGAAAATGATAGATTATTTAAAAAAAATTAGCAGGTGAAAACATAGCTCATTATACCCTGTAAATAATCACAGCTATAGCTCAATACAACAGTCTTTATTGTATCATAGACTGTAGACTTTGTAAAAAGCCCAATAAATAAACAATTTGAAAGAAAGAGTGGGGGATATTGCTTAGCTATTTTTTTTCCTTTACATAAGCTATTAATGAATAGATAAAATAGGGGGGGAAAGGTGGGGAATTACATCATGCTGGAGTCTAATGTATTTTGTGCCACAAATTCTAGCTTCAAATTATTTCGAAATAGGAGAGACCATCCACCTGAAACTAAAGAAATTCTTCATTTTAGGGGACATACTAAATAAATGCTCATGCTCTTTGTATTTGTGAAATTAGTAGTTACTTGGAGTAAAAAATGCCCACATTTGTTTTCTTATTTTCATAGCTGATTTCACTAAGCAGAAGCCCTTGTTAATCCTCCGTTCACATAGATAGAAGGTCAAAGTTGGTCAGTGAGCCAAGAAATACCATATCAGGGTTTCTTTCCTCTCCAATTGAAAAAGGTATAAATTGTGGAATTAGTGTATTGATTGAAGGCTACAACTTCAAGCAATCAGTTTTTCTGGCTTGACAAGATTATTTTATCCTACTTTTCTTTTATTATTATGTGTAGTATTTGAGTCATCCTTCAGGCAGATGAAGTGACAGCTTGATTTAACTCAATAAAATCCACCAGTTAGGTAACCTACTGAGCCGAACAAAAGATGAAAACGACTGCAAGGGGCAGGTGCTCTGTTAGTTTAAGCAAGCAGAGAAGTCTGGAGGAGAAGGAAATATTAACAGAAATTATGCTCTAATCAATGCATTTCTATGGAAACTTGAGAGAAAATCTTAAAACCTTTGCTGGGCAATTGAGCAGATAATGTCTTTGCTTTAAAATTAAAATAAACAAACAAATCTTTAAAAATGCAAGTATGTACAGGGGAAAAACAAGACTTTTATAATGGCTGTGCTTTTGCAAAATTGCAGCAAGTCAAATGACCTTTTATTTCTTGGTGTATTTGAGATGAAAATGCTGCATGATAGATTTGTACTAGCTTGGAAATTAAAACTATAATTTGTGTATTTTTCATTGAACCTTTGCTTTTCCACGTCATGTCCAGGCGATGCTTTTTATTATTTCTTGAAAATGCGCAGTATTTCAACATTTACCAGTAATAATAATTTGAGTGTTCTTGAGAAACCTAAATGCATAAGCCACAGTAGACATGTTGTTTGGAGAACTAGAAGAAAGTATTTTAAAATTTTAAGGCTGTTGTAATCAGGCTGAAGTCTCCCTTTAGAACTGTTTAGAACAGAGAATGTGGATTCTCTGATTACAGACAAAGCTTTCACCACTGACAGTTCTATGGGGCAGCTGAAAGCCATCTAGTGTCACTATGTGTTGTAATCAACTCATTGGCAACTAATAAATGAAGTTTGTTTTTAAATGAGTAGTTTCATTAATACTCATGCTCAGAGTTTTAGAGACTGCATTGTGTTCCACATGATCTGAGTGCGTTGACTGGAATATTACTGTGTTTGAATGCTGGAGAAGTGTGAGTTTTATGATCATGTTGTGGGACAAAGAAGAGGTACAGTTTGATAAAAATAAAACCACGCAGAGATTCTTTCAATTGTAATTTCAAATGGATCGGATGTGGTCTTTGCAGAAAGAGTTTTTCCAGCTGTAACTCAGAAGCTTGAGGGCCAATTCTTTAAATGCCTTCCAGGATTTTCTACAGTATTAAATAGCATCAAAACTCTCCTTTTAAGCCAACATAAAGTTCTCATGGGATGGTAAGTAGATTCCTCCACCCCACCCTACCCTCTGCATGCCATGTGTAATCACTTGGTAATGTTTTTCTGACATTGTGAAAGAAGGAAGTTTCTGAAGTTCTCTACAAGGAGCTCTAATAGTGTAGCCCTAGGGAGTTGCACTGCTAATGCAAAAGGCACACGTCTCTGGCAGTTCAAATCCACTAGCAGCTCCCACCAGAGAAAGATGAACAATATCCTCCTGTGAGAGTAACAGCCTTGAAAACCCAGTGGAGGTTCAGCTATGTTTGTTCTAATTTAATGGCCATGAGTGAAGAATCTAGGAGTTGTTTCCGGATACTGTCACATAGACGATAACTCATAGCACCTCTATGGACAGCAGATCTGAGCTTTACCTATCATGCGTCATCTTCATTCCCTCTGATATGTTTAAGGCCATTGCTACAGTCACTGCATCAATCCATTCATTAAGGCTCTTCTTCTCTTTCTCTGACCTTGTATCTTTCTCAGCATGCTGTCTTTTTCCACGGAGTAAACTCCTTTTGAAAACATAGGTGCCCAAAGTGTGTGAGATGAAGTTTTTTGTTTGTTTGTTTGTTTGTTTGTTTTTTTACCCCGCCCATCCCCGAGATGAAGTTTTAACATTTTGCCTTAAGGGGCACCTTGACTGAAGTTCTAGTCAATAAAGATTTGTTTGTTCTTTTGGCAGTCCATGGATGTTCAGTACTCTTTCTCTAATACCACTGTTCAAAGGCATGGATTCTTCTATTGTCTTTATTGATGGTCAGATACACCTTAGTCTTTAAACGAAAATAATTGCTTGTTAGCACTTTGGAGAAGTCCTCGAGATTTCCCCAATGCAGCATGCCTTTTGATATCTTGATTGCTGTTATCAAGAGTGTTGATTGTAAATTTGAGTAAAATGAAATAATTGGCAACTTCAATCTTTTCTCCATCTATCATGATGTTGCCTAGTGACCGAAATAATGAAGATTTTTATTTTCTTGATTCTTACATCAAGATTACAGATTATGGAGATGTTAACTATATTGAAGGTTTTAGTGTGTACTCTGGTAGCCCAGTGGCAAGAAGCTGTGCTGCAATCCTGCGGGCACGTGATTGGATGCCACCAGGCGAATGGGCAATCTCCCCACCCCCACCCCGAGCGATTAACTGCCTCTGAAAACCACTGCCAGACGGTTTGCTATGGGTCAGTTCCGACTCAACGGTACACAACAACAACAGTGTGTAATCTAGGAGTAGCAGAGACAAATACAATAAGGATTACTGACAGCGGCCTTGCACCCAGAATGAGACATTCAACCACTTGTTTCTTCAAAGTTGTTTAAGTCATTATTATTTGTTAATTTTCTGTCACTTTAAAAAGAATGTTAAAAAACCCTATATATAACTCTTTTGCCAATTCAACACTTATCTTGTGTGCAATTTTGTAATACTAATTATATTAATGATGTTGCAAAACTGCACCTATAATCATTACGAATTTTCCATCACCATAATCTGAAACTCTCTGCTTCCTAAGGAGTGACACTCCTGTAACTCTTTTGTTTTGCTCTTTCTCACACATTTGTTTCACCAGAAGTTTCTAAAGCTTAACATATTCTTTTTAATTTTTTTTTCATTAGGGAAATGGGATTGGGCAGTGTGACTGCGTTTACTGCACTGGCACTGCAGCCGTGTTGGCAAGCTAACCTCGGCGGGAAGGGGAACTATCCTGTTAGGATTATGAGGCAGGTGCCCCATTTTCTGAGGAAGGAGGAGGCGATGACATCACCACGATTATTTCCAAATATCTTTCATTTCCTTTATGTTCCAAAGAAGTTAAGTACCTTGAAAAACTGTGGTTTAACATAAAGGAAATTAAAATTTCACGCCTAAGGATGTAAGATTTTTATATCCTTACAAGGAGAAAGAGAGAGAAACCAGAAATGTTTTTCTTAGAATCCATGAATGATTGTCCTTTTAGAATAAAGATATTTTACATAGAATTTGTATTATAAGCAGTCAGCTGAGTATACATATCGTAATTTTAAGACACAATTCAGGGGATACCATCAGATATCAAATACAGAATTCAACACTTATTTGTGTATAGGGTTGAAACTAATTAGGGTTAACATTATTTCAATAAACTATGTTCAGGGATCTAATAACTTGTCTAATGCTGGAAATTCATGCCTAACGCTGCTCCATTAGTCTGCATTCCCTGACACGTGTTCCATTTCATGTTTATAGTCAATGTGGTAGTGAAGAAGTTATTACTCTCTCAGTTTAATTTAAAAAATTATATAGTTTGTCTTTAGTTTAATTTTATTTTGTGTTGAAGTGTACTTCACATGTTTATATTGATGGGCTTTGGCAATAGTACACACTCCTATACCTGCTGCCTAAAACATAATACAAAGCAAGTCTATCCCCTCCAGCCTTTTTTTCCTTTTTTTATTTTGATCAATTCTAAAAGTCTTTCAGAGGCCCTTTTGCAGCAGATTTTCTAATTTCACACACACACACCCTCACCCTCACCCTCACTCATTAGTTGCTTACTATCCCGTTTCACATTTCCAATAACAGTTAAAAAAATTATCTCCCCAAGCCCAGTGTCAGTGACTAAAAGGAAATACAACTGACAGCTAAGGAAGCAAAGGAGGATGGAGCCTCTGGATTGAACCAGCCATCCCCACTGGACCCACCTGGGAAAACACTTTGCAGTCCAGAGGGGAGCAAAGAACAGGAAAATATCTTCTAACAGAACAAGAAGGCAAGCAGCCTTAACCCAAGATCACCAGTAAGGTGATAAAGCGTCCTCCCTTTCCCCCCTTTACATCTACGCCCCTGTTCAGCAT
>NW_006399760.1:29262862-29269821 GCF_000299155.1 Elephantulus edwardii | reverse complement strand
TAATAAAATTTTGTAAATAAACTAGTATAAAATTAAAAAAAAATAAAAAGACTGCTATTAATATCAGCAGAATTGATAATAAAATATCTTGTTCAATTTCTTAATTTGTAATGGGTCAGTTTGTGTGTTCTACACCAGTCTATGCCAGTTTGGGTGGGTTGTGGGTTTCTTAGTATTTGTCATTTTTGTACAATTATTCCTATATATTGTATTTTATAAAATTAATCCTTCCTGAATTATGCTTACCATTACTCTGTCTTTTCAGGTCTCTGCCACATTTTATTTATTTTAAAAGTGGTCTCTTTTGTTGTTGTTTTCTTTTTAATTGACTTGATTTAAAGTAACAAAAGAAATACAGGGCAGATAGTATATGATTATAGTATGAAAAGGCTCCTGACAACTATTTGTATTCCCAGTTCTCAGCTTGTACTGAGTTTAATAAAAACTTTTTTTAAAAAAAGTGAATCTCTGACTGGAATTATACCTTGTTTTCCTGTGCATCCTCTCTTTCCATGTTCCTGAGTTGTTGTTATGTGCCATTGAGTCACCTGTGACCTATAGCAACCCTATGTTCTAAGCCATTCTCAATAATTCCGACACACCAACCCCCATTGCCACAGTTACTGTATCAATCCATCTCATCCGGGGTCTTCTCCTGTGCTGTCCCTCCACTCTCCCAAAGGTCCCAAGACCTTTCTCGAAGGGTCAGTCTCTCCAGGCCCTGTGCCCAAAGTATGTGAGACAGAGCTTGAAAATCCTAGCCTCCAAGAAGAAACTTGGTTTCACCTTCTCCAAGACAGACCTATTTGTTTTCTTGGCAGTCCATAGTATATTCAAGACTCTTCTCCAGCACAACAATTTGAAAGCATCGTTTCTCAGTCATTGTCCACATCTCTGATGCATAGCAAGTAATTGTGAAGAACATGGACTGGATCAGGTGCAGCTTAGTCTCAGTACTATGGAGAGGTTCCTGACAGCAGATTTACCTAAAGCAATTCATCTTTTGATTTCCCAACTGCTGGTGCCTAGAGTGTTGATTGTGGATTCGAGTAAGCTGTAACTGTTAACAACCTCAATCTCCTCTCCATCCATCATGGTGCTGCCCATTGGCCCAGTGGTGAGAATCTTTGTTTTCTTGATGTTAAGCTTCAATCCATATGGAAGACTGCAGTCCTTGACTTTCTGCAGCAAACACTTTAGGTCCTCTTCAGTTTCAGCAAGTAAGATTGTGTCACCTGCATAAAGTCGTTCCTGAGTATCACTAAGAAATATGCTTTCAGTGAATCTGCAGGAAGATTTAGCTTTTAACCTCAAACTTGCCTTTAACGTCTATATTTTGACTATTTAAAACAATGTTTGAGTAATTTTAATGCAAAGACAACTCTGTATTGTTATTTGTTTTTCCATTTACCTTTCTTTCCTAATTCATTGAAAGTGTCAATAGCCAATTTCAGGGAATTTTTCCTCCTGTATACTTTCTGTATTCTCCAAGACACAGTATAATACATATCATTTGATTGTTAAATATGAGTCTAAATTTGACCATTGAGCTTAGCGGCTTTAGACTTGGTAACACTTCATTTTAAGGCGATCAGTTCTATGTTATCTCCTTCACTTTCTTATAACTTATCCTTCTCTTGTTATTATTCAATCCTTGAATAACTTTAAATTTGGATTTCAGAATACTCTACTCTCCTAGGTTTCTACCTCTTTCCCTTGCCATTTCTCTTAAGTCTCCTTTGTTAGTTCTCTTTTTCAAATTGTTGATAGAGCTGTGTTGTATGGCTCAGAGTTTGGACGTATTTGCTATTTACATTTATTTTCTTCCTGATCTCATCAGTTGCATTCTTTCAATTATTCAGGCCAAAACCTTTTAAGTAATTTTTGAGTTCTCTTTCTTTTGCAAAACATATTTAACCCATGAGTAAAACCTCAATTAAATCGAAATTCATTAACTTACCATACAATTTTTACAGTCTTGATTCAGGCACAGGTACTTTATTTATCCCTCCATTATTGCTGTAACCTCCTAAATGACATCTTTTCTTCTATGCTTGTCTCCCTGTAGTTCAATCTCAAAAGAGTAATTATTAGATATAATCCATCCCATTATATCCTGTCACTGTTTTTCATTTCATACCTCTGATATCTTTTTAAACTGGTCTCCATTTGTACTATATTTATTTTTAGAATTTTTTTCAAGGTTATTATTAATATGTAATAAACTGAACCTATTTAAAACATAAAACTTGATAAGTTTTGACATATGTGTACACTCATGAAACAATTACCACAATTAAGATAATAAAGACGTCCATCACTACCAACACTTCTTTGTGCTCCATTGTATTCCTCTCCCTTGCTCTTCTTTCACCCACCCTCAATCTTGTTTCCCAGGTAACTACTGATCTAATTCTATTAAATAGGTTGTTTATGTGCTCTACAGTTTCAAAGAAATGAAATGATACACTATGTCCTTTTTATGCCTAACTTCTTTAACCCAGAATAATTATAATGAGACTCATTTATTATTGCTGAGTGGTATTTGATTATATAGATGTAACCCAGTTCATCCACTGACCTCTTTAGGAAACTTGAGCTTATTTCTAGGCTTTATATGTGATAAGTGAAGCACCATTCATGTGCAAGTTTCTGTATTGATATGTTTTCATTAGGCAAATAACTAAGAACACATAGCTAAGTCATATGGTAAGTGTGTTGTTGTTGTTCAGTGCCGTCGAGTTGTAGGTGACTCATAGCTACCCTGTGAATGAAAGTCCTCTACACTTGGGTGACTTTCATCTTCTCTCCATGTTCATAGGCTGTTATGGAAATGGATGCCACTCTTGTTTCCAAGCTTGTTTTAATCAGGGAGCACCAGCAAACACTGTCCACCATGGGTAACTATTAATACACTTGACACATAAGTCTCACAGTGTTCAGCTTCACAGCAACCACAAGTTACCTCTATATGGCAAGTGGACACATAAGGGCATTACAACCTAGAAGAATGTTTGAACAAAAACAATGAAAAGCAGCCTGATTGTCACGGATTAGATGTCACCCATCTTTGTCTTGGTAGCATCACTTTCTCTCCACTAGGCCAACTGATCTCTCTCTGTGTTGGTGTTATTGTTGTTAAGTGCCATCAAGTTGTAGGCTTCTCATAACAATCCTATGAATGAAAGTCCTCAACACTTGTGTGACTTTCATCCTTTCTACAGGTCCTTACCCTGTAGGCATGGCCCGACATCTCTATATTTTACCATTCTGGCACACCCAAATATTGTCAATCTCTGGGCCAGAGACCCCCAGTTCATCTGGCAGGACTGCTCTGCTGACACCCACTTGTGGCAAAAAGAAAGCCACAAGTGCCCGAGCATTCCATCCTGGCTTTTCTTCCAGAAGCCAGAGGCCCCTCCAGCTGACACTAAAACTCCCAAGACACATGTCCTATGGTAAATGTACACTTTATTTTTTAAAAGAAACTGTTAAACTGTTTTCCAAAATGGTTGCACCACTTTATATATAAATCTGCAGCATTTGATAGTTCCTGTTCCTTTTCATTCTTATTGTCTTATTTCTCATTTGATATGGTCAATTATTTTAATTTATGCTGTTCTAATATGTGGTCGAGGTGCTCTGGTGAAATATTGCATAGAAGTTGTGTTATTAATCCAAAGGCCATGCTTCATTGGCAGCGAGGTTTTTTTTTTTACTGTAGAAATCATGCCTTTGATAGTTATGATTAGAGATTTATCTTGCATTTGATTAATGATGTTAGTGTCTCTCACTGTGCTTACTTGTCGCCCATTTATTGTTGGTATTGTATGTATAAAATTGTTGGCCCATTTTCTTACCATTACATTTTGAGAATATTTGTATATACTTTAGATAAAAATCTTATCAGATGTATGATATGAAAATATCTTCTCGTGTTTGGTTTGTCTTTTACTTCCTAAGTAGTGTCTTTTGATGAAGAGAAGTTTTTAATTCTGATGAAGTCCAGTTAATTAATTTTTATTTCAATGATCCTATTTTGGTGGCGTAGTTATGAAATCATTGTCTAAGCCAAAGTTGCAAATATTTCCAACTATATTTTCTTCAAGAAATTTTATAGAATGTTTACATTTAGGTCTATGATATAATTTAAGTCAACTTTTATATGTAATGTGAGGTATGAACTAAAATGTATTTATTTGTTGATCCTTGCACACATATTAAGTTATTTCAGCTTAATTTATTGTAAAGACAACCCTTTTTTCCTTCAAAGTGCTATAGCCAAAGGCATCAATTTGAAAACTAAGGTGTTCCTGATTCAAGCCACAGTATATTCTATTGATTTGTATACATCTGAAAATTCAACAATAAATAAGAAAAACCTTAGAAGAATTGTCCCCAAATTCCAAATTTGGAGGAGAGATGACTAGCCGACTGAGTGGAGGAGATCCATATTTGTTCCCATTCCCAAGAAAGGTGATTTAATAGAATGTGGAAATTATCAAACAATACCATATTTTGCAAGCAAAATACTGCTGAAGATCATCCAAAAATGACTGGAATAGTATATTAACAGAGAACTGCCAGAATTTCAAGCTGACTTTAGAAGTGGTCACGGCATGTTTAGGAATCATTAATGATATCAGATGGATCCTGATTGAGCAGAGAGTATTAGAAGAATGTCTATTTGGAAAAAAAAAAGAATGTTTATTTGAGCTTTATTGACTATGTAATGGCATTTGATTATGTGAATCATAAAATATTATGGCTAACATTGCAAAGAACAAAAATCCTGGAACTTAATTGTGCTAATATAAAATCTGTACTTAGACCAAAACGCTATTATGCAAATGGAACAAAAGAATACTGTATGGTTTTAATATTGTAAAGTTGTGTGTCAGGGGTGTATCCTTTCTCAATATATATTTTAATCTGTATGCTGAGCAAATAATTCATGAAACTGGATTCTGTGAAGGAAGAACATGGCATCAGGATTAGAGGAAGACTCAGCAACAACCTGTGATATGCAGATGACACAAACTTGCTTGCTGAAAGCAAGGAGGATCTGAAGCGCTTGTTGCAAAATTACAAAGACTACAATAAAAAGTGGAAGGAGGAGTGGCATCCACTTCCATAATAGCTTGCCTCTGGAAACCCTATGAACTTGGAGAGAGGATGAAAGGCACCCAAGAGTCAAGGACTTTCCTTCATAGGGTCGCTATGATTCGCCTGTGACTCGACGGCACTTAACAACAACAACAACAATAAAAAGCCTTCAATATGGGCTACATGTTAACAATTACAGTCAATCAATCAATCAATCAATCAATCACTTGTTTTTGTTGTTGTGGAGTCGCTTGTGACTCATTGTGACCTATGTACAAGAGCGCTAAATGTTGCTTTATCCTGTGCCAGCCTCACCATCTCCGACACACTCATTCCCACCACCCCAATCACAGAATCGATCCATCGATGGTCTTCCTCTCCTGTGCTGTCTCTCTACTCTCCCAAGCATGATGTCCCTCTTCAAGGACCAGTCCTTCCTTGCAACATGCCCAAAGTATGTCAGACGAAGCTTCAGAATCCTTGACTCCAAGGAGCATTCTGGCTTCACTCTCTCCAGGACAAACCTATTTGTTCTCCTTGCAGTCCATGGTGTATTCAACACTCTTCTCCAGCACCACAGCTCAAAGGAATCAATTCTCTTTCTATCATCCATAGTCACCGTCCAACTCTCTGATGCATAACACATAATTGCAAAGGCTATAGACTGGATCAGGTGCACCTTAGTCTCCAGCCTGACGTCCTTGCTCTTCAGTACTCTAGAGAGGACCCTTCCAGCTGACTTCCCAGTGAAATTCATCTTTTGATTTCCTGGCTGCTGTTACCAAGAGTGTTGACTATGGAACCAAGTAAACTAAAACTGTTATCTCAATCTCTTCACCATCCATACTGATGTTGCCAATTGGTCCAGTGGTGAGAATCTTTGTTTTCTTGATGTTGAACTTCAATCTATATTGAAAGCTGCAGTCCTTGACCTTCTGCAGGTCTTCCTCAGTTTCAGCAAGCAGGGTTGTGTCATCTGCATAACACAGGTTGCTGATGACTCTTCCACCAGTCCTGACGCCTCATTCCTCCTCACACAGCCCACCATCTTGGATGATCTGTTCTGCATACAGATTGAGAAAGTATGGAGACAAAATATATCCTTGATGGACCCCCTTCTTGATTTTGAACCATGTAGTGTCTCCATGCTCTGTTCTGATGACTGCCTCTTGGTTCAAGTATAGGTTTCACATGAGTACAATCAAATGTTCTGGAATTCCCTTTCTCTTCAGAGTCAGCCACAGCTTGTTGTAATCCACACAGTCAAAAGCCTTTGCATAGTCAATGAAGCACAGATAGACAATCTTCTGGTATTCACTGCTTTCTGCCAAGATCCATCTAACATTAGCTACAATATCCCTAGAGTACCACGACCTCTTCTAAATCCAGCCTGCACATCTGGCAGTTCTCTGTTAACATATTGTTCCAAACATTTTTGGATAATCTTCAGCACAATTTTGCTTGCATGTGATATTAATGATATTGTTCAACAATTTCTAAACTCTGTTGGGTCACCTTTCTTTGGATTAGGAACAAATATCGATCTTTTCCAGTCACTTGGCCAGCTGGCTGTCAGGTTTCTTGGTACAACTTAGTGAGCACATCCAGGGCAACATCTGTTTATTGAAATACGTCAATTGGTATGCCATCAAGTCCTAGAGCCTTGTTTTTTGCCAGTTCTTTCAGAGCAACTTGAACTTCCTCCTTCATCACCACAGGCTCTTGCTCATATGTTATTTCATGAAATTCTTCTATGTCAGCCAATTCCTTCTGATACAGTGACTCTGTGTACTTCTTTCATCTTCTCTTAATGCTCCCTGGATCATTTAACATTCTACCCAAAATATCCTAAA
>NW_006399760.1:29244667-29252137 GCF_000299155.1 Elephantulus edwardii | reverse complement strand
TTAACCCAAGATCACCAGTAAGGTGATAAAGCGTCCTCCCTTTCCCCCCTTTACATCTACGCCCCTGTTCAGCATGAAGAAGCCAGAGAGTCGGCATCCAATTCCCAAATCAATAAGACAGTTGATTTAACTACCATTGGAAAATGCTTGTCATTTTCCTGTAGCATCTGGTCCCCACTGGATCACTTTCATTTCCTTTACCTGCTCCCCCCACCAACCAATTTCTGCAGCTCTGTAACTGCATCACTACCCATCCTCACCCTTCTGCCCCCAACCCTCACCTCCTTGTACCCCCAATTTTTTTTCACAATAAAAAAAAGGAAAAAGAAAAAAATTATCTCAGACTATTTTTTGCATTGATGATGTATATCAAGCTATAATGTCAGAGTAACACTTGCTGTGATGATTAAGCTTATGTGACAACTTGGCTGGCTCAAGTGACATTCTTTTTGGTATGGCAATTAGGTAATTAAATAATTTGGCAGTTTTATATTGATGTAGCCATCTGCTATTTTTTTGATCTGATATCTATTTGGTGATAGTATATTTTTGCAAATTACTTAATAGAAACTACCCATGTTATACTACCAACTACAAGGCAGGGAGTTTGAATCCACCAGCAGCTCTGAGGAGAAAAAGACAAGCCCTCTCCTCTCAAGTGATTTATAATATCTGAAAACCCATTGGACGCTCATCTATGAATTGGTTTTAACTCAATGCTCATAACAACAAACATGTTGACAAGTGAGAATGTTACATAATTTTTTTCTCCATTTTTGAACTTATTATAAATGGACTCATACACATAATATCATGGATTAAATTGCATTTTCAGAAAATACATAGATAAACATTTAAATGTACATACATATTGTTGTTGTGTGCCATCGAGTCAGAATGGAACATAGCTGACTTTCAAGTGAGTTTTCAGGGGCAGTTAATTGCACAGAAGGAGACTGCCTATCTTTCTCCTGTGGAGCAGCTGGTGGGTTTGACCTGGTTGCTTTGCGGATTGTAGTATAACTAACTTCTTACCATTAGGGGACACACACACACACACACACACACACACAAAGAGAGAGAGAGGGCGAGAGAGAGCGAGATCGAGAGAAAGGATCACACAGGAGACTGCTCTCCCACGGTGCTGCTGGTGGTTTAGGAAACTATACCTTTGGGTTGACAGCAATTTTTTACATATATAGACACACATATACACACACATATATACATATACACACACACACACACAAACACACACACACACATGTAATCGTATCCCAGGCTTAATTGAGTGATCATCATGTTTGGGGATTTCTCCTAGAGTATGACTTTTAATGCTTTTAATCCCACTAAAGACAAAAGCATAAAAAAAGCCACCTGAGGTTGGTGAACCCTGTGTTGTTGTTGTTAGGTGCCATTATGTACAACTCATAGTGACCCTATGAACAAAAGACCTGAACCCTGTTCTATCCTGTGCCATCTTCACACTTCGTGACACAGTCACCATGTCAATCCAACTGGTTTAGGGTCTTTTTCTCCTTCACTGACCTCTATCTTTCACCATGTCTTACTCCAAGGAATAGCTCCTCATAACATTATGCCCAAGGTATGTCAGGTGAAGTCTGCTCATTCTTACCTCCAAAGAACACTCTGTCTTCACTCTCTCCAAGACATCTATTTGTTCTCTTGGCTGTCCATGTGATGTTCAGCGCTCTTCTCCGACACCACAGCTCAAAGGCATCAATTCTTTTTCTGTCATCTTTATTCATTGTCCAGCTCTCAGATGTATAGACCCTTCGTACCACCAAAAACACTCACCCAGAGGGCACTCATCCTTGTATAATGTATGATAAACTCCTTAACACAGGGAAGGCCAAGATACTTGGTGATCTCCAGGGAACTATGGGCCTGAAGATGCTGAGGGAAATATGGCTTTTAAATTTTTTTTATTGATGAATGATATTTCAGTATATAAACGTTCCAAAGACAGTTTTGCTGTTTACTTATGAAAATATATTTGAATTCTTTTCAGTTTGGAGCTCCTATAAACATTCATGTACATATTTTTATGTGAACATAAGTTTTTATTTCTCCAAGATATAAATCCAATAGCAGAACTGCTGGGTCTGGAACAGTCTAGCATATTGTGCTGTTAACTCAAAGGCCTTAAATCTCAGTATATTTAACAGCTGGTAGAGCTCAATTCTACCAGCTGTTAAATATACAGTGAGCCTTAATCACTTCAACTACCTGGCCAACTGACTGGAAGAGGTCCATACTTATTCCCATTCCAATAAAAGGTGATGCAACAGAGTGTGGGAATTATCAAACAATATCACTAATATTATACACAAGCAAAATCCTACTAAAGTTTGTTCATAAATGACTGGAAGAGTGAGCACATCTATAACAACCAGAAATACAAGCTGAGTTTAGAAGATACTGTGGCATGCACTAGACACATTATCACCCATGTCAAATGGATCTTGGCTGAAAGCAAAGAGTATCAGAGGAATGTCTATCCATGTTTCATTGACTATGCAAAGGCATTTGTCTGTGCAGAGTACAACAAATTGTGGCTAACATTGAGAAGAATGGGAATCTCAGAACACTTAATTGTGCTTATGTGAAACCTGTACTTGGAACTGGAAGCAGTCCTCAGAACAGAGCAAGAAAACATTGCAGGTTTGAAAATTGGGAAAGGGGTGTGTCATTGATGAGTCTTGTCTCCATACCTTTTCAGTGTGTATGGAAAACAGATTATTCAGGAGGCTGGGCTTTATGAGTAGGAATGTGGCATCAGGATTGGAGGAAGAGTCATTAACAACCTGCTTTATGTCCAGGATATAGCCGTGCTTGCTGAAACTGAGGAGGACCTGAAGCATTTGTTGTAGAAGGCCAAGGATTGTAGTTTCAATAAGAATTGAAGCTCAAAGTCAAGAAGACAAAGATTCTCACCACTGAGCCAATTGACAGCACAATGATAAATGGAGAAGAGATGGAGGTTGTTAACAATTTCAGCTTGCTTACTTCCACAATCAATACTCTTGGGCAGCAGTAGTCAGGAAATAAAAAGACAAATTGCATTGGGAAAAGCTGTTGTCAGGGACCTCTCCGAAGTGCTAAAGAGTAATGATGTCCGGCTAGGGACTAAACTGTGCCTGATGAAGGCCATGGTCTTCACAATTACATGCTATGCATCGGAGAGCTGGGCAATGACTAAGAAAGAAGAAAAACTGACAACTTGAGTTGTGGTGCTGGAGAAGAGTATTGAACAAATCATGAACCTCCAAGAGAATGAACAGATCTGTCTTAGGTTTCACCTCACACATTTTGGGCATGTGACAGGAGGGACCAGTTCTTGGAGAAGGACATTATGCTTGGAAGGGTGCAGGGACAGCACAGGAGAGGAAGAGCTCAGATGGGAGAGATTGACACAGTAACTAGGGTAATGGGAGTAGATGCATCTGAGTCAGTGAGACTGTTTGAGGTTAGGGTAGGGTTCAGAGCTCTTGTACATAGGGTTGCTGTGTGTCGCAGGTGACAGGATGACACATAATAACAACATCACTTCATGCTCACTGTCCTTTGAGTTGTTCCCAGCTCCCAGAAACTCTCACAGGGTTTCTGAGGCTGTGAATCTTAATGGGAAGAGAATTCCAGAAGAAAGATAGCCTCTTCCCATTAAGATTTAAAGCCTCAGAAACCCAATTAGGATCACAGTGAGTTGGAGTTGATTCAAAGGCAATGAATATGAGTGATGATGAGTATAAATTTAAACTTCAAAACAAAGGGAAAAGCTGTTTTCTACATTGGATGTAATATTTTGTATTCCCAGCAGCCGAATATGAAAGTTCTAGTGACTCTATGCCCTTGTTGGAATGTGGTGCTTTTATTTTATTTTTTTTTAAGATATTTAAATAGGTGCCTGGCTGTATCTCATTATGGTTTAAATTTGCATTTCCTTATTAGCTATAACTTATTTCTACAACTTATTTGTCATATGTACATCTTTTTTTCCCCCACTTATTTTACACACATACACACAGTAAAATCAGAACCAAAATCTAATGAGATTGTCTTATTCTACTTGGTATTGCAAGTTTTCTGCTTTCGCAGAATGCGTCATCATCATCATCATCATCATCATCATCATCATCATCATTGTCTCATTGTTATCAAGTCAGAACCAATTCATAGCTGACCTTCCAGTGGGTTTCTGAGGTTGTATGCTGCATGGAGGAAATTGTCTATTTTCCTTTTGAAGAACCATTGGCAGGTGGTAACCAGAAGACACTATTGACAGAGTGCAGTCATTACATTTTTTTTTTTGGTTCTATTCAATAGATCATATTTGTTTTCCTCTGTGATCAGTTTCTGCCTTGCACAGACTCTTGATTTCTCAGATTTTAGTATTTCTTTTTGGTGCCAGATGTTGTCAAGTTGACTCACAATGACCTTGTGTAAAACAGAGCAAACCCTCACAATCTCTGCTGTGCTCAAGCTCATTGTTCCAGTCCTTATGTCAACGTATCTCATTGAGGGTCTTCTTTTCTTTTGTGAAACCTCTGCATTTTCCCAAGCATGATATTCTTTTTCAAGGATTGGCCCTTCCTGGTAACACGCTTACAGTTTGATAGATGAAGTCTCGTCATCTTTGTGTCTAAGCAGCACTCTGACAGCACTTTGTCCAAGACAGATTCGTTTGTTCCTAACTAACTCATAGCTGATCTCTACTGGGTTTTCAGTGGCATTCATTGCACAGAGGAGATTATCCATCTTTTTCTTGAGGAGTCATTGATAAATTCAAGCCACCAGAAGTGTGACTTTTGGGTTAGTAGTGCAACTCTCTGTATATTTTATATATAATATATAAAAAATATGTATATTTTGTATGTGTGTGTGCGTTCAGTATATAAAAAACAAGAAGCTCTGGTGGCTTAGTGGTAAGGACTTGTGCTGCCAATGCAAGGGTATGTGGTTTGAATATGCCATCTGTTCTGTGAGAGAAAGATAGGCAATCTTCCGTGCAATTTACTGTCATTGAAAATCTGAGAGAAGGTCAGCAACAGGTCAGCTCCTACTCAATGGCAGTGAGTAAGATAGAGATAACAATTCATTTAACATTTTAAAGTCTTTATATTTACACGTTAGTTTTATTATTTAGAATCTTTTTCAACCATTATGATAACTCTTGCCAAATTTTTCCCTCACACTTAATAGAAACCTAAGCAAGAAGTCTTCCTTTCCTCATCCCTCCCACCTGATTGCTCATTTGTTTCATTGTATTATTTATCTCACAGAAATGATACATTCCACCCAGAAGTCTTTTGTCAGTTTATATGTTCTACATGCATTTTCTCATGATTTGTAGCTCATACTTTCATTCTTTCATAGACATCTTCCACTTAGCAAAATATAATATTTTAATGAAGTTAAATATATTTTTTTCTTTTATGGATCATTCTGAATTACTTTTATAATGGAATCTATCAAGATTCCTTTCAATATTTTTTTACTACTTATAATTCATTGTGATTTCTATCTATAGATGTTTGGAATTGATTTTTGTATATGGTTTGAGGTTCAAACTGAGTAACATCTATTAAAAAGGCAATAATTTATATTTTGAGTTACATTTGCACTTCCATGTACAATATATTTGTCATATATTTGTCTATTTCTTGACTTTCTTTTTTAAAAATTTTTATTGGGAAAAACAAATTGGGGGTACAAGGAGGGGTGAGGGTTGGGGGCAGAAGGGTGAGGATGGGCAGGGATGCAGTTTCAGAAATTGGTTGATGGGGGGAGCAGGTGAAGGAAATGAAAGTGATCCAGTGGGGACCAGATGCTACAGGAAAATGACAAGCATTTTCCAATGGTAGTTAAATCAACTGTCTTACTGATTTGGGAACTGGATGCCGACTCTCTGGCTTCTTCATTCTGAACAGGGGCGTTGATGTGAAGGGGGAAAGGGAGGACACTTTATCACCTTACTGGTGATCTTGGGTTAAGGCTGCTTGCCTTCTTGTTCTGTTAGAAGATATTTTCCTGTTCTTTGCTCCCCTCTGGACTGCAAAGTGTTTTCCCAGGTGGGTCCAGTGGGGGTGGCTGGTTGAACCCAGAGGCTCCATCCTCCTTTGCTTCTTTAGCTGGCAGTTGTATTTCCTTTTTGTCAGTGGCCCTGGGTTCAGGGTCAGGTCTGAAGTAAAACTCAGTGGTAAGGTTACCTGTAGAAAAGGGAGCAAACCTAGAGAGAACAAACTTGTGAGTTACAAATAGAGGGGTTTTGGGGGTGTTGTTTTCAGGTTACTAGGGAGAGGGTGGCAGAAAGTAGCCCAGATAAAATTCTCTGGATACCCTAGGCATTTTTTTTCCTATCCAGGGGTCAGATGGCACAATCTGGGGACTGAGGAGCTCACTCTGAGGGCCGTGATGGCTCGCCCCAAGCTGAGGGCCGAAGACAGCCCGCCCCGAGCAGAGGGCCATGACGGCTCTCCCCGAGCCGAGGGATATTTCTTGACTTTCTATTCTGTTGCAATGTTGTTATGTGACATTGGTTGCCCAGTTTTTTTTTCAACTCAATGGCAATGAATTTTTCTTATTGGTTTGTGTACAGTAACTCATATGTTCTGTGTTTCACTCATCTACATTGTATTTTAGACAATGTTTCATTTACATTGTGTTTCATGCAATCATTCATATACATTATATCTAATATAATTAATTATTAGTAATCTATGCCTGTCATCACCCAAGTGTCGAGGACTCTCCTTCATAGGGTCGCTATGAGTTGTCTGCGACTCGACAGCATTTAACAAAAGTAATATCAACACAGAGACAGAGAGATCAACTGGCCCAGTGGACAGAAAGCGATGCTACCAAGCCGAAGGTGGGTGACTTTTAATCTGGTGCCCTTGGGCCTGTCTTTCATTGTTTTTGTTCAGACATTCCTCTAGGTCGTATAGCCCTGGTGTACACAGTTGCCATACCGAGGTCACTTGTGGTTGCTGTGAGGCTGAGCACTGTGACACTGATGTGTCAAATGTGTTAATGGTTGGCTACCCAATGTGACAGAGAGTGGGGTGGAGCTCCCCGATTAAAACAAGCTTGGAAGGAGGAGTGGCATCCACTTCCATAATAACTTGCCTCAGGGAACCCTATGAACCTGGAGAGAGGATGAAAGGCACCCAAACGTCGAGGACTCTCCTTCATAGGGTCGTCATGAGTCGCCTGTGACTCGATGACACTTAACAACAACAACAACAATGCCTGTTATTACTCCATCTTTTCGAGTCTCTGCTGAATACTTCACATTCTTTCACTCCTGCCCTATCCGTCCACAACCACTGATACCATAATGGTTTTCATTCTTCTCCTGTGCCCTTCCCTCTTAAAAATTTATACACATTTTACTGTTATTCTTCTATTTTTACAATATTGGACTTATTAAATATTTGTTCTAATTAT
>NW_006399760.1:29240724-29243909 GCF_000299155.1 Elephantulus edwardii | reverse complement strand
ATCCAAATGCTGGCCGACTCTGGGCCAGAGACCCCAATTCATCTGGCAAGTCCCCTCTGCTGACACCCACTTGGGATGAAAAGAAACCTATAAGAGCTCCAAGCGTTTCGTACATGTCTCTCCTCAAGATGCAAGAGGCCATCCTAAGGTCCAGCTTAAACCGAGATTCACAACATAGTAGCCCTCAGCCCTCAGCCTGCAGGTGTGGCCAAACAATTCAGTAGTTTACAATTCTGGCACACCCAAATACTTGTAGATTCTTGGCCAAAGAGGCCCAATTACAAGAATAAATTTATTTGCTTTTGTTCTGTTTGAATTATGCTAAATTTCTTAATCTGAAACTTTATATATTTCACAAAATTAGGGATTTTTAAGTCGTTATTCTTTAAGTATTTTTTTTTCTCTACAAAATCTTCCTATTTATTTATGGGACACCAATGACATAAATACTACTTAATCTGGTACTATACCAGACATCCTTGAGGCTCTGTTCTTTTTGTACATTTATTTCTCACACCCAGTCAATTTGGGTGGCTTTTCTTATTCAAACTTCAAGTTAATTGAGCTTCCTCTGTGTCTACATTCCAGTACTGAGTTCATGCAGTGATTTTTTCCCCTTACTTCTAAAGTTGCAGTTCATTTTTTTATATTCTTCTGCTATGACATTTATTTATTTAAAGTTGTTTATTATTACTTCTTAAAGTATGGTTTAATAACTGCTTTAAAGTCACTTAAATTTGAACTTACTTAAATATTTCACAGTTCCAACATCTGTATCATCTTAAGGGTTACATCACTTTCCATTCCTCTATTAGTGCTTCCTGCAATTCCCCCCACAAATTTGTCATTTGAATCCTGTATCAGGGTCTGCATCAGCAGGAAATGAAAACTAATGTTACTTGAAGGCTAAATAAATAATATACCTTTCATTGACTGGTTTTTCATTTTATAGACTATTTCCTATTCCTCAATTAGTGTTTTCTGTAATTCTCAAAAGGAGCTCTGATGGCCAAAAGGCACAAGATTTAAATCTACCAGTTGCTCTACAGTAAAAAGATAGACTATTTCCTCTTGTGAAATTTAAAATTACTGATAAATGGACAGTCAGCTATGAGTTGGTTCTGATTCAATGGTACATCACAACAACAAAATTCCAAAAACATATTTGTATTTGAATCACCAATTCAAGGTCTCCATTGATAGAAACTCAAACTAATATTACTTAAAATGTACTTAACTTGAGAAATATGTGACAATTTAGATTAGCATTAGAGATCTTGAAGGGTTACTTTAGTAGAAGCTTTGGGGAGAAATTTAAATTAGATACACTTCTGTTGTTGTGGTATTGTTATATGCCGTCGAGTCACCTGAAACTCATAGTGACCCTGTGTACAATAGCTCTAAATTCTGCTCTATCCTGAGCCAGTCTCACCATCTCTAATACACCAATCTATCTCATCTGAGGTTTTCCTCTCCTAAGCTGTCCTTACTGTACTGTGCTTAGTCCTATACTGTACTAAGTATAAAGTCCTCCAGGAATTACTTTCTCCTGACCACATGTCCAACATATGTGAGATTGTTGTTGTTATGTGCCATCCAGTCACTTGTGACTTATAGCAACATCCCTAAACTCTGCTCTGTCCTCTGCCAATCGCACCGTCTCTGATACACCCATCCCGATTGCCCCAGTCACTGAATCAATCCACCTCATAGGGGACCTTCCCCTCTGTGCTGTCCCTCCACCCTACCAAGCATGATGTCCCTCTCCAAGGACCTGTCCCTCCTTGCAACATGTCCAAAGTATGTTAGACGGAGCTTTAGAATCCTTGCCTCCAAGGAGCAGCCCGATTTGACCCTTTCCAGGATGAATCTGTTTGTTTTCCTAGCAGTCCATGGTACCCTCAATACTGTTCTCCAGAACCACAACTCAAAGGCATCAATTCTCCTTCTCTCCTCCTTAGTCATTGTCCAGCTCTCTGATGCATAACAAGTGATAGTAAAGACCATGGCCTGTATCAGATGCACCTTAGTCTCCAAAGAGACACCATTGCTCTTCAGTACTTTGGTGAGGTCCCTAACAGCAGACTTTCCCATGGCAATGCACCTTTTAATCTCCTGGCTACTGGTGCCGAGAGTGTTGACTGTGGAGCCAAGCAAACTGAAGCTATGGACAATCTCAGTCTCTTCACCATCCATCCTGATGCTTCCAATTGGCCCAGTGGTGAGAATCTTTGTCTTCTTGACATTGATCCTCAATCCATATTGGAGGCTGCAGTCCTTGACCCTCTGCAGCAAACACTTCAGGTCCTCCTCAGTTTCAGCAAGGAGGGTTGTATTATATGCATATTACAGATTGTTGACAGATCTTCCACAAATCTTGACCCCCACATATCTCCACATAGAGCCCAGCCTCCCGGATAATCTGTTCTGCACACAAGATATGTGAGATAGAGCTTCAAAATTCTTGCCTCCAAAGAGCAGCCCAGTTTTACCCTCTCTGGGACAGATCTATCAGTTCTCTTGATAGTTCCTGGTATGTTCAATACTCTTCTCCAGCACAACTCAAAGGCATCATTTCTTCCATCTACTCTCATCATTTTCCGGGTCTCTGATGCATAACAAGTAATTGCAAAGACCATGGCCTGAATCAGAAACACCTTAGTCTCCAGAGTGACATCAGTGCTCTTAGCACTTTGGACAGGTCCTTGACAACCACTTTCTCCAGAGCAATTTGTCTTTTGTTTTCTTGACTGCTTTTCTAAAAGATAGGCTTTTTACAAAGAAAATAAGAAAAGAAAGTAGGAATAACAATTATAGATTATGATTTTAGAGAGTTGTGTTAAAAAAAAAGAGACAGAAAAGCAGAAAGATGGTTTAAGTATATTCTCCCTGTGCATGCATATATGGATGTTATCTCATCACAGATAACATTGTTCTTTAAAGATAGTTCTTGAAATATTCTGTTTGATGATTATAATGTGGTGACATTCCTCTTAAATGTGTCATTTCCATTGTCTTCCATAGTAGACCATATAAGTATCCAATTGTTAATACCAGACAATTTTAGTTCACTAACTCCTAGAATATCTACCTTCAATTTTCCATTTCATTTTCAACAGCTTTCCATTTTCATAGTCAAGTTAATCAATGTCTACAGATATTTATTCTAATTTTTAAAATTTTAT
>NW_006399760.1:29231448-29240619 GCF_000299155.1 Elephantulus edwardii | reverse complement strand
TTGCATGTCCTCATCCTTCTGCTTCCAGCCTCTCCCACCCCTCCTGGATCCTTATACTCATTCTACAATAATGGTTTTATACAACATTTATCCTTGTGTGACTGAGTTAGTTCATTCAGCATAATGCTCTCTAGTCCCTCCCAAGTTAGGTAATAATTTACAAAATCATTGCTCCTGTATGCTACATAGTAATCCATTGTGTGAATGTACCATAATTTCTTAATCCATTCATTTGTGTTTGGACATTTGGGCTGTTTTTAGTTATGTGAGATCAGCAAATGAAGATCCATCCACATAATTAAAGCAGATTCTACCTTTAGGAAAGAGCCTTCAAAGAGCCCCTAGTAGTGAGATAAAATGATAGGCTCCTTGCTAAGCAAGAGATTGGCAATTTAAATCTATTAGCAACTTTATGAGGGGAAATTGAGACAATCTCTTTCTACTAAGATTAACAACTTCAGAAGCACAATGATAAGTTTCCATAAGTTAGAATTGACTTGATGGTACTAGTTGTTCTAATCTGAAGAGACAGCTTTTCCCTGGTTTTATTTTCAGGGCTTTCTAACTGAAGTGCACATCTTCTGGGACTCTATCAGACAATACTTTACTGATATTCATAAGTTCCTCACTGGGAATTTATTAGAAGTTTCTTTCAAGGTCTTTCTTACTATTCTGCTTTAGTCTAGTACCTCAGTGGAAATCTGTTTATCATGAAGTACTCTGACTGTGTTTGAAACACACAGACGTAGCATCCAGAAACACAACTTACAAGCCACTATCGTGCATCAAACTGAAAAATGGCTGGTGACACATGATTCAGTGATAGGATAATATCCGTACACCTACAAGAAAAATGCAGTATTTACCAACCAATAATGCTAATGCTTAATAAATTGAAGATTTTTTTACCAACTTCAGATGTCTGAAATTGAACAAACATGCAATAAGATTCACTGATCATTACTGATGTTTGCAATGCTAAAGTTGGAAACAAGGAAGAAATATCAGTAGTTGGAAAAATACAGTTTTGGTGAAATAATACATGCAACTAGATGTACACTGATGTTCATAGCAGCATTTTTCATAATATTAATAAAATGCAAACAGCCAAAATGCCCATCAACAAATGAATGGATTGAGAAATTATGGTACATTCACACAAAGGAATAGAATGCAGCACTCAGGAGCAATGACTCTGAAAAATACTGTATAACATGGAAAAGGCTGGAGAGCATTAGGCTGAGTCTCACAGGGACAAATACTGCATAAGACCATTAATATAAAATTGAAGGATTACTAATAAGATGTGTACCTAAGTCCAAAGAGAGAAGCAGAGGGAGAAAGAGAGCTGAAGATGGGTATAAGGGAGAAATCTTAATATTGCAGCGTTTGGTGGGCAGAGTAAGGAGGATGAAGGAATTACGAAAGATCCAGTGGAGACCTGAAAAGGTATGACAATGGTGGACATGAATCAATGGAGATTAATTCTATAAAACACAATATATGGGAATGATAATATGAAACACAATGTGAACAAAGGAATATGTGAAACACAATGTATATAAATTAAACCCAATGTATACAATTTTCGTATAAAAACCAATATAAAATATAAAAACTTTTTAGAAAGGTGAAAATATTTTTTAATGAATAGATTTAGAGTATAAGGGGATTATAGAATTATTTGAGTCAGAGTCTGGAGGAAATAAGCTATAAAAGATAGGGAGTGGTAGATAGGAGAGTAAAATTCCTTGAAGGGTACAGCTACAGTTGGATAAATCTTTTAGATTATCAGCAGTAAAAAAAAATAAAATATAAAATCTTTGAAATGGCCATCCATCTTTGCTATAGTAGTTGTAAAACATTGGTAAATAATACATAACAAATAGATATGGTTGTGCTCAGATGTAACTTTCCTTATAATAACAAATAGCATGCCCAAGAACCATAGATTTCCAGTTTCATAGTTCAAGTATTACTATGGCCTAGATTGCTGATTGGCACCACAGCTTTGTACCACTAAGCCACCAGAGCTCCTCATTGAAGGACAAGAAGTCAAGGTGTGAGGGAAGTGAATATTTTAAGAAAAAAATACATATGTATATATATAGTCTTGTTTTTGTTATGTGCTATTAAGTCACCTGTTACTCATAGCTACCCTTTGTACAACAGCCCTAAACCCTGCTCCATCCTGAGCTAGTTTTATTATCTCTGACACATCTACTCCCATTACCCCAGCCACTGAATCAATCCATCTAGGGTCTTCCTTTCTTGCGCTGTCCCATCACAAGCATGATGTCCCTCTCCAACGGTGGGTTCTGCCTTGTGATGTGTCCAACATATGTCAGATAAAGCTTCAGAATCCTTGCCTTCAAGGAGCAGCCTGGTCTCACACTCTCTAGGACGAACATGTTTATTATCCTTGCCGTCCATATATAGATATACTACCAGTACTCAATTTGATGGCACTAAACAGCAACAACAGCAGTACTCAGATCCATGAGAGCTATGCTACAAAGAATGACAATGAACTTGATAATAAACTATTTAAGGAATAATATGGAATGTTTAAAATACTAGGAAATCATTATATAAATGACTACACAATCTTTCTAACAGAAAATTCTAAGTATCTTCAATATATGAATTTAAATGTTATTAAGACACCTTTTGTCTTTGTATATTGTCTTTATACGAATTAAAGAAATACTGAAGCACAACCAAGAAATCAAACTTTATAATAAAACAAAATGCTGAATATTTCTGAATATTGTTATTTGTCTTATAATGTACCAGACTTCCTCTGTCTGTGATATTGTTAGCCATGACTCTTGAATCATCACAGGAAACTCTGATTATCAGGAAAATTTGAGAACAAACTGAGATTTGAGACCATTCAGTGTTATTTTTTAATTTTTTTAAATTATGAGGTATCTAAAAATAGAAATATTTTCCATTTCGACATTGTTTATACTACCCAATCTGTAACAATTTTGTATCACCTCTAACAGAAGCTTCACTTGACTGGACCATACCCAACAACAACAACAGCAACGGAAGCTTATGTTCCTTTATCCCCCTTCCATTTTGCCCTTGATAATCACTGCTTAATTTTTATCCTGTACATATGCATATACAGAATCAAATAATAGTTGCGAAGAAACTACAAGTCATGAAGTCATGATACAGACTATAACCTGAAGGAACCCTGAAAACATAATTTTAAGGGAAATGTGACAAAAGGGTGACTCTGAGTCCTTTTATGAAATATCTAGAACAATGTTCTTAATAGCCTATTTACAGTGTTACTTTTCTTTGCCTTTTGTTTCACTTTTACATTTAAAGTTTTACTAAATAAAAAGATTCTTTACAAAGTTATTAAAGTAACCTCATAACCATGTTGGGTAATAAAGCTTGCACTTGATATTCAGTAAGAATTCGATTGATTGGCTGACAATGCATGTCTTTCTTTGCTGCCTCTGATTTTGTGGAGTCGTGGCTACCTCCTAAACTGATGTCAGCTACAGCTGGTTAGGCACTGTGAGGGCAGGGAAAGGACAACAGCCACTTAGAGGAGTTTTTGTTTCCAAATGAGTACTCAGAACCATGGATTGTAACATTAAGATGTCTAAGACTGTAGATTAATCTTTTTATCAACCTGTGTATTTATGTCCACCCATCACCTCTTTACCATTTAAAAGTCTTGATAGTCTCTGTCAGAACCCCATCACTATCTCTTTAAATTGTAGCTTGGTAAATTGCTTGTTTAGAGTTTAAGTGAAAGCAGTTAGATAGAGGTTTTTTTCCTTCTGTAGTCTTCACCAGATGTTATTTACTTTGAATTTACTTAAACCACGTTAACCTTTTAGAGATGTCCAGAGAAGAGCTTTTTGTAATGTTACTTTTTTTTTTTTATAGTCAGCTGACATTCTGATTTCAAAAAAGGATACTATCATTTTCCTGAATTGCACCTGGTCAAATCAGATAAAAGGAAAAAAAAAAGGTTTTCCTTTTCATAAATTTTTCTTCTTAAGGTATTTAGTTGTTTGTAGTTTTGTACCATTGAGTTATAAGTAACGCTTCAGTGGGTTTTCAGAGGCCATGAATTGATTCAGAGGAGAATGCCCATAGTTCTCCCACGAGCAACTAGTGGATTCGAACAGTGTTCCTTCTGGTTGACAGATCTACTTCTAACTCCTAAGAGTTCTCCTCCCATGAGATTTACTTCCTCTGAAAACATGCTGAGGATCATCTACAAGTTGGTTCCAAGAGACGACATGCAACAGAAACAATGAGGTGCTTAGGGTATTATGAAAATACTGATGACCCATAAAGATTTTAGTTTCATAAATTGAACCCACAACATGCCACATGTTGTCAATTGCATGGCTGTACTCAATTTAGACTTCAAGTTGAGTGGGATCCAGCTCATAGCTGACCCTAAATTGGGTTCCTGAGACTGTAAACCCCATGGCAGGAGATCTATCTTTCTACAGTGGTTCAGCATGTGTGTTCTGTCAGGGAGGCCTGGCCTTTGAGTTAACACAGCTCCACATGGATTGACCACTAGAGGACCCTTAAGAGTAATATGGAAATTCAGAAATCGAAATCATCATTGAGTTTTTCTTCTTGGACATTTAAACCAATCTGATAACCAAAAGATTTGGAGGTTGAAGCCCACTAGTCTTATCATTACAACATGAATGAAAGATGAGGCAGTATGCTTTTTATAAAGATTTTTTGTTTTTGTTTGTTGGGTCAGAACAGATCTATAGCTGACCCTCTAGTGGGTTTTAAGAGGCAGTAAATTGCATAGTGGGAGATTGTCCTTTATTCTCCCATCGAACAACTGGTGGATTAGAACCCCATGCCTTTAGGTTCACAGTACAGCTCTTTACCACTAGGCCACTATAGCTCCCTGTGCTATGAGAGTCGAATTGTCAAATACCTTGTGCTATAGATGTCAGATAATTGCTTTAGGTGCGAAATAACAATTCAATGACAAAATTATTATATTACACTTTTTTTTAAATTTAGGTTGTTTATTTTTCATTTCAATGAACATCTACAGAGATTTTGGAATTCCATTCATTCATTGTTGCACCCTTCTCCCCGCACAAACCCCTCCCCCCTCCATTTGCTCCTCTCCTTCAAAACAAAAAGAAAAACCCCCTCATGGGTACACAACCCCCCCCCGCAACTCCCCAAACCCCACCCCCTACCCCCAAATATAATCCACTCTGCAACCCTCATTGCACTTTTGAACTTCTATTGTGTACATGAGTCTAGGACATGTCCTGAAAAACCCTGATAGGTTTTTTGATGCTATTTTTCAAAGCATTATTCTTTTGTAAAACTGCAATTAATGTCTACAGCAACATCTATTTAATCTTTGGGAAAGGTTGGGCTACAATATTCAAAACACTCATTGTTTCTATGTTGGAAACAACTCATAATTGTACCTTTAACAGGTGACTGAAGCTGTAAATTGCAAGGGAGGAGATTGCCATTCTTTCTCCCAAGGAGCTGCTGATGGATTCACACTTTCAGAGAGGTGTGGTCTTTGGTTTACCATTGCAACTCCATACTGACTCGAGATACAGTTGTTGCTGTTATTGTTAAGTGCAGTCAAACTGATTATCAACCCATAATGACCCTATAAATTACATTATTAGAAACTTGTTTTATCCTGAATGATCATAACAATCTCCAACATGCTCTAGCTCATTGTTACTGTATCAGTACATGTCACTGAGGGTCTGCCTCTCTTTTGCTGACCCTCTACCTTTCCCTACATGGCATCTTTGACCAAGGACTAGCCTTTCCTGACAACATGCCCAAAATATGTAAGATTAAGTTTCACCATCTTCTCAGAGGAGCACCTTCATTGCACTTCCTCCATGACTAATTTGTTTGTTCTTTTGGTAGATTGTGGGATATTCAATACTCTTCTGCAATACCACACTTTAAAGACATCAATAATTCTTCAGTCTAAATCCTTATTCATCATCCAACTTTCAGATGCTTGGAAAGCAAAGCTTGGATCAGTTAATCTTAGTCTTTAAACTGACATTGTTACTCTTTAACATTTTGAGAGATCCCTGACAGCAGATTTTTCCCAATGCAACTTGTCTTATGATTTCTTGATTGCTTTTATCATGGATGTTGAATTATGGATCCAGCGAAAATGAAATCATAGATAACTTCAATCTTTTCAGGTTTGTCCTGGAGAGGGTGAAGCCAGAGTGTTCCCTGGAGTCAAGGATTCTGAAACTTTGTCTGACATATTTTAGGTATGTTGCAAGGAGTGACTGGTCCTTGGAAAGGGACATCATGTTTGGCAGAGTGGAGGGGATGCGAAGGAGAGGAAGACCTTTGGTGAGATGGGTCAATTCTGTGACTGGAGCAGTGGGAATAAGTGCGTTTGAGATGGCTAGGTTGGCACAGGATAGAACAGCATTTAGAGCTCTTGTACATAGGGTCGCTATGAGTCGCAAGCAACTCGATTGCACATAACAACAACAACAACAACATCATGATATTGCCTATTGTTTTAGTGGTAAGGATTTTTGTTATCCTGATGTTAAGATGTACTTCATATTGATGGTTATAGTCTTTGATCTTCTGCAGCAAGTGTTTCAAGTCTTCTCTTTCTGGAAGTAAGATTGTCTTGTCACAATCTTGCATAGTACAGAGTGTTGATGAGTCTTCCTACAACCCTATCCTAATACAGTCCACATTTTGAAATAATTTACTCAGCAAACATATTGCTTAGGTATACAGAAAGAATACAACTATGACACATGCCTCTCCTGATTTTAAAACAGTAATTTCTCTAGTACCCACAGTCAGGAAATAAGGAGATGTATTGCACTGGAAAAATCTGCAGTTAGAAACCTCTCCAAATTACTAAAGAGTAGAGATGTCAGTTTTAAGACTAAGATATATCTGATTCAGGCCATGGTCTTTCTGATTACTAGTTATACTTTTAAGAGCTGGACAATGAATAAAGATGACAGGAAAAGAATTGACACTTTCGAGCTGTGGTTTTGGAGAAGAGCACTGGACATCCCATGGATGGACAGGAGAACTAACAGAAGGTACAGCCAGAGTGCTCTTTGGAAGCAAGAATGATGAGACTTTGCCTCACCTACTTTGGACATGTTGCTAGGAGGTGCTATTCCTTAGAGAAGGACATGATACTGGGAAGGATGGAGGGTCAGTGAAGAAGGAGACCCTCAACCAAGTGAATTGACACAGTGACTTCTGCAATGGGCTCTTGTGAGTCAGAAATTATGAGTGTACTGCAGGATAGAACAGGCTTCAGATCTTTTGTTCGTAAGATTGCTATGAGTTGTTCTTGACTTGATGGCACCAACAACAACAACAATATCCTCTCTCAGAACTGAGCAAATTAATAGTGACTTTGTGGTGCCATAATGGGAGTACCACAAAACATTAGAGTGAAATTTGGAGAAAGATTTTTTTTTCAAAGCCCAGCATAGTTCTAAGAAGTATGTGTTGTTGAACTAGCCTTAAATATCAAAGTTGCCTAGCAGACCTTTGAATTAAATATTTTCTTATTCAGCAAATAATATTGTAAACTAACTTTGCCTTGGGTGTTAGAGTAATCATTATTTCTCACTCAAATGATAATTGATCTTCATATTTCTGCCCTTAGTCAAAGCAGTTTCACGGCACAATGGACTCGAATGAAAGAAATCAAATCACTTTCTCTTCTACTCACAAACTCATCCTGCATTCCATTTAAGAGAAAAAGTATAGCTATCACCAGTTTCTATAGGATGCTGTAGCTGACTCTAATACTGATATCCCATCTAAAATTCTACCTTTCTACCTTATTATTTTTTTATCCAATCACATTGACCTCCATGTTCCATAGTCTCCTGGATCATTTCCATTGCATTGGAGGGACTCATATCTGACCCTTTAGTGGGTTTTCAGAGTTGCATATCACATGGGAAGAGTTTGCTCACCTCTCCTGTACAGAGCAGCTGGTAGATTTGTACCCTTGCCTTGTCTCAGCGGTGCAACTCCTTACCCACTCGGTCATCAGCAATCTCTCCTCTGAAATTATACATGACAAATTTTCTTACCTCTTTAAAGTCCTTAGTGAGGGTTGGTAGAGATGTACTGCTAAACCGAAAGCTGCACGTCTCTGGTGGTTCAAATATACCAGTGATTCCTTGGGAGATGGACCGCTAATCTCCTCCCATGGAACTTGCAGCCTTGGAAACCTGCTGGAGGGTCAGATACCAGTTGGTTCTGATTCAGTGGCAATGAGTTTGAGTGAGTAAAAGTCATTGCACAAATAATTATTTTTCTGTAAGACTACTCCTTACCTCCTAATTTATTTTTAGCTACCACCCTCCCATCTCAAACAAACAAACAAAAAACCCAAAAATGAAAACACCCCAAAGAAACACAAAACACAAAAGCACAAAAACCCCAATGCTTTTAATCTGGCTAATTTTTCTGCACAGCATGCATCACATTCAAAATACTGCATGTTGTTGTTAACATACATTTTATTAGATCTATTTTTTTCATCATCTGTCTCTTTCTACTGCTGTTTAAATTCAGCAAGGCCAAGATTTTGTATGAGTTTATATTTTTTTTACATAAAATCATCAAAGGAAAATTTTACCGAACTAAGCATCTTTTTAAAAGAAACAAATCCAATTGTTTAACAGAAATATTTTTATCTACTTAGTAGATTTTTATCATTCATTTCCCTGTAAAGACCAAGACTAATTGCATTCTTAGAGTAATATTTTACTGACAACTCTTCCATGCGTTTCACAGTAGATCTGCATTCCACAGGATTTTCAGTAGGTATAAACTGAAGAGCAATGGTGTCTCTCTGGAGACTAAGGTGCGTCTGATACAGGCAATGGTCTTTGCAATCACCTGTTATGCATCAGAGAGTTGGACAATGACCAGGGAGGATAGAAGGAGAATTGATGCCTTTGAGCTGTTGTGCTGGACAAGAGTATTGAGAATACCATGGACTGCTAGGAAAACAAACAGATTTGTCCTGAAAAGGGTTAAACCGGGTGGCCCCTTGGAGGCAAGGATTCTGAGGCTCCGTCTAACATACTTTGGACATGTTGTGAGGAGAGACCGGTCCTTAGAGAGGGACATCATGCT
>NW_006399760.1:29213922-29231018 GCF_000299155.1 Elephantulus edwardii | reverse complement strand
GGCATGTGCTTTGAATCCTCCAGTTGCTCTGAAAGAGGAAGATAGGCCATCTCCTCTCATGTAATTTACAGCCTCTGAAAACTCATAGGAGGTCAGTTATCAATTGACAATATACAGGAATAACATGACTGTGATAATGCACTTTATTATGTCAGAGAGCAGGGATAATAAGGATGGTGGAAGATCAGATATGGTTCAGATCTGTTGCTCACAGGGGCACCGTGAGTCTTAGTCAATGTGATGGTACGTAAAACCAACTGTATTTGACATTTTAATAAATGCTGTTGAACCCTGAAGGAATATTCTTTTCACTCTCCCCACTCTGCTTGTTCAGAAAATATTTCCTTCATCTATTATTGCATTAGGGAGCTCTGGTAGCCTATGGGATAGAGAGATTTGGTGCTAACTTAACGATTTCAAACCTCTAAGGTTCTCTCTAAGAAAAAGGTGGCAATTTCCTCCTGTTTGATTTACAACCTCTGAAAATCTACTGGAGGGTCAGTTATGAATCAAGTTTGACTGGCAATGAGTGAGTGAGTGAGTGAGTGACTGCCTATGTTGCTCTGCACTAAACAGGTGGAAAGTAAAAATTTTCAAAGAAAAAGTAGTATATATTGAGTTTTATACTAAAAACCTTAAAAAATTAAATGAATTGTTACTGGGTTGAAACCCATTCATAGTTAATCCTTCAATTGCCTTCAAGGGTGTAAAGCACATGAGAGGAGATTTCCCATCGTTCTCCTGCAGAGCCAATGGTGAAGTGCAACCTTTGGGCTGCAGCACAACTCCCTACAGATGTAAGTAGAAATCAAACGGCTCTGATATTAGCTACATCATCTCCAATTCCTACCCAGCCCCAATAACTGTTTGGATAACAGGAAAGAGAATATGATCACACTGCTTCTGATGGCAGGTTATTCTTGTGGGAAGGTAGGAGGCAGGCTTCTAGTTCAAATCATGTTTTTGAGGTTGGTTACAAAACTTTGAGCAACAACTGTGAGAATGAGGGAGGCTTGAGAATTGATGATCTTGGGGTAAGAAGGAGATGAAAACCAGTGTGTGCCAGCTGTGCACAGCTGTGTCCACCACGGATAATCCTTCTGCAAGGACAAGCCAGTTGCTTTCACCAGGCGTCTTGGCAAGGGTCTTCCTTGTTGCACAGAAAACAAAAAAAAGCCAGAGTCATTGTCAGAAGTTATGCTGACTGCTTTAATTTTGTACCTGTCAATACTGTTTATTCTATATCCATCATTTATTGGTTAAGGATTGGTGGTTT
Source organism: Elephantulus edwardii (assembly GCF_000299155.1). Taxonomy (NCBI): domain Eukaryota; kingdom Metazoa; phylum Chordata; class Mammalia; order Macroscelidea; family Macroscelididae; genus Elephantulus; species Elephantulus edwardii. The sequence goes on along the minus strand of NW_006399760.1, from coordinate 29,229,742 downwards.
TGTGGGGTTTTTTTTTTTGTTGTTGTTACTATGTGTTATTGAGTCACTTGCAACTCATAGCTACCCTATGTACAACAGCCCTAAAGCCTGCTCTATCCTGTGCTAATCTTATTGTTTCTGATCTACCTAACCCCATTACTCTAGTCACTGAATCAACCCATCTCATTGAGGGTCTTCCTCTCCTGCACTGTCTATCTACCCTCCTAAGCATGACATCCTTCTCCAAGGACTGGTCTCTCTTTGTAACATACTCAAAGTATGTCAGACAACATACTTCTTGCCTCCAAGGAGCAGACTGCTTTCAGTTCCTTTAGGATGGACCTGTTTGTTCTCCTAGCTGTCTGTGGTATATTCAATATTCTTCTCCAACACCACAGGTCAAAGGCATCAATTCTCCTTCTAAAATCCCTAGTTATTATCCAGCTTTCTGATGCATAACGAGTATTTGCAAAGACCATGGCCTGAATCAGATGCACCTTAGTCTCTGGACTGACATTGTTGCTCTTCAGTATTTTGGAGAGGTCTCTGACAAAAGACATTCCCAATGCAATTTGTCTTTTAATCTTCTGGCTGCTGGTACAAAAAGTACCAGAAAACTTAAGCTGTTTACAATCTCAGTCTCTTTACTGTCTATCATGATGGTGTCAACCTTGATTCAGAGCTTAGTTGTTTTTTTTTTTTTTTTTTAAAGTTGAGTAAAACTGCAGACTTAAAGTGTAAGAAATAACTTTTTTGTTATTTTTAAAAAATTGGTTTGCTTACAAAGTTCATACACATTGTTTTTCACACTAATCCTCATTCATATTGTGTTTCATACAATCGTTCTCATGCATTATATTTTATAAAATTAATTTCACTGGAATTGCCCATCATTACCCTGTCTTTTCACCCAGGTCCTTCCCATTTTCTTCTGCCCTCCTCCTTTGACCCATCAAACTTTACAATCCTGTGGTTTTGCCGTTACTCCTCCTCACCCCTCCACTCCCACCCCTTCCACCCTTGGCTTCCCAAACATGTTTTACTAGTTATCCTTCTACTTTTGCAACAATAGTCTTTCGCAGTATTTGTCCTTATAAGACTGAGTTCACTCAGCATAATGCTCTCCAATCTCTCCCAAGTTATATAGCATTTTTAAAAAATCATTGCTCCTGAGTAAGATATAACATTCATGTATTGATACAATGCTACTGCCATTTTGCTTTTTTCAATTATAGTTTGAGCAAAACCTGACAGAACTAATTAAGTGGTGTTTTTCTTCCTCCCCCCCTCCCCCTGTTTCAGTGAAGATTTACAAAGCATTGGTTTCATTCATTCATTCATGCATACTTTCCTTCCACCTCTCCCATTTCTCCTTGTAAGCCTATTAATTGTTATACACATAGTTTCTAACCTTCCATTTCTTTAAGATTGTCCTTCCTTTAATCCATTCCAGTGCAGTACTCCTCATCTATCAATTCCTTTCCAGCTCTTTGTCTCAATCCTATTATTACAATAGTGGACTTATGCAGTATTTTTCCCTTTGTGACTGAGACAGTTCACTCAACATAATATCTTCCAGACTTAACCACATTATGTATTGTTTTATGAGTTCTTTACTTTTCAATGCTGTGCAGTATTACATGAGTCTTTAGTTAGATTTGTTCATAAGTACACTACTATATTATCTGCATATAGGGATAGTTTCATCTCCTTTTAGCAAGTTTGGATGCCTCTCATTTCTTTCTCTTGCTTTATTGTTCTCACTAAATTTACAATACAAGACTGAATAGGAGTGATGATAGTGACCATCCATATCAAGTCCTTGTTTTCAGGAGAGATGCCTCTAATCATTTTCCGTTGAGGATGATGTTGCCTATTGGTTTAGAGTATATGCTGTTAATTATGTTGAGGAAATTTTTCTCTATTCCTATTTTGCTGCATGTTTTTATTAGGAAAGGGTGTTACTTTTTGTCAAAAGATTTTTTCCAGATTAACTGAGATGGTCATGTCGTTCTTGTCTTTTTATTTTATCATGTGATGGATTACATTTATTATTTTTTCTTATGTTAAAACAAAACTGCTATTAATCTCACTAAGTCATAATGTATTCAAAATGTAAGCAAAACATTGCTGAAGATGATTAAAAAATGAACAGTACATACATAAGAAACTGCCAGAAGTTCAAGCAGGATTTAAAAGAGGCCATGGTACTAGGGATACCATTGCTGATGTCAAGTGGATCCTGACTGAAAGTTAAGAATACCAGAATAATGTGTATTTATGCTTTATTGATTATGCAAAGAAATTTGACTGTGAGGATCATAACAATTTGTTGCTTGCATTGAGAGAATGGGAATCCCAGAGCACCCCTACCCACCCTCACCTCTCTGCCCTACCCCTTCTCCCCTTGTGCCCCCATATATGCTTTACTAGCTATCCTTCCATATTTACAATAATGGTCTTATGCAGTATTTTCCTTATGAGACAGAGTTAGACCACCCAGTATAATGATCTTTCGTTTTTCCAAGTTACATAGTATTTTTTAAAATCATTGCTCCTGAGTGCTGCATAGTATCCCACTGTGTAAATTTACCACAATTTCTCAATCAGTTGTAGTTGGATGTTTGGGCTGTTTCCACAACCTTGCAATGGTGAGTTTTTGTGTTTATGTTCATGAAATATATTGGTTTGTAGTTTTCTTTCTTATTGAAAAAATAGTTTTATTTTTTGTGGTGTCTTTATCAGGCTTTGGTATCAGAGCTATGCTTGCTTCATAGAATGAATTTGGGAGAATGCCTTCTTTTTATTTTTTTTAAGGTTTTTGTTGAATGATGACAGCTCTTCTTTGAATATTTGATAAAATTTACTTGTAAAGTCATCTGACCCAGGGCTGTTTTTGGAAAATTTTTATGATTTACTCAATTTTTTCTTTTGTGATGGATCTCCTCAAGTATTCTAAGGCAGCCTGTGTCAGCTTGAGTAGATTGAGTTTCCAAGTATTTGTCCATTTCTATTAGTTTTTTATTTTATTTTTTTATTTGTTGTTTTTTTTTAATTTGTTAGAGTATAGTTTTTCATTATATTCCATTATGATCTTTTAAATTTCACTTTAATATGTTGTAATATCACCCATTTCATTTACTTGTATTATTTGGTCTTTACTATATTTTCCTTTATTAGGGTTGTCACTGGTCTGTTAATTTTATTGACCCTTTCAAAGAATTCACTTTTAGACTGCTGACAGATTCAGTTGATTTTCTGTTTTCTATGACATTGATTTCCAATTGCCATGATTTTCTTTTATTGATTTTCTTTCATTTAAAGACTATGGAATTTGTTTGCTGTCCATTTCCTACTTATTGAAGGTGTTGCATTAAATAGTCAATATTCAGTCATTCTTCCTTTTTTGTGTTTGCTTATTGCTATGAGTTGACCTCTAAGTACCAGTTTTGCTGTATCCCAGAGGTTTGGTAAATTATGTTTGCATTCGTATGTGTTGTAAGAAATGTAACCATTTTGGTTTTTATTTCTTACATTACCTAATAGTGTTCAAGCAGAGTGATGTTTAATTTTTAGGTGCATGGTGTTTCCTCCTTTGTCCTCATATTATTGATTTTTAATTTTATTATATCATTATTTTTGAAATTTAAGCTTGCTTTATGATCTAACATATGATCTGCTCTGGAGAATATTTCATGCGCAGTGGAAAAGAATATATATTCTATTTTTTATGGTGCATTATCCTTATGTATCTATGATGTCAAGTTGGTTAATTGCATATTTCAGTTCTTCTGTGTCTTTGTTGAGTTTCTTTCTAGTTGTCCTATCTTTCATAGTGAGTGGCGTATTAAAATTTCCTACTAGTAAAAAAAAAATAAAAAAAAATTTCCTACTAGTATCAGGGTGCATCTGTTTATTTTTTCAGATCTGTTAACATTTGTCTTGTTTAACTTGCAATTCTATAATTTGGTACATAGATATTTATTATATTTATGTCCCCTTGTTCTATTGATGCTCTAAGAATTGTATATTGTTTCTCTTTATCTGTTATGGTGGTTTTTACTTTATCTGTTATGGTGGTTTTTACCTTCAAATCAATTTTATCAGAGACTGCTCCTCCTGCTTTCCCCCCCCCCCCGCCGCCATTTGATTGGTATATTTTTTTCACTCTTTGATTTTTAATCTGTATTTTTCTTTGCTTCTCGGCATATTGAAGAGGTTTTTAAATAATCCAATCTGCTACTCTTTTTCTCTTTACTGGTGCATATAAGCCATTCATGTCCACTGTGATTACTGAGAGGAAAGGTTTTATTGCAATGCTTTTGTTTGATTCTTTCTTGTATTGTTGTTTATTACTTTGATCCAGCCTCTTAATGGTGGTGTCTCTGTGAGAAGAAATTCCTTGAGCATTTCTTACAGCATTGGTCTTATTTTCACAAACTCCCCTACTTTCATTAGATCCAGCAGCAGAAGAGGAAGATCTGCCTTGCCAGCAAAGAAGAAATAAGAGAAAGTAGAATGTCCTTGGGGCTCAGAAATACATGTGTCAGCTAGACCTACAGCAGCTACAGCCATGGCCAAAGCAGAGAACCAGAGAGTGAGCATGAGATAGAACTGCCCTTGGAACTGCCACCCACCATGGACAAAAACAGACCTAAGCTAAAAGCCTTTGCCCAAGTTTATTGGACAACTGGGGAGGAGGCAGAGCCAATAACAGAACTGAGAACTTTGTAACACTGACCTAAAGCTGAGAGGCTCAAGGCAGAGGCACCCTAGAGCGCATTTCAGAGGCTCTCCTGACTGTATTTGGCTATTAACCTGAATATTAGTTTGTTGACTTCCCACAGAAATAGTTCTGTGTGGTCTCTGAGCTACTATATGGGATTTTTGGAAGCAGTAAAGCAATAAGATTGTTGTTGAGAAGAGTAGAAAGAGGTATAGGAGTGTGGAGGACCTGTCTGACCTCATGGCAATTGGTTTTGTGTTGTGGATGCTGTTGATGGAGACAGTTCCCCTTTGTAAAATTGGTAAAGGTCAGACATGGCATTCTCATGTAACCCTTGCTCTTGTTACACAACTTCTGACATACCTGACACCATTGCCACAGTCACTTTGTCAATTCTTCTCATCTAAGATGTTCTTCTATGCTGACTTTCCGCCCTTCAGCATGCTGTCTTTCTCCAAGAAGTGGTCCCTCCTGACAACATGCCAAAGCGTGTGAGATATAGTCTCAAAATCCTTGCCTCCAAGGGGAAATATCACTTCACTCTCTCCAGAACAGACATGTTGATTCTCTCGGTAGTCTGAGTATGTTTTAATATTCTTTTCGAGCAACACAACTCAAATGCATCAAGTTTTCTTCTGTCATCCTTAGTCATTCCCCAACTATTATATACATAGCAAGCAATTAAGAAGATCATGGACAAGATTAGGTGCACTTTAGTCTCTAGACTTGACATCATTGCTCTTTAGCACTCTGGAGAGATCTTTAACAGCAGATTTTCCCAATACAACTTGTCTTTTGATTTTCTTACTACTGATGCTAAGAGTGTTGATTGCGGATCCAAGCAAGATGAAATGTTTATAAACCTTAGACTTTTCTCCATCTATAAGGATGCTACCTGATGGCCCAGTGATGAAGATCTTTGTTTTCTTGACAACAAGTCTACAGGACCCAAAATATGACCTTGAGTCTATCCCACTTAAATGTAAAAATTATCTCAACAATAAGTTCGAGGACTTTACCATTGATCTGCTGCAAGACACCAAGTCCTGTGTGGCATGACCAACCCTGGAGTGTCTTACACCCACTGCTTCCCCAGCATCTGCTAAGGGTTCTGGCTCAGTCCAGGCACACAAACACCCTGACAGTGACAGAGCCACTGCCTGCCAGGTTGAGGGACTGCAGTTTCAGTGTGGCCCAAACCACAATCCTGCCCAGACCACTAAACTGCTGTGTCCACTACCTGGAGACCCTACTGACCTACCACCTGGGACTGTCCAGTTGCTGCCTCACTGTCCAATTCCAGGAGAACCAATATCACAGGAATTTTGGGTAAAACACTGATTTCTAGCATACCAACTAGGATCCCTTAAGTTCAAGTGGAAGGAGCCAGACCAGGTCAAGCCAGGCCAGGGCTTGGTTCTTCAACGGGAACAGACTTCCTTTTCTGCCATTTGAGTACTTTGGGTACACAAAGATAAAGGTCCTTTATAAAACCTTGCCATACTCTGGTTCACAGTATAGTTACAACAACATAACACCTACTAAGAAAACACATAATGTCAAGAAAGCAGCAGTCTGCCTCAGTTATCATGGAAAAAACAAAATAATCCTTCTCCTAAAAAAAGTAGACACAGTCAATATTCCAAATAGAGAGAACCAGAAGAAATATATTGATGTGGAGTTACTTGAACAGCTGTAGAAGAGACAATTCAGAAGAAATACATTGATGTGAAGCAACTTGAACAGCTATGGAAGAAAAAAATAATAGCATAGATAAAGAGTTACAAGAACTTAAAAAATTTATCACAAGACAGAGAAGTTACAACTAACATGCTGTTGATTATTGGTGATTGCCATCGAGTTGAGCACAACTCATTGTGACCCCATGAACAAAAGGCCTGAAGTGTTTTATAACTATCATCATTTATCAAAGTTCACAGAGTTTCCAGAGGCATGTTATTTAGGAAGTGGATGCCACTCCTGCTTCTAAACCTGTCTTAAACTGGGAGCTCCACCAAACACTGTCCACTATGGGTAGCCATTATGCCATTTGACACCCAATGGCACAAGGTTCAGTATCACAGCAACCCCCATATTACCTCAGTACAGCATATTGATAAAAGGATGCTGTACCAATTAGAAGAATGTTCCTCCAAAATATAATAAAAACTGACTTTTAAATACAAAGGCCCTCTCTGAGGTCTTGTTGACTTTAAACAAGAGGCTAAAATAAAAATAAAAAAAACCACCCCAAAACCAATATAGTATGTTTTTGTTGTTATGTGCTGTTGAGTCACCTACGATGTATAGCAATGCTATGTACAACAGCTCTGAAACCTTCCCTTTCCTGAGCCAATCTCACTAATTCTGACACATCGACATTGTCCCAGATACCAGCTAACACAGTTCTGGAAATAATAGAAAAAAACCCATGAAAATGCAACCCAGAATATTAAGGCTGACTTGACAGAAGTGTCCAACAAGCTGGTAGGGGGGAAAAAAAAAGTAGAACTGAAGAGATGGATTAGGGATTCATTGAGCTGGAAGACAAGAGCCTCACAGGAAATATACTAGAAGGAAAATCAAACATTAGATGTAAACAAATGAAGGAAACAAAATTATATGGGATGATTTCAAAAGAAACATCATACATAGCAGAATGGATAAAAACAAAACCCATCATTATTTTACCTCACATCTAAAAAGAGACGAGAAAGACATACTCAAAGTTGAACACTGGGGAGAAAAATATATCAAGCAAATGGCAAACTCTAAAAAGCAGGAGTGATAATACTAATCTCTGATGAAGTAAACTTCAGATTGAAAACCACCAGATAAGATAAGGAAACGTTTTACTTACTGATTAAAGGTACAATAGATCAAGAAGACATTAACTTGGTCAACATTTGTAAACCAAATTATAGACATGCAAAATACATTAAAAAACCAGAACAACCACTAGTTAACAGAATTGAAGAAAACAATTGACAGCACCACAATAGTGGTAGACTTCAACACAATTGTCACCAAAGGATAAGTCAACTTCAAATGATATTAAACCAAGATTCATTCAGAAGCCCTAAACTATAAAATCAGCCAACTTGACCATGTGGATATATTCAGGGTATTGCACCCAATTAAAACTCAATTCACATTCTTCTCAAGTGCACATGGAACATTTTATAGAATTAATCATATATTAGGACACAAAACAATCCTCAACAAATTTAAAAAAATTGAAATAATAAAAGTATCTTCTCAGACCAAAATACCATAAAATTACAAATTAACAACACAAGGGTAAAGTTTAGAAAACCACCTATGTGGAAACTAAATCACTCTTTACAGATCACAATTGATTTAGAAAAGAAATAGAAAATGAACTAAGAAATTCCTTGAAACAAATGAAAATGAAATTATAACAAACCAAAACCTCTGGGATGCAGTTAAGGTAATCTTGAGGAGACAATTCATAGCAATAGGCACACACACACAAAAGAAAGAAAGAAAAATCAATGATTTAACTCAACACCTACATCAAATAGAAAAACAACAACAATATAATCCTACAGTCTTTAGAGGAAAAGAAATTATAAGAACAAGAGATGAAATCAAGGAGATAGAAAACAAAAAAAACAATTGAAACCATCAATAAGACTAGGAGATGGTTTTTCGAAAAGGATCAGTAAAGATGACAAACCTCTGGCAAACTTAACAAAAGAAAGAGAGAAGGCAGATAACTTGTTTAAGAAATGATAGAGATAACATCACAACAGAACTCAATGGAATGAAATAGATAATAGAAGCACTATGGAAAGCTATGCTTGATAAATTAAAAAATCTAGAAGAAATGAACAAATTCCTTGAAACTCATGCCCTACCCAGATTGACAAGGACAGATATAGAACACTTGAACAGACCCATCACAAAAGAAGGAATTGAACAAGTCATAAAAAGACTTCCCCATAAGAAAAGTCCTGAACCATATGGCTTCACAGCTGAATTCTACCAAACAGAGATTATCTATCACCAATTCTACTTAAATTATTTTAAAAAATATAAAAAGAAGGAACACTCCTAGGGTTATTCTATGAAGCAAGCATAACCAGGCAAAACAAAACCAGACAAAGATATTACCAAGAAAGAAAACTACGGAACAAGATCCCTCATGAATATGGATGCAAAAATTCTTAATGAAATCCTAGCCAATAGAATCCAAAATCACATAAAAAATTTTTTTCTGTGACCAAGTGGAATTCAACAGATTTACAAGGATGGTTCAATATAAAGAGACTCCCAAACAATTAATGTAATTCACCATATTAACAAAGTAAATAATAAGAACCTTATGATCTTAGCAATTGATGTAAAAAAGGCATTTGATAAAATCCAACACTGCTTCCTGATAAAGACACTCAGCAAAATAGGAATAGAAGGGAATTTTCTCAACATAGTGAAAAGTGTTGTTGTTGTTGTTGTTAAGTGCAAAATCAAGAGCCATCATCATTCTCAATGGAGAATGACTAAAAGTATTTTCCTTGTGAACAGGGATCAGACAAGGATGCCCACTGTTACCACTTTTATTCAATATTGTATTGGAGGTGCTTGCTAGGGCAATAAGACTAGAGAAAGAAATAAAATGCATACAGATCAGCAACGAGGTGGTTAAACTACTGCTATGTGCAGATGATATAATAGTGTACACAGAGTGGCAGAATGTAGGATTCTTCTACAGTAACAAAGAAACTTCAGAGAAGGAAACCAAGAGAGCAATATCATTTACAATAGCCAACCGTAAATTGAGATACTTGGGAGTGAATCTAACTATAGACACAAAAGACCTCAACAAAGAAAGTACAAAATATTTTTTCAAGACACACTAAAAGACCTAAATAAATGGACAAATGTTCCTTTCTCATGGATACAAAGACTCAGTATTAGGAAAATGCCAATCCTATCAAAAGCAATCTACATGTTCAATGCAATTCCAATACAGATACCAAATTCCATTTTAAAGGAGATTGAAAAGGAAATTGCCAATTTTATTTGGAGAGAAAACAGACCCTAAATAAGCACAGCACTTCAGAAAACCAAAAATGAAGTGGGGAGCACAGTATTGTCTGAACTCAAAACCTATTACTTAGTAGTAGTTATCAAAACAGTATTGTACTAGTACAGTGGCAGGCACATAGACCAAAGGAACAGAATTGAGAACCCAGAAATGGATCCAGCTATCTATGGCCAACGGATATTTGCCAAGGAAATAAAACTTATCATATCGGGAAATGACAACTTCTTTAACAAATGATGCTGGCAAAATGGGACTATTACCTACATAAAGCTGAAACAGGATCCACATTATCACTCCATACATAAAAATCAACTCAAGGTGGATCAGAGACCTGAGAGTAAAGCCCAAAACCACAAAGTTCATCAGAGACAAACTGGGATCAAGTTTAGATAGTCTAGTCTGTGGCAGGGTAGAATAGAAAATTTCAAAAGTCAGCTTGTGAAGACAAAATAATGCATTATAAAAAAATGTGCAAAGAGCTGGAGTCAGAAAAAACAAAAGGGAAAAACTGACTCATCATTTCTCAAACTAAAGGAACAAGTTCAAGCCTTGAATTGTAGTAATTGAAGTTGCTATCAGTAAACTATTGAGTGATCCAGGAAGCATCAAGGGAAGAGGGAAGAAATAAACAGTCACTGTACTTAAAAAAAAAAATAAATATAAAGGCTGCACAGAACTGTCTCACAAAGTAGATCAAGAATTGGGAAAAAAATAAGAACCCAGAAACTGATGAAATACCAACTGACATGTTTCAACCAAATCTTGCTACCAGCAGCCAGGAAACCAAGAGATGATTTGCATTGGGAAAGTCAGGGACCTCTCAAGAGTACTGAAGAGCAATAACTTCAGGATGGAGACTAAGGCATGCCTGATCCAGGCAACAGTCTTCTCAATTACATGCTATGTATGCATCGGAGATTTGGACAGTAACTAGGGATGATAGAGAATTGATGCCTTTGAGATGTGGTGCTGGAGAAGAGTGGTGAATATACCATGGACTGCTAGGAGAACAAACAGGTTTTTCCTGGAGAAGGTGAAGCCGGAATGCTCCTTGGAGTCAAGGATTCTGAAGCTTTGTCTGAGATACTTTGGGCATGCTGCAAGGAGGGACTGGTGTTTGGAGAGGGACATCATGTTTGGAAGGTGGAGGGATGGTGTGGGAAAGGAAGACCTTTGATGAGATGGATTGATTTTGTGATTGGGGTGGTGGGAGTGAGTGTGTCAGAGATGGCAAGGTTGGCACAGGTTAGAGCAGCGTTTAGGGCTCTCGTACATAGGGTCGTGATGAGTTGCAAGTGACTCGATGGCACATAACAACAACAACAACAACATTAAATGCTTCGTGCCACTGGGCTAACACCTAAATGCTGAAGGCTGAGGTGCCTGTGAGAATTTTTCAGATGCTGTTCTGACTGAGCAATTATGTCCTGCTGCCAACCTGAATTATACTCTTTTGGTTCTCCTAATAAAACACTATAATCATAAAAATAAATAAAAAATTTTAAGAAATTTAGTAGACACGTTGTTGTCTTCAAGCAAGTATTTACTGATTTATAGATAGCCATAAGGAGTTCTGGTGGGTAGTGTTTAGTATTTTGTTAACCAAAAGACTAGATAGCTCTCATGATTCAAATCCACCAGTGGTTCTGAGGGAGGAAGATGGGCTTTCTCCTCCAGTCAAGATTTATCACCTTGGAAATCTCATACAGGGTTCCTATGAGCCAAAATCCATTTGATGGCACTGAGGATTTTTGAGATTGTCAATAGAGTGTTCGTGGAAGCTTTAAAACAGTTAATTTTAATATATTGTCAAGTCCAGGGGTTGTTCACATCCTATAAATTATGTGGGGAGAGGCTACCTATCTTTCACCTGTAACTGATGGATTCAAACCATTTGTCATCAGGTTGGCAGTACTTCAAATTACTCCCTGTTGTTGTGTTGTTACATTGTGTTGGAACCAACTCATAGCTGACCCTCCAGTGGGTTTTCAGAGGCAGTGAATTGCACAAGAAGAGATTGTCCATTTTTCTCCTCAGGAGCAACTGGTGGATTCAAGTTGCCTGGATTTCAATGTGTACTTCTGGGATTGTAGCACAGCTTCTTACCACCAGGCACCAGAGCTCTTTCTGGTAACGTTTTTGTTTTGTATATTTATAGTAGAAAGGAGCTGCATTGCAATCCCAAAAGCAGATAGTTCGAGGTCACCAGCTGCTCTGCTGGATAAGGATGGGGAATCTACTCTCATCTGATTAACACGTTGCCACAAATGACAGCAAATGTGTTTCTAAGCATGGTCGTTGATTTAAAAAGTGTGTGGCAATGTGTTTTAACTGCCTCTGAATACCTGTCAGAGGGTCAGCTGTGGGTCTGTTCTGACTCTGAAGTACAACAACAACAACAACACCACAACAACATGTTTATTAAAGATGGCAAGTATCAGAGATGTTAGGTTTCTTGAAAGGTTTTGCTTACCTAGTAAAGAACAACACTAGGATTTGCAATCAAGCTATTTCATCTTTTCAAACCTCAGTTACTAATCTTTAAAGCCAGAATAGTAATATAAAGTGTCCTTAAACTGAATGAGTGAGATATCATATGCCTGTTGCAAAGTGCAGCATCTGACTTAAAACAAATTCTCAATAAATGCCAATTCTATTTTTACTTCTGTTTATCCAAAGTAAACTACTGTGGTGCTGTGCATATAATGTTGTTATTGTGTGCTCTTGAGTCATAGCTGACCGTCCAGCAGGTTTACAGAGGCAGTAAATCACACAGGATATAAGAGGTACTTAAGAAATAAATAAATGCCTGATGTGATGCTTGATAGATGGGAATAATAATATTTTACTCCACTACAGCAGAAGATTAATTTCTGTTCAAGAATATGTTGCATATACTTGTGATATTTTTAGTTTTATTTTTGTTGACTATGGTCCATATATTAGAGAGGGTGCAGCAGGAGTGTTCTCTGGAGGCAAGAATGATGAGGCTTTGCCTCACGTACTTTGGGCATGTTGCTAGAAGGTGCTATTCTTTGGAAAAGGACATGATGCTGGGAAGAGGAAGAGTCGGGAAAGGAGAGAAAGACCCTCAACCAGGTGGATTGGCATGATGACTACTGCGATGGTTCTTTTGTATCAGAAAGTGTGAGGATGTGCAGCATGGAACAGGATTCAGATATTTTGTTCACAGGGTTATTATGAATCGTACTCAACTCAATGACACCTAATGAAAACAACATGGTACGTAAGAACACATCTGTTTGGAGTCCAATTTATGATCTAAACAATAAACATTGTTAGCTGTATAATCTCAGGTAAGGTCACTGTTCTTCCATTTCTCTGTCTATAAAATGAGAAAAAGAAGATATTTATAACATCCTCATAGGGTTTTTTGGGGTAAGAATTTAAAGAGTTAATACATATAAACACGAAAAACAACATTTGGTGCAGAGAAAACACAAAAGGAAATAGTGGTTTTTATTACTCTTACATTGCACTCTCATTTTAAAGAAATGCTTCCCTCCTTCACATGCACACTCACAATCAAATAAATTATTTTCTTCCCAAGCAGTATGACCCTCAGAACTACAGCATCAATATGTGTAGGTTTCCAATGACATTTTATAAATGGACACCAAAAATTCACTTAAGCAAGGGAGAGAATCAAATGCCAAAAACCAATTCAATAATATGAAGGGTAAAACACCGGCTGACACCATCAGGTGACAGAGAATGAAGGGCCAAGATAGTGTTCCCAGCTGTACACTCTGCTGCCCTTTTCCCCCTCATAACGGGGTGAGTTAAGGTGGAGTGTCATCCTTAACTTTGAATTTTGCTGCTTTTGTCAGTTTGTGTCACAACCTTAACATTATTTAAATGTACTTTTTTGTATTTAATATTCATATTCAGGTGTTCAAGCCATAATTTCTGTTAGTAAAAGTGACATTTCTTAAAGTTCATTATTTTTTCCACATAGAAATCTCAGACATTAAAAAAAAACAGACTTTAAATAATAGCACAGAAGTGTCTTCAGGCTAACAGCCACCCCTGTGATTTGTCATTTTAGTACTTGAGTACTTGGAAGAAATAAGTTTGATAACACTCGAGTCATTTAGCTTTGTGATTAGGTACTGGGCAGTCAGAGCAGCACATCTAAGGCAGCTCTTCACGTTCAGCGAAGAGCTTATATAGACTGTGTTGCTTCGACTTTTATTTTTTTCCTTTTCTTGACATTTTCAAGCCTAGATGCATTATATAAAATGTCCATTAAATTTGCCAAGGATTTCAAGTTATCATAGCAATGTATCTTGATGATAATCAAGAATGTGGCAACAATTATGTGACATCCATCTGTGGAGTTTAGGGAAAATACTCAACCAAACTCCTCAAATTAATTTCCTTTACTACAAAAAGCAAAAGGGGACATTCTTTTTTGCTCAGGGACAGAAAATATAAATGAGACTTGTTGACATGTACCAGCAAAAAAAAGAGAGAGAAACGCAAATATATATCATGCAATTAAAAGGCCTTTCTTGTCAGATTTACTTCATATACACAACACTAATTTTTTCTTTTAGTATAGCATGTATATTTGAAAGTCCTTCCAAAGAATAGAAAACATTTTATATATCCAGTAAGACTCAATATATGAGGCAATTTTCAAAAGGCATGATGTTATTCAGTTATTAGAGTTAAATAAATACCATTTATCACGAATGCTATTGGTTTACAATAATGTAGAAGGAAAAAAGAAACAATTATCTACATTTTGAGATTATAAAAGTGCAACAAAGGTACCAAATCTCCTGGCTACAAAACCTCATTCTCTATTAGTCACATTCAGAATTTAAGAGAAATTGCTTTTATACTAACTGAATTAATTATATTAACATTAATGCCAAGTTTAACGAAATGTGGTATCATGCAAAACTTCAAATAAAAAGTAAATTATGCATAGTTATTTAAGCAGCAAAATGAAGAGGTTCTTGTTTTAATAATTTATTACAACAGAAAAATGAGGTAATGAGTAAGATATTCACTAATATACAACTTGTCAATAGCATCTGAAAACATTTGCCTTATCATTCAAGAGGTGAATATATTTTACTTAAACCATGTAAAAACATAATATTTGTGGGGGAAATTAGAACATTTAAAAATCTTTTATCTTTTCTGGAATTAAAAAAATATTACTTTATTTCTATATTCTCTGGTGAGTTACATGTGTTGACTAATCCTTTTCATAGATGTAAATTATTGCTCAGCACTGTTTAGAAAATGAATGTGTTTCAGATTTATGTCTGATAACTTCATTAATATAGACATATCTTTATACTTTTATTTTTATGAAACCTGTCTAGTATCCCCTTTTTGCTAAGAGGAGTGCAAAAAAAATACAGATCCTTTATGGAAGAAATAAAAATAATAATTCTCCCAGAAGAGTGGATGTAACTTCATAACCCCCTCTGAAGTACTTTAGGGTTTTCTGTGAAGCTCTAGAGAGCCTATTAACATAGTAGTTTAAGAGTGGTGCTGCTAAATAGAAGGTTGGTAATTCAAATTCACCAGCTGCTCTACAGAAGAAAGATGAGAGAAATGCTTTTGTAAAGATTTATACCCTTTGAAATCTGAAAGAGTACTTCTGTATTACAGGGTATTAGTAACTTGGACTTGACGGCAGTGAGGTTTTGATATAAGGCGCGAACAGAGCAAGGAAACACTGCATGGTTCAAAATTGGGAAAGGCGTACACCAGGGATGTGTCCTATTTCCATACCTTTTCAACCTGTATGCAGAACAGATTATCTGAGAGGCTGGGCTCTATGAGGAGAAGTGTGGTGCCAGGATTGGTGGAAGATCTATTAACAATCTGCGTTATGCAGATGACACAACCCTGTTTGCTGAAACTGAGGAGGGCCTGAAATGCTTGCTGCAGAGGGCCAAGGACAGCAGTCTTCAGTATGGATTGAAGTTCAATGTCAAGAAGACAAAGATTCTCACCACTGGACCAATTGGCAGCATCAGGATGGATGGTGAAGAGAT
>NW_006399760.1:29208148-29212022 GCF_000299155.1 Elephantulus edwardii | reverse complement strand
TTTAATGATTATTATTGTAAACACATGAAGGTAGATTCCATGACATCAGTGAATAAAGTTGATTATTGGGCTCTCAAGATATATCATTAAGTCTTATACTAAATGCCTTACTATTTTATATGGAAATAATATTTTCATAGTTTGTCTTACTTTTAAGGATGCAGTTCTGTATCTTAAAAATATTCCTTAGGAAAGAACAACAATCAAACACCACAAGCCTCTAGAAGAAAGGAAATTATAAGAACAAGAGCTGATATCAATGAAATAAAAATAACAGATAAATAATTTGAACCATCAACAGATCCAGAGGCTGGTTTTTCCAAAGGGCCAATAAATTTGACAAATCATTGGCAAACTTAACAAAAGGAAAAAGGAGAAGACACAAATAAATTGATTAAGCAAAAATAGAGGTGAGATCACAACAAACTCAGAGGGAATTACATCTATAATATCGGAATATTATAAAAAAGCTACACTCTGAAAAATTTGAAAACATAGAGGATGTGGACAAAGTCCTTGCAACTCATGGATTATCTAACCAGACTGACTTGGACAGATGTAGAACTTTTGAACAGACCCATTACAAAAGAAGAAACTGAGCAGGTCATAAAAAGACTCCATCATAAAAACGTCCTGGACCAGATGGCTTCATGGCTGAATTCTACCAGATATTCAGAAAATATTTAACTCTAATTCCACTTGTATACCATAGAGTTGGAACCAATTCCTAGGTGACCCTCTAGCAGGTTTTCAGAGTCAGTTAATCATGTAGGAGGAATTTTCTCATCCTTCTCCTGAAGAACAGCTAGTGGCCTTGAAACACAGACCTTTGGGATTGCAGCAAAGCTTCTTGACACTAGGCAACCAGAGCTCCCTTTAAGAATATAGCTAATGCTTATTATATTTTCATGAAATAAATAAAGGGATAATGCAATTTTAGTAATAACTGGCTAAAAATATTGGGCAAATTGACAGCAAAACAGATTTGCAATTAACATTCAGAGCTATTAACCCTTAACACACACATAGTTTGACTGTATGATACAACATGTTTAGTCATAGACTAAGTTAGAATTGTCCAGGAATCTGCAAACTGTCAAAATAACCATGAAACTCAGAAGGCTGAACTCATTTAAAAAGAATAATATGTTATCTTTCATAATGACAACTCTTGCTGATTAAACCCATTGTTGTTGTTAAGTGCCATTGAGTTGTGGGTGACTCATAGTGGCCCTATGAATGAAAGATATGAACACTTGTATAAATGTCATTGTTTCTCCAAGTTTATAGGGTTTCTGGAGGCAAGCTATTTCAGAAGTGGATGCCACTTCTGCTTCCAAGCTTGTTTTAATCAGGGAGCTCCACCAAACACTTTCCACCAAGGGTAACCATTATCACATTTGACACATCAGTGTCACAGTGTTCAGCATCACAGCAACCATGAGTTATCTCTGTTCAGCAAATAGACATACCAGTGCTATATGACCTAGAAGAATGTTTGACCAAAAACAATTAAAACTAGGCCTGAGGGCCTGTGGCCCTCTGGCCCAACTGAGTTTAACTGAATTCAAACTCCACATTTCCCCATAATGAGTCATTCCCATTGGCTGTCCTCATCCAAAAACATTAGTTATATCATGAATTACCTATAGAAACCAATATTTTAGTAAATTCCATTGAAACAATGAAATGAAGTCTCTTCCTTAAGTTGAAGTGCATGTTTAAATAGCCCTTGACAATTACTTTATACTTTTTAACCTATTAGTCTAAAAGCTTATTTTTGACCAAGTTGAATCTTAAGAGGAGCAAACCCTAATTATTCCATATTTGCTTAGAATCTTCCCCTTGTGATTCATATATAATGTTGTGTCAACATATTACTTGGTAAAACAACTTGAGGTTTACTGAATGAACATGTGTGTGATGTAGTTAAGTCCTTATGACATGAAATTATATGCTTATCTAATTAATTAGTAAATTAAATAAAATTTTCACCCAAATCCTGCTAAGAGGAAAAGAAATATAAATTCTTGTTTTAGTTATCTGGTCAGCTAAAAAGAAAATTTAAGTGGATGAATTTGACAAATTGAAATATATTCTCTCATAGTTTAGCTGACTGGTATACACCATTCAGTTGCAATCATCTCATAGTTGACTCCCTGACAGGTTTTCAGTGACTACTTATTGGGAAGAAATTGCTTGTCTTTCTTCTGCAGAGTTGCTGGCAGATTCTAACCACATACCTTTGGGTTGATAGTGAAATTCCTTACTACCAAACCATAATAGGTCTGAATTTAGAGTTCTTGCTTCAGAGCAATATTTTCTATGTTGACTCCTAAAGGAAGTTTCTTGTATCCTCTCTACACCTGTGGTACTTGTGTTCCTTCAGTGTCTCCATAGATCTTGGCACTAATATTCACCTGGGTTTAGGAGGTTCCCAGCACAGGGACCCTCAGACCAAAGGATGTTCTCCACTCTTGACACTTCTTTCATGATGACACTCAGGCCCCTTAATCTCTGTTAGCAATTAAATCTCTTTACTATCTCAAAAGAGATTGTCACAAAATACAATGTAATTGTTTCGTTTGTATTTTATCCAGTTATACAACAGCTAATCTTGGGATGTTAACATCATAGAGGATAGAACTAGTGACACAAGATGATATAATATTGCAGATCATGGCCCAAACAAGCAGATAACGTGTTTGGGACACACAATTCAACCTTTAACAATTTTAAAACTTCTCCTAAGAGTGGCTAAACTTGCAAAAAAGATAATGATGATGATGACAATAATTAATAATAATAATAAGTGACTGGAATGCAAAAATTGGAAACAATGAAGAAGGCATAGTAGTCAGAAAATACAGACTTGGTGACAGAAATGAGGCTGGAAATAGAATAATTGAATCTTGTATGTTCAATGATTTATTGTTTTTAAGTATCTTTCAAAAAAACTGAACCAAACAAAAACACAAAATCATACATAGTGACCTTACATATGGACTTCATCTAATGAATTGCATAGCAATCACATTGACTACAACTGTAGAAGGAATCATTTGTGAAGCCCAATATCAGCAGTTAAAACTAGGCTATAGTGGACTGTGCAAAACCAAATTATTATTTTGATTCTATTTCACTTGAATTTTATGAATAAGTTAAAAGCATTGAACACTAATGATCAAAGACCAAGATGACATCTTTGATGTCATCCATGAACAGAGAAAAGTCATTACAAAGACAGTGGAGAAAGAAAAAACCAAAATGGATGTCAGAAGAGGAAAGGATGTATGAAATTTGTAATAGAGCATCAAGAAGCCAAACAAAGAGAAATCATGCCAAAGTAAAAGAGCTGAACAGAAGATTTAAAAGGGCAGCTCAAGAAGACAAAACAAAGTATTATAATGGAATGTGTAGAGAGCTGGAATTGGAGACTAGAAAGGGAAAAACTCACTCTGCATTTCTCAAACTGAAAGAATGGAAAAAAAATGGGAAAGCAAATTTAAGCTTTGAGGCACAATATTGAAATGCTATGGACAATATATTGAAAGATCCAAGAAGCATAAAAAGAAGATAGAGTTACTGTACCCAAAATGAGTAACACTTGAAAAATTCTAAACCCAGCCTGGACTTCTGGCAGTTCTCTGTTGATGTACTGATCCAGTAGTTTTTGTATAATCTTCAGTAAAATCTTGCTTGCATGTGAAATCAGTGAGATTGTTCTGTAGTTTCTACATTCTGTTGGGTCACCTTTCTTTGAGATAGGAACAAATATTGATCTCTTCCAGTCAGTTGGCCAAGTGGTCGTTCTCCAGATTTCTTGGCACAACTTGGTGAGCACGTCCAGGGCAGCATCTGTTAACTGAAATAT
>NW_006399760.1:29202588-29206673 GCF_000299155.1 Elephantulus edwardii | reverse complement strand
CTTCATGTGCTTGGGGGCCATCTGAATGTCTTCTTCGGTGAAGTGTCTGTTCATATCCTGTGCCCATTTTTCTATTGGATTATTTACCTTTATCTTATTGTGGTGTTCAAGTATTTTATAAATTCCGGATATAAGTCCCTTATCTGCCATATTTTTTCCCAGTCTGTGGGTTCCCTTTTTACTCTATTGGAGAAGTTTTTGGATGTGACATATCTGTTGTTTTGTCCAGGGGATTTTCAGTATTCTTATTCAACATCACAGTTCAGGGACAACAATTTTTTTTAAACAGTATTGTTCCTCAGTAATTTAAGAGGTGTCTGACTGTAGACTTTCCTAGTGCAATATATCTCCTGATCTTTAGATTGCTGTTACCAAGTGTACTGATTGCAGATCCAAGTAAATTTCACTCTTTTCTCTATCAATCATGATGTCTACAGGTCTGATGGAGAGATTCTTTTTGTTTGCTAGACTTTGAGATACAATCCATATTGAACCTAGCTACAGTATTTGATCTCGTGCAGTAAGTTTTTCAAGCAAGTAAGTGTTTTGCTTTCTCAGCAAGCATGGTTGTGTCATCTACATTGTTGTTGTTAAGTGTTGTTAAGAATGACTTATAGCGACCCTATTTATGAACAAAATATCTGAACCCTATTCTATTCTGTGCCATCCTCACACTTCCCAACACACAAGTGCCCTTTGTGGCAGTCACCACATTAATCTACCTGGCCAAGGGTCTTCCTCTTTTTTTGCTGACCCTCTACCCTTCCCAGCATCATTCTCATCTGAGGAAGAGTCCCTCCTAGCAACATGCCTAAAGTATGTGAGGTGAAGCTTCGTCATTCTTGCCTCCAAAGAACACTTTGGCTGCATTCTCTCCAAGACATATTTTTTTCTTTTGGCCATCAATGGAATGTTCAGTAGTCTTCTCCAACATCACATTTCAAGGGCATCAATTATTCTTCTGTCATCCTTATTCACTGTCCAGCTCTTAGATGCATAGCAGATGATCGGAAAAAGAATGTCCTGAATCAAACACACCTTAAGCCCTCAAATTGACATCATTACTCAATAATTTGAAAATGTTCCTAACTACAGATATCTCCAGTGCAATGTTTCTCCTTTTTTCCTGACTACTGGTACTAAGGGTAATTGTGGATTCAAATTAGATGAAGCTGTAGACAGTTTCAGTCTCCTCTCCATCCATCATGATGTTGCCTATCAGTCCAGTGGTTAGAATCTTTGTTTTTTTTTTACACTGAGACACAATCCATACCAAATGTTGAATCGGTTAATCTTCTGCCACAAGTGCACCAAGTCCTCCTTACTTTTAGGAAGTAAGATTGTGTCATCTGCATAAGGCAGGTTATTGATGGGTCTCCCTCTAGTCCTAAGGCCACATTCCTCTGTACAGAGTCCATCTTCCTGAATAATTTGCTCAACATTCAGATTGAATAGGTATGTAAAAAGGATATAACTCTTATGCTTATCTTTCTTAATTTAAAAACATGCAGTATTCCCTTGCTCTGTTCACACAACAGCCTCCTGTTCTAGGGCTAGGTTTCATATGAACACAATTAAGTGTTATGGGATTCTCATTCTTCTTAATTTTACTTACAATTTGTTATAATCCACAGTCAAATGCCTTTGCATAATCAATAAAACACAAATAGACATTTTTCTGGTATTTGCTTTCAGCAAGAATCCATCTTATATCAGCAATGATATCCCTGGTGTCACAACCTCTTTTAAATACAGCTTGCACATCTGGCAACTCTCTGTCTTTGTACTGTTCTAGGCATTTTTAAAAATTATGTTCAGCAGTATTTTAAGGAGCTGAATTGAGATTTCAAAGGAGAGCATGGGAAGACAAAGCAAAATGTTATAATAAAATGTGCAAAGAACTGGTGTCTGAAAATCAAAAGGGTTGCACTTGATCAGCATTTCTTAAGCTAAAGGAACTAAAGAACATATTCAAGCCTCAAGTTGCAATACTTAAGGATGCTAACGGTAAAATATTGAATGATCCAGAAATTATTAAAAGAAGATGGAAGGAGTATATGGAGTCACTCTAAGAAAAATAATTGGCTGACACTGAAGAATTTAAAGAAATAAAATATAATCAAGAGACAATGGTGATGAAGTAGGAAATTCAGGCTGCTTTGAAGGACTTGACAAAAAATAAGTCCCAGGAACTGGCAGAATACTGATTGGCATGTTTCAACAAACAGATGCTGCCCAGGATGTACTCACCAGGTTGTGCCAAGAAATCTGGAGGACAACTACTTGGCCAATTGACTGGAAAAGATCTATATTTATTTTCATTAAAAAAAAAAAAAAGGTGATCTGACAGAATGTGGAAATTATCTACAATATCACTCATATCACACACAAACAAAATCCTGCTGAAGATTATCCAGAAAATGACTGGAACAGGACATTGACAGAGAAATACCAGAAATACAAGCTGGGTTTAGAAGAGGCTGTTGCACTAGAGATATTATCATCAATGTCAGAAGGATCCTGTCAGAAAGCAAAGTGTAACAGAGGGATATCTATCTGTGTTTCATTGACCACACAAAGGTATTTGACCGTGTGGATCACAGAAAATGTAGTTAACCTTGAGGAGAATGGTAATTACAGAACACTTGATTGTGCTTTTGTGAAATCTATGCTTGGACCAGGAAATAGTCCTAAGAACAGGGCAGGGAAACACTGCATAGTTCAAAATCTCTAAGGGAATGCACCTGGGATGCATCATGTCCCCATTCCTTTCAATTTCTATACAGAACATATAATTCAGGAGGCTAGGCTTTATGAGGGGAAAAGTGGCATCAAGTTTGGAGGAAGATTTTTCAATAATCTACATTATACAGATGACACAACCTTGCTGCAGAAGGTCAAGGACTATAGTCTTCAATATGGATTGAAGCTCAACATCAAGAAGACAAAGATTTTTAACACTGGGCCTATTGAAAGCACCATGTTGGATGGGAGAAGAGATTGAGGTTGTTAACAGTTACAGCTTGCTCGGCTCCATGATCAACATTCTTGGGACCAGCAATCAGGAAATCAAAAGACTAATTGCATTGGGTAAATATGCTGTCAGGGACTTTTTCAGAGTACTGAGAAGCACAGATGCCAGTCTAGAGACTAAGATGTGCCTGATCTAGTCTTTGCAATTACTTGGTATATATTAAAGAGCTGGACAATGACTAAGGACAACAGAAGAAGAATTGATGCTTTTGAGTTTTGGTACTGAAGAGTCTTGAACATACCATGGACTGCCAAGAAAACAAATAGGTCTGCCTTGAAGAGGGTGAAATCAAGTTTCTCCTTGAAGTCTAGGATTTAGGGCATGTGGCCAGGAGGGACTGATCCTTGAAGAAGAATACCACACTCGGAATGGTGGAGGGACAGCACAGGAGAGGAGGATCCTGGATGAAACGGATTGATACAATAACTAGGACAATTGGAGTTGATGTGTCAGAATCAGTGAGACTGGCTCAGGACAGGGCAGGCTTCAGAGCTGTTGTACATAGGGTCACTATGAGTCACAGGTGACTCGGTGGCACATAAAAAATAGCAATAAAGCAGTATTTTGCTTGCATGTGACATTAAGGATATTGTTCAATAATTTCTACATTCTGTTGGATCATTTTCTTGAGAATAGAAACAAAAATTGATCTCTTCCAATTGATTGGCTAGGTAGATTTCCTCCAAATTTCCTGGCTTAGCTGGTTGAGCACGTCCAGAGTTGTATCTGTCATTTAAAATACATCAATTGTTATCCCATTCATTCCTGGGGCTTTTATTTTGGCCAGTGTATTCACTACAGCTTGAATTTATTCCTTCCTTACTATTGCCTTATTTATGTTTTGGTTGGGGTCAGGTTTGTTGTTGTTGTTGTGGGGGTTGTTTTTGTGGGGTTCGGTTTTGGTTTTGGCTTTTTCTTTTGGCCTTTTCTTTCTTTCTTTCTTTCTTTCTTTCTTTCTTTCTTTCTTTCTTTCTTTCTTTCTTTCTTCCTTTCTTCCTTTCTTCCTTTCTTCCTTTCTTCCTTTCTTCCTTTCTTCCTTTCTTCCTTTCTT
>NW_006399760.1:29200922-29202488 GCF_000299155.1 Elephantulus edwardii | reverse complement strand
CTTTCTTCCTTTCTTCCTTTCTTCCTTTCTTCCTTTCTTTCTGTGTATTACTTCCATCTTCTTTTGGTGCTTCCTGGCTCATTCAAGAATTTGCTCATACTATCTCCCAGCATTGCAACTCTAGGCTTGAATTTGTTTTTCAGTTATTTTGTATGATGTGGAAGGAGAGGGGAACAGATATTGAGAATATTCTACATTGAGGAGAGGAGATAGAGAATAGCTCTCAGAAAATTAATAATGTGGAGAAAACTGTGCATTGCAGAGAACAATGAGAATAATATAAATACCAATCTTCTTTAACTCACCAATCCTTTGAACTTAGTTATCCAATATCTTGCCCCTTTCATGCCACAGTGTTTCTCCCCTTTTCTTTTCCATATCTTACATTATGAATGATAAGAGAGAGCATGCTCTGGTGGTATAGTGGCAAGGAATTGTGTTGCAATCCCAAAAGCATGCACTTAGAATCTACCAGTTTTTCTGTCAAAGGATGAATAATCTACTTCCATGTGATTTACTGCCTTTGAAAACTCCTGGAGGATCAGTTATGAGTCAGTTCTGACTTGATGACACATAACAACAACCACATGGCACTTGCATATTTTCTCCATAAGAAACTTATAAAATATGAATGTCTTGCTGGATATTCACAAACTCAAGCAGTTGTATACATTTTAATAGACTCACTCAAAATATGGATTTACATCTCCTTCCTATCTAAGAAAAATAAGAATGCCTGGGTTTATGGAATCAGGTCAGTATGAGTAAATTGATTTATTAGAGATTTAAGATATTTGATTCCTTAAGATATTCTAAGAGAGCACTTTTTTGACTTGGCTGTATAGTGGGGATAAACAAAAAATTGATACTTGTTCTATGTTAAGCACTCTGGAATTGTCCAACACATTAAGCCGTAAATTGAGGGTATACAGTGAGATGATTCAGATTCAAATTGTACTTAAGGATTTAATCACTTATTTGGATTGTAATAATCTTTATGATTGACCAAAATTTTATATTGAAAGCAATTATCCAATAATCAATTACTTTAAAAGTTTTCAAAATGTGCGGTAACTATCTTTACTACTTATTAAAATAGTAATTAGATTCCTTAGTGTTAATCTTACTTAGAACGTGATTTTACTCAATGATAAACTGAAAGACACATTTAGTCTTATTATTAGCAAAGACATTGGTATTATGGATAGCATCTTAGAACTTCAATACAAAGGGAAAAAAATTTAAGTATGAAATAAAATTCATTCCCATCATAATTACTTGTATAGTAATTAACCATTTGGCATTTAGCCTTTATGGGATAGGAATTGCCATTTATGGCCACCGTAAGTTTACTTTACTATCAGTTTTACTTTTAATATGACTTTTTTCATTTATTATCTTAAATTTTGCTAAGTGAGGTATCTCAGTCACAAAGAGACAAATGCTATATGGTGCCACTGTTGTAGAATGAGGCTGGCATTGGGGTGGGGGTAAGACCGAGAAAAACTGGATGAAATATGTTTACGGCATTGAAGTCTATGGGGGAGAGAATAGTCTAAAAGTATT
>NW_006399760.1:29190039-29200191 GCF_000299155.1 Elephantulus edwardii | reverse complement strand
AAAATTTAATAATAATAATAAAAAGAAAACACTGAATAAAACTACTATCTATGAAAACTAAAAAAAAAATAAATTTTCTAAGAATGTTACCAGGTTTTTGGCTCACTGACTTTGGTTATTAAATGTCTGGTAACTGTGATACAAGACTAAATTAATTGTTTTCTAATTACCCAAAGAAAATCATGAGTAAATGTGTTGTTAAGTTTTTCTTAAGTATTATTAAGCTAACTCAAAGTGACCCTATAAGTAATAAATTATAAAACAACTGAAAATACCTACAGTTTATAAAATAAATAGAATGCTAGTAACTGAATTAATTCCTTAAATGTATTTAATGATAACACTCATATTTATAAAAATAATTATTCTAGTGACTACCAGTAAGTAATGAAAGAGTTAAAAAATATCAAGAGTTTTTTTAAAGAATTATTCATAGATTTAAGACTGTGTATGTGGTTAACCCTATATATTTAGGAGCACAAGGTTGTCTACACACTTACTTGAAATCATCTTTGAGTCTGAGATCCCACCCAGCCTGATTTATTAAAAATTCCATCCAGTCAAAATTAGATTCACTTCTTCTACAAAGTCCTTTTGAATGGGTGGCTCTGAGCAGTGTTCAGAACTGATACTCTGTTACAACAGAGGTAATATGTCCAGATTCAGCCTGAGTTGTTCTTTGAAGGCCATAACATTTTTCTCTGACGCCATCCAAAAGTTAAGAGGCTGTTTGCCAGTTTGGGGAACACAGAACACAGGTTCACTATTCAGGTACCTTCGTAATTTCATGAACTCCTACTTTTTCTGTTCTCCAGAGATTTACCAGTGCATGTGTATTTCTGTCCTCATCCTTAATTATCTGTTCCGTTCTTCCTTCCCCCTTCCCTCTCTCCCTTCCTCCTTCTCTTTCCCTCTCCTCTCTCTCTTTCCTTTTTCCTCCTTCCTAACTGGTAATAGTGTGAGCTCTCTTTATAGAAGATTTACTGTGTCAGGTAATTTTTAAAACTCAAGGGAGGCATGGAGGAAAAGACTCAAAATGGTGTTTTGAATAATATAAGATTCAGCTCTACATTATGCAGAGCAATGTAATATTTCACGTTGGTGACTGATATGCAAGAACTCCGACAGAGCAATATTAACTTCAACAGCTAAATTATGTTTAGTGCTTAAGAATATTTCCATTTTTTAAAAAAAAGATAATCTCCGTTTTTCACTTAAAGGGTTTGTGGAGTAAATAGAACACAGGAAACACTAACTCAATTGACAGGTGCAATTGGACAAAGACTATTCATCTGGGATGCTCAGAAAGTGTAACTAAAATACAGTTCTTTGGAATACATCTTATGTTCTTTTTATCTACTCTCTAACCCTTATGTTCTAGTTTTGTTTGTTTGCAAAAAGTATGAGTAAGTTGGGTAATAGTAAATTTCAGAAAGGCTGACTCATCATCCATATATAGGCTGAAGAGATCCTTACATTTTGAGAAAAAATGCATATATTCTTGCTTTCGATGTGCAGTCCATAGATCAGCTTGTTAGAAATGAGAAATCTTAGATCACCAATGAACACCTTTCTGAGTCAGTAATTTCATTTTTAACATGATCCATAACATCTCATTAATGTTTGAAAAGAATATAGACAACAAAGCAAGCCTTATAAACAAATACAATACAATACAGTTTGTTATTGCAACCAGTGAGTAGTTTGAATACTTGCTTACATAATAGAAATTTTCCTTGTTCTATTTTTTTTTTGTTTTATTCCAAGGATGGAAAAAAATTTGTTTCTCATTTGTTCTCTTTGTAGGGAAAACAAAATTTCTATGCCCAAAGTTAACTTGAACAACTTTATAACTTAAAATCTTGTTTAACTAATTTAACTGTGCAAAAATAAAAAATCACAGATTAGTTATAAATTCTGAGTTGATTTGCTACTATTAAATATTGTATTTTTCCCAAATGTGGAAATTATTTACATAAAAGCTTATAAATTACATTTTCGGCTTCAAATTAGCCCCTTGTTAGAAGCTGATTATATGGAAAAAATCCAAAAGGCAACTATAAAGAATTGAACCCGAAGTTCATTCTTCTGTAGTAGATATGTTGTCCCATATTTCTGGGTATTCATTACTTATTATTTTCACATAAAATTTAAAAATAAATATTTATAAAGGTGGTGGTGGTTGGTTTAAACTCAGTGCACTTTTGTAAATTTTAGGTGACAAGTCTGTTCTGCCATTAATAGAATTTTTGGAGTCCTTTATACATAAGTGCCAGTACATGCAAAACCCACACATTCCTTGTTAAACTAAACAGTCCTAACCATTGTGTGGACTCCTGGCATAGAATGGCTAAATATTCAGACACATGCCCATATAGAACTGTGTGTGCTGCCAAATGGAGGAAAAACAAAAGGAAGGAAGTCAGATAAATATACCGGTAAACATAGCTTTTGTAAGCAACAGCATAAGCTGTTCTGAGGGAAAAAAATTATAAAGCATTATTCAAAGAATGCATTTAAATTTTTTTTCTTAGGAAAATGTATCTAATTTGTTTTTCATGAAAACGTGTATTTTGTGGTGAGAAAACATTTATTGGCTGGGATATTTTGACATATTTTGGTAGAAAGGTGATTGGAAGATCACCTCCCTCTCTTTTATTTTGCACTAAAATTTTAATTAAAAAGGCATACACTTTGTAATATCTTTGTTAAAAAGGATCCACTCTTTTTCTAACCTCAAAATTCCATTTCCCTTCAGTTTAATCTGAGTCATAGACCTTTCATCAGGTTTTCGATGCTTCTGAATATTTCCATGAGGAATCTGTCCATCTTTCTCTCTTAAATCAGCTGATTAACTAAAACTGCCTACTTTTTTATTAACACTTTGCTACCAGGGCTTCTTTTACATTCTCCTTAAGAAAGTACAGTTTGTATTAGGAAAATTCAATTGATTAAAGAATGAAGGAACTATTCATATAAATAAAAGATTCCTTCTTTACCAATGATTTGTAACAGGATAACTTTAAATAACTAGTTTCCTTTTAGGGTGTTGAAAAAGTACTAGATTAGAAAAAATATATATATTCAAATTATATCTAAGAAACATGTCTATATGAATCTACATGGATGATTTTCAAAGCCCTTAATGACAATTATTTATGCTATAATTATTACTAAAGAAGAAATTTTAAGTTTCTGACTAAGCAATATGTTATTTCCTCAAATACTAACTCTACCCATTGAAGAATCCATTGAGTTCTTCCTTTTCCTCATATGGCAAGTTTATAAAATGTCATTCTATTTTGGCTATAACTATTTATTCCAGAACAGGTGCTAACTGTTCCAGGCTATTTGAAAGTCATCTCTCTTTTCATAAACATCAATGTTCTGTTCTTTTTTTCTCTGTAAGTCCTTCCTGAAAAATCATACAATTAAAGCTTTTTATTTTTACCAGATTAATTTCCTTTAAGTCCTCTCTTAAGCTATACATGAAGATGTATATCTTTGAAGTTGCAATGACAAACTTTCTCATTGCCATTGAAGTGGAACTGACTCGTAGTTGACCTCCAGTGAGTTTTTGGGAGGCTGTAAATCATACAGGCAGAGATTGTTCATCATCTTTACATGAAGCCTCAATGGGAAAAGCAATTTAAAATCATAGTATATTTTTCTTGACTGTTATTAGTTCACCTTTTCCCTTTTATTGGTTCTAGGCAAATTAGTAATAAGCAATAACATTGGTTCCTAATTCAGGATACTTATCCAAACCATCATCCAATTGTCTTTGTTGTCTTTATGTGCTATCAGTTGGAATTAATTCATAGCTGACCCTTCAGCAGGTTTTCAGAAGCAATAAAATACATGGGAAGAAATTTCCCAGCTTTTTTCCAAGAAATAACTAGTGATAACAGATACCTTTGGATTGGAAATACAATTCCTTACCATTGGCAGAGCTAATACAATCTAATTAGTCATCCTCTGGTGGCTTGTTGTTGTCAGGTTCCATTGAGTTTAGTATGATCCAAAGTGACGCTGTGTACAAGATATCTGAATGCTCTCTATCCTGTACCATCTTTATCACCTCTGGTACACTTGAGCAGTCACTGTACCTATCCATCTTATTGAAGGTCTTCCTCTCTTTTGCAAACACTACATTTTCCTAGTTGATGTCCCTTTATCTCTCTCCTAGCAACATGTCTGAAGTATACGAGACAAAGCTTCACCATCCTTGCCTCTGGCTGCACTTTTTCTGAGACTTAACTGTTCTTTTGGCAGTCCACGGGATATTTAGTGCTCTTCTCCAACACCACAATGCAAAGGCATCCACTCTTCTATCATCCTTTATTTTCAAATGCTGAGATGCATAAGGGAACTCTGGTGGTCCAGTGGCAAGAAGTGCTGAAATTCCAAAGGCAGACGTTTGAGGCAACCAGCTGCTGTGGGAGAATGATTGGTAATCCCTTCCTGTGAAATTACCTGCTGGGCCGGTTCCAACTCTATGGTACACAGCAAACAACAACAAATGCATAGCAAGTGATTGAAAAGACTACAGTCCGAATCAGGTGCACACTAGTTTTCAAATAGATATCATCATTCCTTAGTAATGTAGAGAGGTCTCTGATAGCAAACTTTCCCAATGCAATCTAACTCCTGATCTCTTGACTGCTGGTAACAAAGATGTTGAATGACATTCCAAGTAAGGTGAAGTTGTTGACAGTGTCAATCTTTTCTCCATCTATTATGATATTGATATTGGTCCAGTGGTGAGAGAATTTCTGTTTTCTTGATGTTGAGATGCAATCCTTGATCTTTTACAGCAAATGTTTAAAGATTTCCTCACCAAGACCTCCTTAACTTAGAGCAAGCGAGGCTGTGTCATTTGCGTAACATAGGTTGTTGATAAATTTTCCTTCAATTCTGATGCCACATTCTTCTTCAGAGAGGCGAGTTTCTGGAATGACTTGTTCAGTATACAGATTGAATAGTATGCAGAAAGGATGCAACACTGGCTCACACCTTTCCTGATTTTAAGCCATGAAGTGTTCCCTTGTTCTATTCAGACAACAGTTTTGTGGTCTAGGTATAGGTTTTGTATGAGCAAAGTTATGCTTTCTAGGATTCTCATTCTACTCAATGTTATCCATAATTTATTATGATCCACACATTCAAATGCCTTCGTATAGTCAATAAAACACAAATAGACATTCTTTTGTCATTCTCTGCTTTCATCCAGGATCCATCTAACAGATGCAATTATATCCCTGGTGCCACAGCCTCTTCTAAACCCAGACTGTGGTGGATTTTGGTGGCTTAGTAATTGTGATGTTAGTTAACCCCAAGCCATATACTTTGAGTCCAAGAAAGATGAGCAGTCTTCTCCCATGCCATTTACAGCCTCTAACAGCCTATTAGAGGGTCAGTTATGACCCAGTTCTGACTGAATAGCATGCACACAATTTTCATTTGCTCCCAGTATATGATAAACTATTTTAGTTCTCTCAACTCTAAGCCTTTCTAGATAATTGCCACCAATCCTTATCCTTTAAGAGGTAGATGTGACCCAATATTGAAAACAGGCAGTTACCCTTGCTGCCCAGACTGCCCTCTCAGTCTCAGTATGGACTACATGGAAGGCACAGGTCACAGGCCTTTGATGGAAACTTGCAAGCTATTGTCACTGCTGGTGAGTCCATCCCCTGACCCTGACCCCAGACCAAAAAGCATAGGGGCCAGAGGCTTCTCAACTTGAAGTTAATCAATCTGCTGCCTTTGCTGCTGAGCTTTTATTTCCTGTCCTGGTCCAAGAATGTGCCAATAACAGATCTCCCACCAAAGCCCTCAGGCTACTGCTGATGTAACTGAGAACTGCTGAGAAAGTTGAACTTGACTGCTGTTCCTTTGATGTTATGTGGGTTTCTTCTTGGTATGTGTGAGTTAATTTTTGTAGTTTTGGTGTGAATAGTTCCCAGCTCCTTATTTTCATGTCTGTTTTTTGAGTACAAAGACTATGAAAAAAGCAAGACAAGTCTTCTCCTAAAAAACCATATGGGAGCCTAGTGAATACTCTGGAGGCAGGCACGAAGAAAGAATATACTTTTATGGAGTTTTAAGAACTGGTGCTGAAGAAGTTACAAATCATGGAAGAGAGAAACTAAATCATTAGTAAATATACACAAGGGGTTTTTGGTTTTTTTCTATGATACTAGTGTATTTACAAAATGTGACTTCTTGCTGCCCAAGCATGGTGATCCTCGTATGCAACTAATCGCAAGGTTTTGGAGTTGTCTACTTTTTTCCAGCTTCTGTTGATGTGTGGTACTGCTCTTCTCCTCCAGAAGTTAGGCCCTTGAGGCTTGGCCTATGGTTTAAGGCAGTTGGTGGCTAAACATTATGATACTGATGTGCCAAATATTACAACGGTTACCCATGGTGGACAGTATTTGGTGCAGTTTCCCCAATTAAAATAAGCTTGGAAGCAGGAGTGGCATCCACTTCCGAAATGGCTTGCCTCCGGAAATTCTGTGAACAGTGCTCAGGCCTTTCATTTGTATGGTCTCTATGAGTTGTCTATTACTCGACGGCACCTAACAACAATAACAACGACAACATAGAGAGAGCTACACTGGCCTAGTGGACAGAAAGTTAGGCTACCAAGTCGAAGGAGGGTGATTTTAATCTGTGGCCCTCAGGCCAAATTGTTTTTTCGCGAAACATTCTTCTAGGAGGTATAGCACTGGTCTGTGCATTGCTGTACAGAGGTAAGTCGTGGTTGCTGTGATGCTAAACACTGTGACACTGATGTGCCAAATGTGATAATGGTTACCCATGGTGGAGAGTGTTGGTGGAGTTTCCCTATTAAAACAAGCTTGAAAGCAGGAGTGGCATCCACTTTCTAAATGACTTGCCTCTAGAAACTCTGAACAGTGCTCAGGCCTTTCGTTCATAGGGTCACTATGAGTAGTCTACAACTTGACAGCACCTAACAACAACAACATTTACAAAATTTGAATACATTATTTTTCACACTAGATTCTTCCAATTTCCTTCACTCCCCCATCCATCAAATTGTACAATCCTGTTATTGTCCTCTCCCACCTACCACACTTCCTCCTCCCTCTGCTTCCACCTTCCCCTCCTCTTGGATCTTCATACTCATTCTACAATAATGGTTATATATATTATTTTACCTGTGGGACTGAGTTAGTTCACTCAGCATAATGCTGTCCAGTTCCTCCCAAGTTAGGTAATAATTTACAAAATCATTGCCCTTGCGTGCAGTGTAGTATTCCATTGTATGAATGTACCATAATTTCTCAATTCATTCAATTGCTTTTGAACATCTGGGCTGTTTCCATGTCATTGCAGTGGTAAATAAGCCTGCTATGAACTTGGTGTACAAGTCTCTGTTTGAGCCTCAATTTTCATTTTTGTGGGGTGTATTCCAAGCAGCGGTATAGCTAGGCTATATGAAATTTCTATATTCAGCTTTTTGAGGAAGCACCAAACTGTCTTTCAGACTGATTGCCCATTTTACAATCCCACCAACAACGTGTAAGAGTTCCTATCTCACCACATCCTCTCCAATATTTTTTACTTGCAGTCCTGTTAAACTTTGCCACTGTTACTGAAGCGAAATGGTATCTCATTGTGATTTTGATTTGCATCTTTCTCTTTTTAAAAAATGTTTATTTATTTATTTCTCTGGGTTTTTTAAAATTTTATACTGATTTATTTACAGTTTGGATACAGTTTGTTTGTTTGTTTGTTTTATAAATGATCCTTTCCATTTCCTTCACCCTCCCACTCATCAAATTGTGCAACCCTATGATTAACACTGCACGCCCCCATCCTTACCCCATCTGCTTCCACTGTTCCTCCCCACTGAATCCTTATACTCATTCTACAGTAATGGTTTTATACAGGATTTGTCCTTGTGGGACTGAGTTAATTTACTCAGCATAATGCTCTACAGTCCCTCCCAAGTTAAGTAGTAATTTGCAAAATTATTGCTCTTACATGCCACATAGTTTTCCATTGTGTGAATGTACCACAATTTCTCAACCCATTCAATTGTGGTTGGACATCTGGGCTGTTTCCATGTTCTTGCGATGGTGAATAATTCTGCTATAAACATTAGTGTACAAGTTTACATTTGATCCTCAGTTCTTACTTTCTTGGGGTATATATTCCAAGCAATGGGCTAGCCAGTTCATACGGAATTTCTATGTTCAGCTTTTAAAGGAAGAAGAGCCAAACTGCCTTCCTGTACCATTTTATAATCCCACCAACAAAATATAAGAGTTCCTATATTACCAACATATCCTTTCCAACATTTATAACTTGCTATGCTGTTAAACTTTGCCACTACTACTGGAGCGAGATGGTACATCATTGTTCTTTTGATTTGAATTTCTCTTATTGCTGGTTATTTAGAACATTTCTTCATGTATCTCTTGGCCATTCGTATATCTTCCTCTGTGAAAATTCTTTCCATGTCTTTTGCCCATTTTGTAATTGAATTATCAGACTTTTTCTTGTGAAGGCCTAAGAGTATTCTATAAATTTTCATTATTAGACTCTTGTCTGAGATTGTATTGCCAAATGTTTGTTCCCGGTCAGTAGGTTTTCTTTTAACCCTGCTGGAAAAAATTTTTGATGCACAAAGGGATTTAATCCTTAGAAGGTCTTGTTCATCAATTTTATCCTTCTCAGATTGTGCATTACTGGCTGTTTTTTGCAGTCTCTTTGTGCTATAGACTAGAGCTTCTAAGCTTGATTCCAGTTTGTCTCTTACGAACTTTATGGTTTTGGGCTTTACTCTCAAGTCTCTGGTCCACCAGTCCAGTTTTTTCCAGCACTGTCTGTTGAAGAGGTTGCCATTTCCTCATTTGATAGGTTATATTTCCTTGTGGAAATCAGTTGACCAATAACTGAGGAAATGGGGGTTAGTATGTTGGAATTAGTGAAACTGGATCAGGACAGGGAAGGGTTCAGAGCTGCTGTACATAGGGTCACTCTACATCACAGGTGACTTCATGGCACTTAACAACAGTATCTTCCTATCCATGAACAGGTTGTATCTCTCTTATTGCCAGTGATTTTGAGCATTTATTCACATGTCTGTTGACCATTCAAATATCTTCCTTTGTGGAAATTCTTTCCATGTCTTTTGGCCATTTTGTAATTGGATTACCAATCTTTTACTTGTGGAAGCCAAGGGGTATTCTGAAAACTTTCATTATGAGACTCTTGTTTGAGATAGTATTACCAAGTATTTTCCCAGTTGGTAGGTTTTCTTTTAACCCTGCCAGAAAAAAATTTGAAGCACAAAGGGATTTAACCTTTAGAAAGTCCCATTTGCCAATTTTATCCTTTCAGATTGTGCATTTCTGGCTGTATTTGGAAGTCCCTTTATACCGTAGACTTGGGCTTATAAGAAATGAAAGAAGTGACATCACAACAGAACCAACTGAAATTAAATAGAAAGTATTGGAATATTATGAAAACTTTTACTCTGAGAAATTTAAAAATTTATAGGAAATGGACACATTACTAAAAATCTACACCTTACCCAGGTTGACATAGACTGAAGTAGAACACTTGAACAGACCCGTCACAAAAAGAAAAAAATTGAGCAGGTCATAAAAAGACTTCCTCCTAAAAAAAGTCCTGGCTCAGATGGCTTCACGGATCAATTCTACCAAACATCCAGAGAAAAACAATGACAAATTCTACTGAAATTATTTTTAAAAGAAGGAATATTCTCTAAGTCGTTCTATGAAGCAAGTATAGCCCTAATATCAAAATCAGGCAAAGGCATCACTCAAAAAGAAAATGATAGACTAGTATCTCTCATGAACATAAATTTAAAATTCCTTAATAAAATTCTGTCCAGTAAAATTCAACAGTATATATATTTCAGCTAACAGATGCTGCCGTGGATGTGCTCATCAAGTTGTGCCAAGAAATCTGGAGAACAACCACGTGGCCAACTGACTGGAAGAGATCTATATTTGTTCCCATTCCAAAGAAGGGTGACCCAACTGAATGTGGAAACCACAGAACAATATCATTGATTTCACACGCAAGCAAGATTCTACTGAAGATTATCCAAAAACGACTGGAACAAAACATCAGCAGAGAATTGCCAGA
>NW_006399760.1:29187007-29189109 GCF_000299155.1 Elephantulus edwardii | reverse complement strand
GTCTGACATACTTTGGGCATGTTGCAAGGAGGGATAAGTCTTTGGAGAGGGACATCATGCTTGGGAGGGTGGAGGGACGACACAGGAGAGGAAGACCCTCTATGAGATGGATTGATTTGGTGACTGGGGTAATCGGGATGGGTGTGTCAGAGGCAGTGCGATTGTACAGGGATTCAAGAATGGTTCGACATAAGAAAAGCAATTCATGTAATCCATCACATCAATAAAGCAAAGAATAAGACTCAGATGATTCTATAAATTGATGCTAAAAAAGCCTTTGACAAAATATAACACCCTTTCCTGATAAAATCACTCAGCAAAATAGAAAAAGAGGGGACTTTTCTCAACCTAGTGAAAGGTAGATATGTAAAACCAAGAATCAACCTCAATTGTCTATCTCTAAAATAATGGTCTTATACAGTATTTGTCCTAATGTTCATTCATAATGTTCTCCAATCCTCAAGTTTAGGTAGTATGTTACCAAATTATTGCTTCTATGTGCTGCACAGTATTCCATCATGTGTATGTACCATAATTTCTCAACCCATTTGATTGTGTTTGGACATTTGGGCTGTTTTCATGTTCTTGTAATGGTGAATAGTTCTGCTATGAATACTGGTGTACAAGTCTCCATTTGTAGCTCAGTTCTCATTTTCTCAGGATATAATCCAAGCAGTAGAATAGCTGAGTCATATGGAATTTCTGTAATCCTTAATTGTATACTCCTCCTAAACAGTTCTCTCCCTTATCTGTTCAATCCATTATCCATTATTTATCCCTTCTTAGTTTCCCCCCAACTCAGATGTTAGGCCCACTTTAAAACAGTGCCACTATGCAGTATTTGACCTTTTGTGACTGATATATATCATTCAGCATAATGTCCTCTTGGGTCACTCATTTTGTATAATATTTCATGAATTCTTTGTTTTTCAATGCAGCATAGTATTCCATTGTGTGAATATACCAAAGCCTCTCTAGCCACTTGTTTGTTGATGGGTACTTTGGTTATTTTCAGCTCTTTGCTACTGTTTCCCTACTTCATCTCCTTGTCAAAATCAGTTGTACATAGGTAGATGGGCTGATATCCAGGCTCTCAATTCTATTCCATTGATCTATGTGTCTCTCATTGTACCAGTACCATTCTGTTTTGATCAACACAACACTGTAGTAGGATTTGAAATCAGTGGGTAAGACGTCTCCTAACTGGTTTCTCTTTTTAAGGAGTGTTTTGCTTATTCAGGGCCTCTTTCCATTCCAAATGAAATTGGAAATTGCCTTTTCTATCTCGTTGAAGAATGGAATAGGTATTTGTATTAGAATTGCATTGACCGTGTAAATTGCCTTTGATAGGACTGCCATTTTCACAATAGTGAATGTATGTTTTGTATGTTAATCTTGTATCCTGCCACTTTGCTGAATTGCTCAACTATGTCCAGTAGTTTTCTTGCTGAGTCTTTAGGGTTTTCTAAGTAAACTATATCATGTTATTACCTCCTTTTTGCCAATTTGGATACCTCTTATTTCCTTCTCTTATTGCTATCTCTAAGACTTCCGATACAATATTGAATAGGAGAGGTAATAGTGAGCATTCTTGCCTAGTTCCTATTCTCAAAGGGAATGCCTTTATTCTCTCTCTATTAAGAACAATGTTGGCTCTCAGGGTTGCATATATACGTTTTACTATGCTGAAGAAATTCCCCTCTAATCCTATTTTGTTGAGTGTTTTAATCAGGAAAGGGTGTTGGATTTTGTCAAAGGCCTTTTCTACATCAATTGATAGAATCATGTGGTTCCTGTTCTTTGATTTGTTAATGTGATGAATTCCATTGATTGTTTTTCTTATGTTGAACCATACTTACATACCTGTTATGAATCCCACTTCGTCATGGAGAATTATTTTTTGATGTATTGTTGGATTTTATTGGCCAGGATTTTATTCAGGATTTTTGCATCTATGTTCATGAGAGATATTGGTCTATAATTTTCTATTTTGGTGGTGTCTTTACCTGGCTTTTGTATCAGGGATATGTTTGCTTTATACAATGAGTTTAAGAGAATTCTGTCTTCCTCTTTAGGAACAACCTGTTTGTTTTTCTAGCAGT
>NW_006399760.1:29174652-29180193 GCF_000299155.1 Elephantulus edwardii | reverse complement strand
CAGAACAAGAAGTCATTCAACCTGAATAAGGGGATATAGAATAGTTTTAAGTCACAAAAAGTGTGCAACAGTATTGGATCCTTTCACCATACTTACTGAAACTGAGCAAATAACCTGAGAAAATGGACTATATGGGGCGGGGGGGAAGGCATCGGATTAAAAAAAGACTTTTTAACAACTTACCATATGCAGATGATGCAACATTGCTTCTTGTAAAGGAAGACCATTTGAAGCACTTAAAGCTTGAAGACTATACTCTTGAATTGCATCCCAACATAAAGATAACAGAAAGGATTTCTTTAAAGTGTTGAAGAGCAACATTAATTTTTTTCCATTTTTTAAAGTTGTGATTTATGTGAAAATATATAGAGCCATAATCAATCACTCTGAAGGGAAATTATGTCAATTTGAAGGCTAAGGTATGCAAAATTCAGGCCATGGTCTACTCAATCACCTGCTATGCATTAGAGCTGGACAATGAATAATGATGACAAGAAGAATTGAAACCTTGAATTGTGGTGCTGGAGAAAAGTATTAACAAACCCCTAGACTGCCAAGAGAACAAACCAATATGACGTGGGAATAGTGCAGCCAAGGTGTTCCTTGGAGGAAAGAATGGAGAAGCTTTGTCTTTCATACTTTGGACATGTAACAGGTGATGCTTGGAAAGATAGAGGGTCAGCGAAGGAGAGGAAGACACCCAAGATAGGATGACACTGACTTCAGCAATGTACTCTAGTGTCTCAGAGATAGTGAGTGTCATGAGAGCAGAAAGCAGGACATGAGGGCACAGGGCCTTGGGCATCTTTCTGCAAAGGCCAGTGGAGGTGACACAGCCCATCACCACCACAGAGTATAAAGTCTATAAAAGCCTATAGTCCAGCCCCATGATGCCTCTAGAGTCACATCAGCAGCAAGAGGTTCTTTCATTCATTGCTAACTCACAGATTTTACTCCTAGATGTGCTACCAGGTGTGTGGTTTATTAGGGAAATAAGTTGGAGAGTGGGAGAGGCAAAGAATATCTCACAAGTCCAGGTTTATAGTCCAGAAATCTCAAGCTAGATTAACAGCAAAATACAATTTCTTTTTTTTTTAAATACAATTTCTTAATTATTAAAGGTTCAGGTTTCAGTTCAGCAACACAAATTCAAGAAGCATCTGGTGTCCTCAATCATCCAGCAAGGTTTACCTCAGAGCAGCTCTAAATCAGCTTCTCTTTCAAGCATCCATCAAGAACAGCAGAACCTTTAAGTATGGCCTTTATCTCAAGGGCCTCTGGCTACATTTTGACATAGTTTCTCCACAGCAAAGCCAGAATCTCTCCACCACAATCGCCAGGGTCTTGTTCTCACCACAGTCTTGCTCCAGTCTCTCTCAATCTTGCCGCTCAGTATAGGAAGCACTAGTCCTATAGTTGTTAATGATTTGCAAGGCCATGTATCTACAGTTAAGGTTGGAGACCAAAGGAGGCTAATGAAATGGCTAAAAAATGCAAACCTAGGCTAACACAGTTGTGAGAATGGCACAGGGTAAGGCAAATTTCAGGTTGGCTGTTCAAAGTCACTATGAGTCATACTTGACTCTACAGTACCCAACAACAACAATAACAGCAATAGCCATCTATGGCATAGACTATGAATATAACTAAATATGTACAACTAGTAAATTAAAACTAGATAAATGAACTCTTCTAAAAAGTAAGTAATTATGTGCATCAGAATTTTCTCCAAAGAAAAAGTAAATAGAGAAGCTACAGAATGGTAAAATATTTGTCAATGACATATCTAAGAGGGCTCATACGTAAAATTTAAACAATGTCATTTTAAAGACAAAATTGCACCTGGCCCAATTCATAGCATTTTCAATTGCCTAGGGAGCTCTGGTGGTGAAGTGTCTTACAAGTCAGCTGTTTGCATCCACTAGTTTCACTGAGAGGGAAAGATGGGCTGTTCAAAGCCATCAAAACCTCTTCAAAGGTAACTATGAGTTGGAAACAACTTAATGTCAAGGTTTTGGTGTTAGGCTGTGTTGTTGTTGTGTACCATAGTGTCAGAACTGCCCAACAGTTGACCTTCTAAGCCGATTTTCAGAGGCAGTTAATCACATGGGAGGAGACTGCCCATCCTTCTCCTGTGGAGCAGCTGGTGGCCTGGAAAACCACATGCCTTGAGGATTGCAGCATAACTTCTTGCCGGTAGGCCACTCTCAGTCTCCCCTAGGTTGGGATATACATGTGTTAACTGAGTAATGAACAGGGAAGACTGATGAAAAATTAATGGCTTTGCATTATGTTATTGCTGAAGAATACTGTATACATCATGGCCTGAAAAAGAACAAGGGAATCTATTCTGAAAGAAGTGCAGTCAGAATACTCCTGAAAAGCAAATATAGGAAGATCTCATCATGTTTTGGGCATGTTATCAGGAAGGTCCACTCCCCAGAGAAAGACATAATGCTTGGCAAAGTTGAAGGTCAGTGTAAAGAAGACCCTCAATCAAATGGAATAACACAGTGGCTGAAGGATGGTTAAGTAAATCCAAGAATATGAGAGCGAAGGAAAGCATAGGATAGTATAGTGTTTCATTCTGTTGTATACAGAGTTTCTATGATTCAGAGGTGACTTGAGGGCATTTAATAATTGTTCCAATTATCAAATATGGTATGCTACTATTGAAACAGTTTGTAATAAAGGAGTACGATTGGCCTAGTGGCAAGAAGCTGTGCTACAATCTTAAAGGCACACAGTTGGAATCCATCAGCTCCTCTGAGGGAGAAGAATGCAATTCCTCCAGAGCCATTAGCTGTCTCTAAAAACTCATGGGAGTGTCAGCTATGGATCATTTCCAATTCTCTGGTACACAACAACAACGATCTAAGTTTATTCTATAATGTTTTCAGTTTATAGAACTAGAGTAATTCTTAGTCTCTTAATTTTGATTTCTAGGATTTTGTTGCCAGTTGTTTTGCAATTAAGACAATTCTATCCCTTTATTCAAGAAAATATTTTCTCTTAATATTTTTAATTTGGCTGAAAAATTCTCACTACATGTATTTTACGCAATTCTGTTTAAAAGTTGTCATCAAGGCCAGGGTAGGCATTACCAGAATATTTTTTTTTAATTTGAATTTGGAGAACCCTGCTTTTGTTTTGAGAATAAATTCAATACCTTGGAACTGGCCCCAACTCATCAATGTTCTTTACATATTCTATTTTATAATTGATGAGAAGTACTTTCCATTTCTTGACCACAATAAATACTTTTAGGGCCATGTGCTTTTGTGTATGTTTTTCCTCAAATTTGAAATGCTTTTCCTGTTTTGTTTTGCATTTCTCCCCAATTATCCATTTTGTACACACAGTACAGAGCTCAAATATTGTCTCTTAGTACAGTATAAATTCCCTTTTGGCAAAGTTATGCTCTTTCTTTTGCACTATGATTATTTTTGTTACAGCTATTTTATCTATTAGATAAAATTAGAGTTAAATAAATGTTTTTGGAATGAAATAAGTGTACTGAAGTAGGATTATATCTCTAATGTTTCCTTCTTTGATTATTCTGTTTGAATTTAACACACACAATAATGTGAGAGCAATGTAAAATCTAACAAAATTAATTAAAAAAAATCTTGACAAGTTACAATTTCTAGTGGCCTAAGAATTTGGTCTTATTTTCCCAGGTTTATTTTTTTTCCTCCCAAACTCACTTTAATATTCCCAGAAAAGGTTAGAGAAAAATTCAAAGTGTGGGTTATACTACATTCATCATAAAAAAAAAAAAAGAGAAGGAAATTGTGAACAATTTGTTCATCCCTTGCTTTCTCTCTAAGGTAAGATTATCAGTAGGACAGAGTGTCTTTTCACCTCAGAAGAAAGATCAAAAAGTGCACAATGATATCTGGTCTATAATTTAGAGAACTTTATCTGTTAAAATTATTTCAGTTGTCCAGCTATCCAGAAAAATCCAGAGAAAGATGTAAGCTGTGGCAGCAAGTGAACTAGCCCATATTCTTAGATGCATTGACAGGCTACAAACTTCAAATATCACCGCTAACATTTCCACCAATATATTAGATGTTCCTGAGCCAATTTCTCTGCCTAGGTAACTCTTTCATTGAGTTACACAGGTTGGGAACTTGTCTCATTAATATTTCACGCAGGTGTACTATACGAGCTCAGTTCTTAAGCTTCCTGGTATTTAGTATTTGCAGACATATAAAAATGTACTTTTTCAAGGAATGAGGCACACACTTTCCCTTAATCTGCCTCCAGGCATCATCTTCTCACTTATTTAGGAAAGAATTCCATTAACTCTGAGATGCATTGAGAAATTGTCAAAGGGAACCAATGGCTTTTAAAATAAAAATGATTAGCCCATTGAAATGCTATATTGGGATTTATATCTAATAAAATGAATTAGGACCCACTTGAATTACAACTTAAGGAAATCTTTCTCTGTTTAGGAGATTTTTTTTTTCCTAAGGAAGGATTTTTTTCTGATTTTTTCAATCAGAAAGCATTGATAATAGCCTGAGTCCACTTGTATCTGATTTGCTTAGG
This sequence comes from Elephantulus edwardii, assembly GCF_000299155.1. Taxonomy (NCBI): domain Eukaryota; kingdom Metazoa; phylum Chordata; class Mammalia; order Macroscelidea; family Macroscelididae; genus Elephantulus; species Elephantulus edwardii. The sequence goes on along the minus strand of NW_006399760.1, from coordinate 29,175,633 downwards.
TTGTAGCAATTAAAGTGGAATGTGTCTTATAAGACTATTTCTTAATTTATTAAATATTAAATATATTTTTCAAAAGAATGAACAGGTAGTAGTAATTCTCTATTTTCAAGACAAGTTTGTAAGAAAGATATAATTTAATTTATTATCTTCCAATTAAATTAATTTTTTCAGGTGGTCTATGCTATTCTTTTGCTTTATGTCTGGTGCCAAAATATTTCAGAAAGTATGCTTACTTCTGCCATGTGTGATTTCTGATGTGTGATTTCTTTGGATGTCATTTTGCATTGCATGTGAGACAGCTATTTTTTATTTCTTGATGTCTGTTGCACTCAACGGAAATCTGTATTTTCCTTTCTGTAAGAAAAGAGCAACTGGGTGGCATCAGAAAAACTTCCACCCACTAACATGGAAAAATATTCAATCTGTCCCATTACATCGAAACAGGAGACTTTAAAGGCCAGCATATCCAGTTAAGGAAGATATATATCCATCTGTGATCAATGGCATGTGAAGAACAGCTCCTCTCTGAGCTCTATCCAGAGCAAAATTACCTTGGTAGTTCCCGGACCGTGTGTACGCCACAAGTTTCTAAGGTTGAGCAATCATGGGAAGCCAAATCTGATTCCAAAGGAGAAACTGTTGTCTCTGTGATGCCTGTAGAATACAACTTTTCACTGTTTCTTACCACTGCCAGACAGCAATTAGATACCAAATCTTCTATATAGATTACATAATAAGCAAGAGAAAAATTGGTTCCAAAAGCACTAAGTGTAGAACTAGCATGGCGTATTTTTTTTCTCATTCTTTCTGTTTGTTTTTTTTTTTCTCATTCTCTCTGTTCTTTAATTCTTAATTACAGAGGAATGACATGGTTTTTTAATTTATTTGGATGAATTGAATAGTTGAATGTGTTTCCCATAAGAAACCATTAAGTGGGATCTATATCTATGTCCTGCTATCTACACATTTTAATTCTTTTAG
>NW_006399760.1:29170009-29174552 GCF_000299155.1 Elephantulus edwardii | reverse complement strand
ACCTTAGTCTCTAGGCTGACATTGTAGCTCTTCAGTACTCTGGAGAGGTCACTGACAGCAGATTTTCCCAATGCAATTCATCTTGATTTTCTGGCTGCTGGTACCAAGAGTGCTGATTGTGGAGCCAAGCAAGTTGAAGTTGTTAAAATCTTTATCATTTCTCCATCTATCATAAAGCTACCTATTGGCCCAGTGGTGAGAATCTTTATTTTCTTGACACTGAACTTCAATCTAGATATTAGGCTGCAGTCCTTGACTTTCAGCAGCAAATGGCTCCATCTTTTAGGAAGACCCAAATCCCAAGTACTATAGCTACTTCTGTGTCTGCCAATGTTCTCCTGCTTACTGACTTTGGTCCTGAACTGGATTTAGCAATGCTGGTGATAGGTTGTTGTGGAATGTTGGGGAGGACAGGAGGCCCTCTGGCCAGGACAGATCTCCTGAGCTCCAGATAAGTGCAAGCTTTCCAATGGCCTTTAATACAGGGTAGAGAAAGCTCCCCTGTGTTTGGCTGTAATGGCTTGAGAAATCTCGCCACCTGGGAAGATTGCTGCTGCTTCTGTTGAGCTGGAAGTGGTCCACACGAGGCTGAGGTTCTTTTAACCAATCCACATGTCCCACGTCTGTAAGCCCACCCTACCCCGTCTTCCTGTTTACCTGATTGTATAAAAATGCACCACAGATCTCAATAAAATTGAGCTGGATTGACTCCCTGATCCTCTCCCAGAGTGGTGTATCTCTGTTGTGCTTACCCCCATCAGGGTGTTGCTGTTAAGTTGCCAGTGAACTGACAGAAACAATAGGTGAGCTTCTTGTTGGGGATTATTCAGGATGCACAGAAGACATGTTGTAGTTACTTGTTTTCCCAATTGGTCTTTTCTCCTTTATCTACTTCCTAAACAACATGCCCCTGGAAACTCTGTGAACTTGGATAAATGATGATAGTTCTAGAAAGGCTTCAGCCTTTTGTTCATAGGGTGACTATGAGTCATTCTCAACTTGACAGCAATCAACAACTACTAACTTCTGTAATAGTGCCTTAAGCATATCTGTTCCAGTATGAAATGTTTGGTGGAAATTAAAAAAAAATAACTTCAATCCTAGCTTCTGGAGAATAAGTGGCTTCCTCTTTTTTTCCCACCTATTAAGTTCGGTTAGGAAGAATCTTGATTCAGCTCAGTTTATCTATTCTTTTGTCTATAAGGTTTTTCTGTGTGTTCTAAAAGAGGTAGTAACAGGATTAAGCAATATCCTTCCTGGCATCCCTTTTGAGAAGGTTTTTTTCACTTCTCAATCAGCATAACTGTTTCCTTCTGCTATTGGCCTTGTTTCTGATGTGATTGACAGTGCACAACTGACACCTGCCAGGACAGATGCACTGCTTGTAGCAGTTGAGTGATATCTGCTTCATACTTTACTGAGGATCCCTTGGCTGATACAAGTCCTCTCTTTCCAAATTTGCCCAGGAGCATAAATAAGGAAAGAATATTTGCTCTCTGTATATCTAAGCTCTTTTCTCTTCCCCTAGTTCTAATGCTCAAGTTGTTGTTTGCTGTTGAATTGAGAATGACTCATAGCAATCCTATGAACAAGAGGCCTGAAGGCTTCCTCTAACTATGGTCATTTGTCAAAGTTCATAGAGTTTCCATGGGCCTGTTGTTTAGGGAGTGGATGCCACTCCTTCCAAAATGCTCAGGTTAGGTATACTATTTGTTAATATTCTTAATTGTTAAGAAAAAAAGAAAAAAAAACAAAAAAAATATTCTTAATTGATATTCTATATATGATGGACACTTTCTTTTCTACAGAGACACATTCAAGGATTAGGCCAACTGATTGACCTGTGTAAGTAGCATTAGAAGGAATTCTTGAATTTACTATATGTATTAAGGAAGCACTGGCAACTTAATGGTAAGGAGTTTCATTGCTAACCCAAAGGCACATGATTTAACTGGTTCATGGGAGAAAGTAGGGCAGTCTTCTCTGAGTGATTTACAGCCTTTGAAATGCTGCTGGATGTTATATAACAAAACAACATGTATTATAAAGTTTTATATAAGCTAATAAAAGAGTAGGAAAACAGACAACAGTATCTCTAATTAAAACCAAAACACAGATGAAAAAACTATTATTTAAATACTTACTTATGTTTTCTCAAATATATGATATTGTAGTTATCCCTATCTTTGCACATAGTTTATTGGTCTTATTTTGGAAAGAGTAAGAGAAAGAGAGGAAGACCCTCAACAGGATAGATTGACACAGTGACTATAATGGACAGTTCAAGTGTATCAGAGATGCTGAGGATGGCACAGGATAGAGCAGGGACCAGAGTTACCCTTCATAGGGTTGCCATGAGTCTTAGTTGACTTGATGGTACTTAATGACAGTAACAGGATATTTATTTGAAGGAAAGAAATCACTTGAGTATATCAGAAAAAATTATGATGGTGCAGGATAGGACAAGGTTCAGAACTTTTGTTCATAGAGTTACTATGAGTGGGAGGTAACATGATGGCACCTAACAACAGCTCTCAGATGTATAATGAGAGTTTGAAGAGATGGTGGCCTGAATCAGGTACACCTTAGTATTCAAAGTGACATTATTGCTCTTCAGCTTTCTGTAGAAATCCCTGACAGTAGACTTGCTGAAAGCAATTCAGCTCCTGTCTCCTGACTGCTGGCATCAAGGGTGTTGATTGGAGATCCAAATAAGATTAAGTCATTGACAGTTTCAATCCTTTCTCAGTCTGTCATGATGTTGTCCATTGGCCCAGTGGTAAGAACCTTTGTTTTTTTGATGTTGATATGTAATTAATATTCAAGGCTGTAGTCTTTGATATTCTGTAGCAAATGTTTCTGGTACTCTTCACTTTCAGCAAACAAGGTTGTGTTATCTGCATAATGCAAGTTACGGGTCTTCTTCCTACCCTTATGCTGTGTTCTTCATAAAGTCTAGCTAGCTTAGTGAATTATTTGCTCAGCATACATACAAATTGAATAGACATGGAGAAAGTATACAACCCTGGTGCATATTTTTCCTGATTTCCCCCCACACACACACCCCTTATTTTTCCTGATGTTAAGCCATTCACTGTCCTATTGTTCTGTTCAGACAACAGCTTCTTGGTCTAGGTCTAGATTTTTTATGAAAACAGTTAAGTGTTCTGGGATTCCAATTCTTCTTTATGTCAGTCATAGTTTGTTCTGATCCATACAGTCAAATGCCTCTGATTGCCAATAAAATATAGAAAGACGTTCTTCTGATATTCTCTACTTTCAGGCAGGATCCATCTGACAGAAGTTAATTACATCCCTGGTACCACAGCCTCTTCTAAACATAGCATAAACTTCTGGAAGTTCCCTGTCAATGTACTGTTCCAGGCATTTTGGGATGATCTTCAACAATATTTTGCTAACATGTGATGTTAATGACATTGTTGGATAATTTTCACATTCTGTTGGATCACCTTTGCTGAAAATGCGAACAAATATTAATATCTTCCAGTCAGTTGGCCAGGCAGCTCTCCCCCAAATCTCTTGAGAAGACTGCTAACCATGTCCAGAATTGTATCTGTTAGTCAAAACATGTCAATTGTTATTCCATCTATTCCTGAGAGTTTATATTTTGCCAGTGTCTTCAATGCAGATTCAACTTCATTTCTTACCATCAGCTCTTATTCATATGATACTTCCTGAAAGAATTCAGTATTAACCAATTTTGGGGATACAGTGATTCTGTGTGTTTCTTCTATCTTATTTCTTTCGGATTATTCAAGATGTTGCTCATGGCATGTCTCAGTATTGCAAATTGAGGTTTGAATTTGTTTTTCAGTTCTTTCGGATTTAGAAAAGCCAAGCAAGTTCTTCCTTCTTTCCTTCTCTCTCTCTCTCTCTCTCTCTCCCTTCCCTTCCTTCCCTTTTTTTCTTATCTGACTCTGGCTCTTTACATATTTTGTAATAATAGTTTGCTCTGTCTTCTCAAGCTGACCTTTGAAATCTTCTATTTAATTTTTTTTTTACTTCAGCTTCTCATTCCTTAATTTTGGTTTCTTGATTCTTAATGCATTTTTTATAGTTTCTTCTGATATCTGTTTCCATTTTTTCTTTCTCCTCTGTTTTTCTAATGACTTTTTGTTTCCTTCATGACTAATATCCTTGATGTCATCTCACAACACAATCACTGGTGAAGTTTGTCTCTTATACTTTGGATATGTTGCTAGGAGAAGCTATTGTTTGAAAAGGGATGTTATGTTAGGAAAGATGAAGGGTCAGTGAAAGAGAGGAAGACTTCCAGCAAGATGGAATGAGATGGTGCCTGTGAATAGGCTCAAGTGTAATAGAGCTGATGAGATAGCACAAGTTTTGAGATAGATTCAGGTTTGTTGTTCATAGAGTCACTAAGAGTCATAATCTACTCAATAACACCTAATTAGAACAAAGATTCACCCTGACTATGCAAAGAGATTCAGCTGTGTGACTCAGAACAAATTATGAATGTTGTTGTTATGTGCCATCAAGTCACTTCCGACTCATAGCGATT
>NW_006399760.1:29155452-29163324 GCF_000299155.1 Elephantulus edwardii | reverse complement strand
ATATATATATATATTCTATATAAGAAGTTGAACAGCAATCCTGAAGGTACATGGTGCAGATCCAAGAACTGCTCTGTTGGAGAAAGATGGGAAATCTCCCTCTGTGGTATTAACTGCCTCTGAAACCCCACTGGCAGGTCAGCTTTGGGTGACTTCTGAATCAATGCTAAACAACAACAACAACAACAACAACAAATATATATATAAATATAATTGTGATAATGAGTTGATTCTGATTCATAACAATTCCATGTTACAGGACAAAATTTTCCATAGGATTTTCTCTATAAAAGAGTTTGGGAAACATTTTATGTAACATATTTGGTTGCTAGCTAAAAGGTTAGTCCTTTGAATTCATCAGCCACTCTGAGGGGGAAAGATAGGCAATCTCTTCTTATAGAAAACTTACAATCTCATAAACCAAATGAAGAGCCACTGTGAGTCAGAATCGACTTGTTGCCAGTGGGTTTTGGACTTATCTTTATGAAAGCATATCACTGAGTATTTCTCCTGTGGAAGCACTGACTTAGTTGAAATTGTTAGACTTTTGGTTAGGAGCAGAGTACTTCATTGCTTTAACCACCAGATCTCATTCATATATATATAGGTATATATATCTATGTGTATATGTACTGAAACATGTACCTTTATGTTAGTAGTGCAATTTCTTACCACTAAACTACCAGACCTCTCTCTCTCTCTATTTACAAATATTTGTGTGTGTTTATGTATGTATGTATGTATGTTTACTCAATTCGAATATACCAGCTGCTCTATGTAAGAGAGAGGTCTAATCTCCTCCTTGTGTGATTTACTGTCTCTTAAAATTGCTGAGAGTCAGCTGTGGGCCAGTTCCAACTAGACAGTACACAATAACAATATCTTGGATAGCGGAGCTCTGGTGGCTTTGTCCATCATAAATTGAGCAGCTAACCCAAAGATTATGTCTCTCTGATGGTTGAACTCCACCATCTGCTCCATGGGAGAAAGACCAGCAGTTTACTCCCATGCAATCTAGAACCTCTGAAAAAATTATGGAATATCAACTATGAATTGGAGCTGACCAGACAGCAATGAGTTGAAAGTAAGACTATGCATGCATATGTGGGCAAACATACTATTTTTTTTTCTTTAGTAGAATCTTTTTTTTTTATTCAGAAAAAAAAGCCCAAAACCCAAAAAGTTTCGAACTACACACAGGAGGGGTATGGGTAGGGGGAGGTATCTGTCCATCCAGCCCTGCCCCGTGCCCATATGGTTTTGGCAGCAATAAAGGATGTGGGGTAATGGCCAAAAAATTAAAAATGGTGTATGTGTGTGGGAAGGATAGGGGTGCAAAAGCAGTGGGGAGTGGTGGGGTAAGGGGCAGACGAGGTCAGTATTGGGCACTCCGCAGGTGAGAGGCCATTTCATACCATTTCTTGTTGATCAAACCACTGTGGACACTTTTGCCCATCAGCAGGACTAGCGTCTTGGCAGTCATGGTGACAGTAAGGTTGAAGGTAGGTGCTCTGTCAGTACTCTTTGTGCGAAGATCCATGGTATATTCCCCATCCACTAGCAGTGAGTTCCGGATCACAGAACATTTCTGGCCCCCAAGTGTCAGCCCATTCACAAAAAAAACTTGACCGGTCTTTGCCAACAAGAACTCCAACCTCAGCTGGCAGGATGTTAACGAAGGTTTTCCGGGGGACAGTGGTCCAGAGGGAGGGCGAGTCCTTATAGCCCACGATGGCCGCGTCCTGACAATTCTCGTCCTCCAGGAGGTTGTCGATGTAGGCGTTCCACCCAGACATGTCTCTTCTATTGGACTGGTCTAAGTGTTGTTGCTGAGGCCGCGGGTAGAGCTCCCGAGGCCCCAGTCTGGCCGGAGGGAAGCAGAGAGTTTAGGGCACGCACTACCGTCCAGACCACGGTGGCCGAAACATATTAATTTAACAAACACTTTGTTGATTCTGATTGATGGTGATCCTCCAGTATAAAACAACCTATTTTTCTCCCCACAAGGGCTGGTATATTGGAACCACCAACATTTTTTAAATTTGCAGGTATTGTAGTCACAAGGGCTTCTTACACAATAGCATAAGGTCTCATTAAATCCCAAGATCTCAATTCAATACCAGCCATTATTCTTATCCCACCTTTTGTTTTTTTTCTTTCTTTCTTTTTTTTTTTTTCCTACTGAAAGGAACAGATTTACCCTCTGTGTTTCACTCTCTGGAATAGAATATAGTTTATAGAATATAGTGCATGTACTAAGCAAATAATAGTAGTTAAGGGGATATGCTGTTGTTGTTTGACGGCATTGACTTGCATACCACTCAGCAACCCTATGCACGACAGAGCTGAACCCTGTTCCAGACTGTGCCATCCTTGTTGGGTGAATAGTTTATGAAAATTAAATAAATAGAAAACTATGTTATAATGGAATACTGCACTACCATAAAGAACAATATTACAAGAAACAGTATATTGTGCACAGACCTGAAGGGCATAATGTTAGATAAAATAAGTCAAGTAAAGGGGTGATGTTTGTTATTGTTTTATGTGCTGTTGAGTTGCCTGTAACTCAGTGACTCTATGCACAATAGCTCTGAACTCTGTCCTATCCTGAGCCAGTTTTACTGTCTCTGACACACCTAACCCCTTCATTCCAGTTACTGCCAATCCATCTTCTCCAGGGTCTTCCTCTTTTGCACTCTCTCTCCATCCTTCCAAGCATGGTTTCCTTCTTCAAGTGCTGGTCCCTCCTGGCAACATGCTCAAAGTTTGTCAGCCAGATCTTTACAATCCTTGCCTCTAAGGAACAACTTGTTTTCACCCTCTCTACTACAAACCTGTTTGTTCTATTGGCATCTCATGGTATGTTTAATAGTCTTCTCCAGCACTAACTCAAAGGCATCAATTCTTCTGACAGTTAAACAAATTTTACTTTTACTTATTTTTAATCTCTAGACATGCTGTAATTGAAAAAGGATCATAGAATGCTGGAATGATATAAAATCACTACACTATTTAGAAAGGACTTTTCTGTGATATACTTATTTGATTTCTAAACATGTCATAGAACATTTTTTTTAACTGGGAAAACATGTGGGACCCACCTGTATTTACCAAGGAAAATAGCTACTTTGTGGCAAAATTGCAAATTTGAGACTAAGAATGCAAATGCCATTCTGCTCAGAAACAGAAGGATGCAATAAATGACCTCTTAACCTTCCTGCTTTAACTTATCCTGGTTCTGCTAGGAGATACCTGCAAAAACTTTAAAATATTTCCCCCTTAAATGGCTGAAATATACTGCATGCATATTTTCTACTCAATAATCTCAACAAAAATGACTCTCCCCTGCCTCTATTTCCCTAGTAAGAATGCCAATAGTCTATCTAGTCTGAATGATGTTAATATTTGGGGACATTTTCCATGTTTCTCCATGAATCAAGGATTAGTCAGATGAGATTAATTAGTGTGTTGATTATACAGACCCCTTAACCTTTCTTTCTCTTTTTTCCTTCTTCTCACCTTTTAGTGATTTCATTACTCATTAACAAGCTTATCAAAGAGCAAGCAGAGAAAAGAGGTAAAACTCAGCATTCCTTACCATTCCTTAGGACTTTTTAAAAGGTTTAATGTGGAAAGAGGGAAGTTGTGAAGAGAGGAAAGGAAAACTATTAACTGAAATTATAATCTTTATTACTATTACATTTACTTTGGAGTTTTAAAATTATTTTTAGCTTGGAATTTTAATCTTCTCAACTAAGAAAAATGAATGTATAGTTACTTATCTGTTTTAAAAACTGAATTTCATAAAAACAGCATAAATTCATGTATTTATCAAAGCAAAGTCAAATAATGCTACCTCTAACAAAGAAAACAAAGGGTAGAACGTTCCAAGCACATGCAAGTATGTCTGTGATTTGTTTAATGTCTCCCATATAAATAAATATGAATAAACCCTCAAATACCCAGTCTTCTATTCTGTCCTTTCCTTCTAGAATATCCCGAAGTATGTTACTGTTGTTGTTAGGTGCTGTTGAGTGGAGTATGATTCATACTGACCCTATAAACAACAGATCTGAACCCTGTCCTATCCTCTGCCTTCTTTATTTTTAACATACTTGAGATCACTGCAGTGTCATTGTGTAAATCCATCTGGTTGAGGGTCTTCCTCTCTTTCACCTATCCAAGTATGATGTATTAACAACATGCCCAAAGTATGAGGAGTGAAGTTTTATCATCTTTGCCTCCAAGGAGAACTCTTGCTGCATTTTCTCTAAGATATATCTGTTTGTTCTTTTGACTGTCGGGGGGATATTCACTACTCTTCTCCAACAGCACAACTCAAAGCCATCACTTTTATTCTCTTTTCATCCATATTCATTGTCATGTGTAGCAAGTGATGAAAAGATCATGGCCTGAATCAAGCACAATTGAGCCTCAAACTATCTGGTTCCCTAATGGTAAGAAGCTGTACTGCAATCCAAAAGGCACACAATTCAAATCCACCAGCTGCTATGCAAGAGAATGATGAACAGTTTCTTCCTATGTAATTAAACAGCCTCTGACCCCCTGCTAGAGGGGTCAACTATAACATGGTTCCAACTCAATGGCACACAACAACTACAACAGCAGTAATTTTCAGGGCTCCTTTACTGCAGACTTTCCCAGTGTATTTGCTGACTGCAGGTACCAAGTGTTTTGATTATGGGTCAAAATAAGATGAATTTGTAGAATGTGAGAGGAAGGCCCTCTATGAGATGGACTGATTCAGTGACTGGGGTAATTGGGATGGGAGTGTCAGAGACAGTGCGATTGGCACAGGACAGAGCGGAGTTTAGGGCTGTTGTACATAGGGTTGCTATGAGTCTCAAGCAACTCAACGGCACATAATAACAACAACAACAGCAACAATATCATGATAATGTTGCCTATAGGTCCAGTAGTGAGAATTTTTGTTTTCCTGGTGTCGATATGTAATCCATATTGAAATCTTAGATCTTCTGCAGTAAGTGCTTAAAGTCTTCCTGACTTATAGCAATCAGCATTGTGTGTTCTGCATAGTGTAGGTTGCTGATGAGTCTTCATTAAATCTTGATGCCATATTCTTCTTCACAGAGTCCAGGTTCTTGAATTATTTCCTCAGCATATAGATTGATTAAGTATGGAGAGAGGACATAACCCTGATGCATACCTTCTCTGATTTTAAATCATCTATGTTCCCTTGCTCTATTCACACAACAGCTTCTTGGTATATGTTTCACATGAGCACAATTAAGTATTTTTGTGTCCCTATTTTCCTCAATGTTAGCCAATTTATTTTTATGATCCACACAGTCAAATGCCTTTGCATAGTCCACAAAGCAAAAATAGACATTTTTCTGGTATATTCAGGAGCAAAGAGTGCCTTACATGATCTCCACCATTAAAAAACAACAACAACAACAAACAAACAGTTGCTGTAGAGATGATTCCAACTCATGGAGACCTGAAGTATCTTAGATTAGAACTGTGCTCATTGGGTTTTCAGTGGCTGATTTTTTAGAAGAAATCAATTCTCATGTTATTCATATTCATTGTCCTGCTCTCAGATGCATTCCCACTGGAGGGCAAGCTGTGAAGATCAACTGTCTAACTTAATGGCAAGTAGTTAGAGTTTGTTTGTAATGGTGTCTCTTTCATTACTTCAAGCAAAAATGCAAAGAAAGATTAAAAATTCTTTATTGCATCAACTTGCTTTTGATATCTATATGCTAGTTTATTCATATTTGGTTTTAATATATATTACTATATTAATGAAATATGATTTCTTTCCTACTTACTAGGTGTATTAAACAATAGCGTCTTGATTTTGTTTGCAAGTCATTCACTTTCAGTTATTATTGCCTCATAACTCCTTGCCCCTAAAGAATGTCTTCTCTTTCTGTAACAACTTTTAACAAATAATTCCTTTCTATGATTTTATTCTGCCTTTTTATAGTGGTAGAATATGCTGCCAGTCTATATTATTTAATTCTAATTAATAAACCTCCAGATTACCTCTATGTAAAAAGAGCAAGGGCCACATGGGCATGGCCATATCTGACCTTTACCAGCTTCAAAAATGGGAATTGTCTCTGCCAATAGCATCAATAGCACAAAACCAATTCCCATGAAGTCAGACATGTTGCTAATGCTCCTGTTCCTCTTTCTTCTTATGTTAACACAAATCCTACTGCTTTACTGGGTCCGAAATCTAATGCAATAGCTCACATACCACACAGAACCATATTGGGGAATTCAAAAGGTTATAATACAGATTAATAATAGAATACAATCAATACATCTCCCGGAATGTCCCTACTGGGACCTCAGCCTCATGTCTCACACATTCAGGCCAGGAGTTCCCAAGTTCTCAGTCCTGCCAGCATTGGTTTTCCTTCCTCTAACTGTCCAACAAACTCTTGCCAATATTGGCTTCCCACCACCACTCTCCAGGTTTCATCTCATATCAGGTCTCCACTTCAGCCAGGTTGCTCTTTTCCTGATGGTGAGGGTTTTTTTTTATGGTGGCAACAGGAGGGCTATTTCCTCTTCACTGGCTGGAAAGATCTGTCTGTCTCTCATTCTGGCTTGCTCAATTTAGTGGTGAGACAAGCCAATCCCCTTGAATAATGCTGAGACTGGCAAAGCCCCTTATGGAATGGTAGATAGCCAATAGGCTAACATGCTCCATTCATATATTCATGAGCATCCACATAGCATCTTTTCTCCTCAATAATTACTTCAGCATAACACAAATAGTTAATCTTTTAGTAGGAAAGAAACATTTGAATGATACACCTTAGACATCCAGACTCCGTGTGTCCTGACTTTTTAAGGAACTCAACTAATCAAAAGTCATAAAAAGTTACATACCATTACACTAGTCTATACTACAACATAAGTGAAACATAAATTGATGTTTTTGCAAATAATTTAACATCCAAGGTCATAGCAGCACTATTCATAATAGCAAGAACACAGAAACAGCCAAAATGTCCGTCAACAAATGATTGGATAGAGAAACTGTGGTACAATTACATGATGGAATACTATGCAGTGCCCAAGAGCAATGATTATGAAAAATACTACATAACATGATAGAGGTTAGAAAGCATTATGCTGAGTGAACTAACTCAGGTGCATGAGAATAAATCCTGCAAAAGACCATTATTGTAAAAACATATGGATAACCAGTAAGATGTGTATAGATATACAAAGAGATAAAAGGAGGAGCTAGGGGGACTGAGGTGGGGAGAGGGCAGCAGAGTTTGCTGGATGGAAGAGGGGAAAGAAGCAATGTACATGAATGAAACACAATTTAAAAAAAAAATTAAAAGTCCTGTGTTACAAACTAAGGAAAGACAGTTGCACCTGAAATTTCTCTTCTATTAAGCAAATCTATAAAGAAATGAAACTGCTTATAGATTTTTAATTTTTTATAGAGATGCAATCATGTTTAATGAAATATAGCAACCTTACTTTTTAATTAAACATAAAAAAATATTAAACAATCTTAGTGAAATAAACAAACAAGAAACAAAACCAAGCCCCCTTTCTTGCCTGTCTATCTTGGTCTGAAAATATAGGTGCTTTTGACAATCAATAGAAGAGTTGGTTGTTACTGTGGTACACTGTTGAGTTGCAACTGACCCATAGCTGATCCTCCAGTGGGTTTTCAGAGACAGTTGGAGATTGCCCATCCTTCTCTCATGAAGCAGCTAGTGGATTCAAAACTTGTCCCTTCAGGTTTGCAGTGCAGCTTCTTGCCACGAGACCACCAGCGCTCCCTGAAAGAGTTGGTAAGTATGACTAATAGACCCTTGATTATGGTACAGAAGGATATTACCTCAT
>NW_006399760.1:29143256-29153790 GCF_000299155.1 Elephantulus edwardii | reverse complement strand
GCTCAGAATGACAAAGCAAAATACTACAATGAAATGTGCGAGGAGCTAGAGTCAGAAAATCAAAAGGGCCGAACTCCCTAAGCCTAGTAAACTATTTTAATTCTTTCTACCTACTGCTAGTTTTATGAGTTTTTTTTACTGTATTTTCTTTATACAAATAAAATAATACTATGTTTTCAAATCTTTTAAACAATCCTACATACATTGCAACACCATATTAGAAAACATTCACTGCTAATTTGTGTAAACAAAGATTGGTTTAATTTTGTTGAGAAACCAAAATCATGTTGTGCTAAAGGGAATTACTATAGGAGATGAATCACAAAATTGCTGAGAGATCTGAAAAGCAAAAACAAGACGGTGAGATAGCTCTGCCACAGGAGCAGAAGCAAATATCACCATGCCTGCAGCTGGATGGCTAACTTTAGAGTGGGGACGTTGTGATGCAAGCGACTTTCTTCCTGTGTGACTAACAGCCTGTGACATCATCTGGAGGGTTCTGTAGGTTCTGACTCTACAACACTCTACAACAGCCGTGTAAGAGAAACTACCTGGAAAGTAAGTCCTTGAATAGAATGCCTATTTGCAGGGAACTGCAGCTACAGCTGTACTATGTCATAGCTTTACTGTTGGTGCATTTCTGTCTCCTGTCACTGCCTTCTACTGGTTGAACTGAGATAACAACAGCCTGACAAGGGACTTTGGGAAATGAAATGCATAGAAAATACATTTTATGGTTAAGAAGCAAGTAGTAACTGCAACTTCTCATCTCAACTAATTTTTAGATGTTAAGACAAGAATTTCTAGTCTTTCTAAAGCAGGGCAAGCAGAGAATTATAAGAGAATTGACACTGTAAAGTCCTAATGATACTGAGAATTAAATGTTGGACTGCTAACACAACACCACAAAAGGTTGTGACTTGACCCCACAAGGTGCTGGGCTCCCATTATTGTTTATCCTCTCAGTAATCTGATAGAGTGCTTCTACTCTGTCCTATAGCTTCACTGAGTCAAAATTGACTGCATGGCAGTGGCAGTGAATTTTTAATTTATCATTTACTGAACATGTAATCCATGCTAGGTGTTGTTTGATGTTTTAATATTGTCACAGTTATCTCACTTATTCTTTCAATTGTCTTATGATGATTACAATTTTGCACACTCAAAGTGAGGAGGATATTAAATGCCTGCTGCAGAAGATCAAGGACTACAGCCTTCAGTATGGATTACATCTCAACATCAAGAACACAAAGATCCTTACCACAGACCCAGCAGTTAACATTACAATAGATGGAGAAAAGACTGAAGCTGTCAATGATTTCATCTTGCTTGAATCAACAATCAACACTCTTGGTAGAAAATCAAGAAACGTATTGCCTTGGGCAAGTCTGCAGTCAGGGAGTTCTCCAAAATACTGAAGAGTAATGATGCCCATTTGATGACTAAAATGAACCTGATTCAGGCCATTGTTTTCTCAATCATCAGAGAGCTGTACAATAAATAAAATGACAAAAGAAGAAATAATGTTTTTGAGTTGTGGCATTGCAGAAGAGTACTGAATTTCCATTCCATGGACAGTCAAGAAAACAGACAGGTATGTCCTGGAAGGGGTACGGCCAGGGTGTTCCTTGCAGGAAAGAATGACCAAGCTTTGTCCTTCACTTTGGACATATAGTTAGGCAAGGCTGTTTCTTGGAAAGGGACATCATGTTTGGAAAGATAAAGGGTCAGTGAAGGAGAGGAACAACCCTAATGAGATAGATTGATACCGTGACTTCAGCAAAGGGCTTGAGTGTCTCAGAGATGATGAGGATGGCACAGAATAGGTAAGGTTTCAGGTTAGCTATTCAAACAGTCTCTATGAGTCATATTTGATGACACCTAACAACAAAAAACTTCAGGAGTTTTAAGGAGATTAAAACAGAATATAGTTTTACACACACACACACACACACACACACACACACACACACGGAAACTCTGTTGACCTAATGGTAAGGAGTTGTGCTGCCAATCCAAAGACCCATGGTTTGAATCCACCAGCTGCTGAGTGGGAGGACGATGGATAATTTTCTCTTGTGCTATTTATTCTCTCTGAAAACTGACTAGAGAGGGTCAGCTACACATCAGTTCTTACTTGGTGGCACATAGCAATATTTACCACCTACATAATTACATTTTTTTATGATTAGCAGAATCATGATTTGAGTCATATCTTTTTCTGAATCTGAAGTTCGGGAAAGATCCCTGCACTACTATGAGTTTTATCTCATCCAACTTTGAGTTACATTTACGAAAGGAAGGGAATAAAAATTGGCAACAAATGAAAACAGCAAGCACCTGGCTATGACAGAAGTAATACCCTGATGGTCCACTGCTTGCCTGTCAATTCAGATTCTGGAAAATCCTCTATTATTTCAGATGGGAGGAAACCACCCAACTTTCTCACATGGATTATAGTTTACTTGAATTGCTGACCAACAGGTTGATCATACCTTCAGTGCTCTTTTATTCTGATTAAAACTTAAATCACATTGCTGTTCAGCTGGTTCTTAATCATACCAACCCTCTATTGGTTTCTGAGATTATAAATCACCCAGGATGAGACTATTCACTTTTCTCACTGAGTTTGGTCAAGTTTAACCACTGACAAACATATTTAGCATTCTAACATCAGCTTTTTAAATATCTGATTAAAACATAAACCTCATTGTTTTCCAGTTGAGTCTAACTCATAATGATCCTCCATTGACCCTATATTGATTTCTGAGGCTGTAAATCACCCAGGAGGAGACTGCCCTTCTTTGTCCTGAAAGCTACTGGTGAATTCCAAGCACCTGAGATTTGCAGCATTTTAATTTTTAGCACTATTCCCTCCCTATCGTCTTCGCCACCAGAGCTCCCCCATGTCCTGATTGTTGTTTTTTGTTGTTATGTGCCAACGAGTCGCCTGCGACTCATAGCGACCCTATGTACAACAGCCCTAAACTCCGCTCTGTCCTGTGCCAATCACACTGTCTCTGACACTCCCATCCCAATTATCCCAGTCACTGAATCAATCCACCTCATAGAGGGCCTTCCTCTCCTGTGCTGTCCCTCCACCCTCCCAAGCATGATGTCCCTCTCTAAGGACTGGTCTCTCCTCACAACATGTCCAAAGTGTGTTAGACGGAGCCTCAGAATCCTTGCCTCCAAGGAGCCACCCGGTTTAACCCTTTCCAGGACAAATCTGTTTGTTTTCCTAGCAGTCCATGGTATTCTCAATACTCTTCTCCAGCATCACAACTCAAAGGCATCAATTCTCCTTCTATCTTCCTTGGTCATTGTCCAACTCTCTGATGCATAACAGGTGATTGCGAAGACCATGGCCTGTATCAGACACTCCTTGGTCTCCAAAGAGATACCATTGCTCTTCAGCACTTTGGAGAGGTCCCTAATAGCAGACTTTCCCACGGCAATGCGCCTTTTAATTTCCTGGCTGCTCGTGCCAAGACTGTTGACTATGGAGCCAAGCAAACTGAAGCTGTGTACAATCTCAATCTCTTCACCATCCATCCTGATGCTGCCAATTGGTCCAGTGGTGAGAATCTTTGTCCTCAATCCATATTGTAGGCTGCAGTCCTTGACACTCTGCAGCAGGCGCTTCAGGTCCTCCTCAGTTTCAGCAAGCAGGGTTGTGTCATCCGCATAACGCAGATTGTTGATAAATCGTCCACCAATCTTGACCCCACATTTCTCCTCATAGAGCCCCGCCTCCCGGATAATCTGTTCTGCATATAGGTTGAAAAGGTATGGAGATAGGATGCATCCCTGGCGTATGCCCTTCCCAATTTTGAACCATGCAGTGTTCCCTTGCTCTGTTCTGATTAGTGGGGACAAAATGAGCCAGTCATTTGAAAGACAAATTTCTATGAGAAGAAATATACCAAATTGAATTTCACTATATTATACATGTAATATACAGTTAGGCTCCAAATCTATGGGTGCAATATCTAGGTTTTCAAATTCTTATGAGTTGAGGTGTTTGGGCTTTTTTTATATTTTTCTTGGTTTGCATACAGTAATTCATATACATCGTGTTTCATTCATGTACATTGTGCTTTAACAGTCTTTCATTTACATTGTGTTTCATAAAATCATCCAAATACATTGTATTTTATATAATTAATTACTATTGATCTGTGCCTATTACTATTCCATCTTTTTGAGTTCTCATTAGATCTTCCCTATTCCTTCACACACCCCATATACCCACTAAAATCTGCTATCCTAGTGATTTCCACCTTTCCCCACCTTCTTCCTGTTCTTTCTGCCCCATTTAGGACATTTACTAGTTATTCTTCTGTGCATACAATAATGGTCTTATGCAGTATTTGTCCTTTTAGATTAAGTTATTTCACTTGACATAATGCTTTGTAACCTGTTCTTTATTAGGTAATATTTTATATAATCATTGCTTCTTAGTGCTGTATAGTATTCCTTTTTGTGAATATAACACAGTTTCTCAATCCATTCACTTGTTGATGCCATTTAGGCTGTTTTTATTTTCTTGCTGTTGTGAGTAATGCTACTATGAACATAAATGTACATATCTCTGTTAGTGTTTCAGTTCTGATTTCTTTGGAGTATATTCTAAGCAGTGAAATAGCTAGGTTCTATGGGATTTTTATGTTGAGATTTTTGAGAAAAAGTTGAGCTGTATTCCAGAGAGGCTGTATCATTTTAAAACCCTATCAGCAGTGCAGGAGAGTTCCTATCTTTCTTCATCCTCTCCAACATTTGTTTCTTTCTGTGCTTTCAAGCTTACTACTACTATTGGGGTAAGATTGTATCTGATTGCTGTTTTGGTTGCTAAAACTTCTCTCTGAGTGATTTTGAGCATTTCTTCATGTGCCTATTTGTCATCCTAGGGTTTTCTTTTGCAAAAAATCTTTTGATGTCTTTCACTCATTGTTATTGGGTTATCAGTCTTTTTCTTGTGGAGGCTCTGTAGCATTCTGCAAACTTTTGTTATGGGAGCCTTGTCTGAAATGTCATTGTGGAATGTTTTTTCCTCTGTCTTCAGGTTTTCTTTTCATTCTATTGGGGGGAAAAGTTCCAATACATGCAAAGACTTGAGTTTTAGAATGTCCCATTTGTCAATTGTATCTTCTCCTGGTTATATTCGCAAGCCTGTTGTTGTTAAGTGCCTTCAAGTCGTAGGCGACTCATAGTGACCCTATGAAGGAAGGACCTGAACACTTGTATAACTTTCAAGCCTATTTTTGCTATTTATGCTCTGGGTTCTAGCAGCAAAAAGCTGTGCTGCAATCCTGAAGATACATGGTAAGAGGCCACCAGCTGCTCTAAGGGAGCCAAATGGGCAATCTCCTCCCATGTGATTGACTGCCTCTGAAAATCCGTCGGATGGTCATCTATGGGTCAGTTACAACTCTATGGAACACAACAATTTATGTTACATGCTTGGGTTTTACATTTGGTCTCATTATGTCTCTTAAGACCCTGATAGTTTTGACCTTTACCTTTAGGTTTCTGATTCATGATTGATTTTTGTGTATGATGTAGCGTGTGAAATGTGTAGAACATATTTCAGCTTTCTGCCAGTAGGTGTCCAGTTTTGCCAGCATCATTTGTTGAAAATGTTGTCATTTCTCCATTTGAAAGGCTTGATATCTTTGTCGAGTACTAGTTTACCATTGGTTTATTGGTTGCTTTATGGATTCTTGTTTCTATCCATTGATCTATGTCATTGTACTATTAGGATGCTGTTTTGGTTACTACGGCTATATAGTATGTTTAAGATCGGGGTGTGCAGTATCTCCCACTTCACATTTATTTTCATGGTCTCTTTCATTTCCAAATAAACCTGAAATTTATCTTTTATATAGGTTTTTGAAAAATTACCTTAGTATCTTTTTTGGAATTGTGTTGAACCTGTAGGTAGATTGCTTTAGTTGGATTATCATTTTCACTATGTTGGTTTTCCTATTAATAAACAGAGGACATTTCATCATTTAGCTAAGTCTGTTATTACTTCTTGTAGTACTCTTTTGTAGTTCCCTTATAAAAGTCTTTGCTGCTCAACTTAGATTTATTCTCAAGTATTTCATCTTGTGGTTTGCTGTAAATGATATTGCTTTCTTAGTTTCTTTTTCCATGCTCTCTCTGTTGCTATAGAAAAATTCAGCTGACTTTTGTATATCAATTTTATGTCCTGCCACTCTACTAAATTGTTACTAGGCCTGTTCTAGTAGGCTTAACAGTTTCTTAGTTGAATCTCTGGAGTTTTCGGTGTACTTAAAGATATAGTATGTATATAGTGACAGTTTCACCACCTCTTTTCCAATTTGGATGTCTCTTATTTCCTTCTCTTGTTTCATTGCCCTAAAAAGTACTGACAATACAATATCATATAAAAGTGATGATAGTGGGCCTCCTTGTCTGGTCCCTTTTTGCAAGGGGAATACCATTAGTTTCTCTATTCAGAACAGTGTTGACTCTTAGTTTTGAATAAATACTTTACACAATGTTCAAGAAATTCCTTTCTATTCCTAATTGTTGATTGTTTAAATTAGGAAGAGCTGTTCTATTTTGTTGAAAGTCTTTTTTTGCATTAATTTATAGGATCATATATTCCTGTTTGGTTTATTAATGTTGTGAATTATGTTGAATTTTTCTTATGTTGAACGATCCTTGTATACCTATTATGAATCCCACTTAGTCTGATGAGGGGTTTTTTTTTGTTGGTTTTTTGTTTTGTTTTGTTTTGTTTTATTTTTAAATTTACTGTTGGATTCTATTGGCTAGAATTTTGTTAAGGATTTTCACATCTATTTTCATGTGCAATATTGGGCTACAGTTTTCTTTTTTGGTAATGCCTGTGCCTAGTTTTAATATTAGGGTTATGATTACTCTATAGAATGACTTTCAAGAGAATTCCATATTTTTCTATTTTTCAAAATAAGTTAGGTAGAAATAGTGATTGTTCTTCTCTGAATGTTTGGCAGACTTCAGCTGTAAAGATATCTTGGCTAGACTATTTTTATGGGAGAGTCGTTTATGATATGCTCGAGTTCTTCTTTTGTTATGGGTCTAGTCAAGAGATCTACACATGCCTGTATTGATTTGGACAGATTGTAGGTTTCTAGGAATTTGTCTATATCCTTTAGGTCTTAAAATGGATCAAAATATAGCTTCTTATAATATCCTATTATTATCAATTTAATTTAATATGGTTCATTTGTAGTCATCGCTATCATTTCTAATTTGAATTGTTTGTATCTTCTCTTTCTTTTCTTAGGCTGGTCAATGTGTTGTTTTTTTATTTATTGACCCTTTTGAAGAACCAGCTCCTGGTCTTGTCAATAGCTTCAATTATTTTCCTGTTTTCTATCCAAATAATTTCAGCCTTTGTCCTTATAATTTTCTTTCTTTTAGAGGCTCTGAGATTAGCTGCTTGTTCTTTTTCTACTTGCTGGAGGGATTAAATCCTTAATTTTGCTCCTTTCTTCTTTTTTTATGTGTTTGCTTATTGCATCTTTATTGAGATTCTTTAGAGTTGACCTGCCCTTTGATCAAAATGATGTGTTAAAACTTCCTACTACTATTTTAGTAGTGTCTATTTTTCCTCCAAGGCTATTAACCATTATTTTATGTATTTTCCCAGTCTATCATTTGGTGCGTAGATATTGACCAAGTTTATGTTTTCTTCATCTCTTGTAACTTAAATCATTATATATGCCTTCCTTATATTTTTTGATGGTTTTCATCCTGAAGTATATTTTTTTAGGTATTAGTATTACCACTCCTGCTTTCTTATAGATGCCATTTGCTTGGTAAATTTTCCCATCCTTTGATTTTTAGTGTATCTTTTTCCCCCTCATTTTTTAGATGTTTCTCTTGTAGGCAACATATTGATGGGCTTTGCTTTTTTTCTTTTTAAATCCATTCTATTATTCTTTTTTTCTTAATCAGTGCATTTAAGTCATTTCCATTAAATGTGATTATTTACAGGTTAGGTTTTATTGTTGTAATTTTGCTGCATTCCTTTTTCTGTTGTTGTTGGTTTCTTGGATCCGTCCACTTTCTCTATTTCTGTATGAAGGACTTCCTTCAGTATTTCTTGTAGAGTTGGTCTTGTTTTCATGAACTCTTTAAGTTTCTTCTTTTCTATAAAAGAACTACTTTCTCCTTCATATTTAATGAATAGTCTTGTTGAATACAGGTTCCTGGGATAGCAATTATTGTCTTTCTACCTTTTATATATCACATGCCATTGTCTTCTTGCTGGCATGGTTTCTACTGAGAAATCAAGGATTAATCTAATTGTGTCTCCTTTATAGGTGATTCTTTGTTTTTCTGGTGCTGCTTTTAGGTCAAACTTGCCTGCTGCTTCCTTGATATTATGTCAAGTTCTTCTAAGTATGTGTGAGGTGATTTCTGTTGTGTCTAAATATGTTGTTGTCAGTTTCTTAACTTTATGGTGCTATTGATAAGTTACAGATTTACGTTTTACCTCAGGTTCAGTTTCCCAGTGGCAGTCTTCTCTGCATAAGCAGCTTGATTTCTTATTTCCTGTGGCAGTCTTTTTTTCCTGTTGTCCTTATAGAGTCATGGATCTGGCACTTCTCCCTTTGCCCAGGTATGGTGGGCCTGATTCTCTGTCTTGTCCTGTAGTTTTATGAGAGGGACTAGTTTTTCCCAGGGCTGGGAAAAGTCCCAGGAGTTCTCTGGAATATTTTGCTCAGGGAAAAGGCCCAGGGAAATAGCTAATGGCTGCCCCATGCACCTTTTTCCTCTCCTGTGGCTGGTCAGGAGGGAGAAGTTCCCCACCTGAATAGACAAAGGTCCAGGGAAGTGACAAGGTCTCAACTGTGTAGTTTCCAAGGCTCAGGTGGTGTTAAGCTGACTCTTGTACATGTCTCCTTTTCTGAAGCTGGTTAGGAGAGACTTGTTCTCACCTGAGCATACACACGCCCAAGGAAGTGGCAAGGTACAAACAGTGCAGCCCTGAAGTCTCTTTTGTTGGTAATGGCCACCTCCGCACTGCACTCCTCTTCTGTGGCTGGTCAACAAGCCTCTCACCTATCTCTTTTATTTAGTCTAGTTGGCTTGAACTCTATGACCTACTGGAAAAGACGGCATGGCTCTAAGAAAGCACTGTGTGCTTAGGTTGAAGGAGCACATGACATGGAGGAGCTTGTGAGGCAGAGAAGGGTATTATTTGTTTGTTTTGAAATGAAAATGTATTAATATTTAAGACTTTAAGTACCTTTAATATTTTTAGTATTGATAAAGAATGGGAATAAGGGAAAGAAAAGAGACACAACTAGAAAAAAATCTCTTCAAATATCATATAATGCTAGGAGAATTCCTTGTATTTGAGATAACCTTACTTACTGTGTATCTTTGTTTCTGCCAGGTACTACAGTGACATCATTGGATTGGGAACAATTTGTATGACTGAGAATTTTAAGACTCTATCTTTTCTAACTTAAAGGGGAGGAAGACATCTAAAAGGAAAAGAATCCAATATATATTGACATATTTAATGAACTCTACATTTACTGGTTGTGGTACCATCTCATATAATTATAGCCAGCATTTTTTTCCTAGATAATTATTCTGATACTCTAAAGTATAATTTTTAGCATGTTAACTGATAGTGAAGACATTTCTCTGTTGTTATTTTTTCTGGGTATCTTATTAGCTTAGATGTTTTCATGAGAGAAATAAGAAATGCAAGTTACATTTAGAATAACCAGGAACTTTCTGTAGGTAAAATATCTATAACATATACAATACTCAAGTTGTGGATTTTTAAATATATCCCAAAAATCAAGTCAGTACATACTCCTAGGTGACTTTCCAGGAGATTTCCAGAGGATGTAAAACACAAGGGAGAAGATTCTTCATCTTTCTCACAGAGCTGATGGATTCAAACCTGCAGAGAGGCTCAAACTTAGAGTTAACAATGCAACTCTTTACTGACTATGCAAAATAGAGCGAACAAATTTGAAAATATGTATACTAAAAGAGAATACAGGAAAGGAGTTCAGAAAAACAGTACCCTTCACAATAGCTAACCACAAGATTAGGAGCAAGACGGGAGTAAATCTAACTAGAGACACAAAAGACCTATTCAAAGAAAATTACAAAACATTACTACAAGAAACAAAAAAGACTGGGAGAAATGGAAGAATATACCATGCTTATGGATGGATAGGAAGACTCAATATTGTGAAAATGACAATTCTACCAAAATTAATCTATAAATTCTATACAATCCCAATACAGGTATTCATTCCATTCTTCCATTACATGGAAAAGGTAATTTCCAGTTTTGTCTGGAAAAGAAAGAGACCCCAAATAAGTAAAGTATACCTGAAAAAGAGAAACAAGGTAAGAAGCATCACACTCCATGATTTAAAATCCTACTGAAAGGAAAATGTAAAATAATAATAATGTCCCCAAGCCCATACCTTTGATCTATATTGTAAAAACCTATACCTTTGATCAGTATTGTAAGAACCTA
>NW_006399760.1:29118157-29141736 GCF_000299155.1 Elephantulus edwardii | reverse complement strand
GATTGGCACAGGATAGAGCAGGGTTTAGGGCTGTTGTATATAGGGTCGCTATGAGTCGTAAACGACTCGACAGCATATAACAACAACAGTTTGTCTATTTGCTTTACTGAAGTTACTTGGAGTTGTTGTGATGCTGAACACTGTGCCATTGTTGTGTCAAATACCACGTTGGTTATGCATCAGGGACAGTGTTTGGAGGCACTTCCAGATTGATTCAGGTTTGGAAACAGAAGTGGCACCCACTTCCTAAACTGGATGCCTCTGAAAACTCTGTGAACATAGAGAAATGTTGTAATTACAGAAGAAAGTTCAGGTCTTCTGTTAAAATGTCACTATGAATCGTATTCAAGTTGAGGACACTTCACCACAGCTAAGTGACATTAGTGTTGTTATGTTTTGTAGGAACATTCTTCTACTTTTATCCATCACTCTTTGTCAATTTGCTGTATTGAGGTAATCTGGATTTGCTGTGATGCTGAACCTTGTACCATTAGGGTGTCAAATACCATAATGGTTTCCCAATGTGGACAGTGTTCGGTGGAGTTCCCAGTTGTAAAACAGGTTTGGAGGCAGAAGTGGCATTCACTTTCTAAACTACGTGTCTGTGAACTTGGAGAAATGATGATAGTTATAGAAAGACATTCAGTCTTTGGTTCATAGAGTCGTTATGAGTCGTGCTCAACTTGATGGCAGTCAACAGCAGCAAGAGCATTGCAGTGCAGATGTCATGATGATCTTCAAGGAATAAAATTATAAAGTTGATTAGAGAACTTTTGTTTTTGTTTTAATGTGCCATCGAGTCGCTTGCAACTCATAACGACCCTATGTACAAAAGCCCTAAATGCCGTTCTATCTTGTGCCAACCTAGCCATCTCAAACATACTCATTCCCACCACTCCCGTCACAGAATCGATCCACCTCACCTAAGGTCTTCCTCTCCTGCGCTGCCCCTCCACTCTGCCAAACTTGATGTCCCTGTCCAAGGACCAGTCCCTGTTTGCAACATGCCCAAAGTATGTTAGATGAAACTTCAGAATCCTTGGCTCCAAGGAGCATTCTGGCTTTACCCTCTCCAGGACAAACCTGTTTGCTCTCCTAACAGTCCATGGTAATATTCAACACTCTTCTCCAGCACCACAGCTCAAAGGCATCAATTTTCTTTCTATCATCCCTAGTCACTGTCCAACTCTCTGATGCATAGCATGTAACTGCAAAGACTATAGCCTGGATCAGGTGCACCTTAGTCTCCAGCCTGACATCATTCCTCTTCTGTACTCTTGAGAGGTCCCTCACAGCTGACTTTCCCAGTGCAATTTGTCTCTTTATTTCCTGGCTGCTGACTTCCTAGAATGTTGGCTGTGGATCCAAGTAACCTAAAACTGTTAACTATCTCATCTCTTCACCATCCACACCGATGCTGCCAATTGGCCCAGTGGTGTGAATCTTTGTTTTCTTGATGTTGAGCTTTAATCCATATAGGAGACTGTGGTCCTTGACCCTCTGCAGGAAGTGCTTCAGGTCCTCCTCAGTTTCAACAAGCAGGGTTGTGTCATCCACATAAGGCAGGTTGTTGATGATTCTTCCACCATTCCTGATGCCACATTTCTCCTTGTACAGCCCAGCATCTCAGATGATCTGTTCTGCATACAGGTTGAAAAGGTATGGAGACAAAATACATCCCTGATGGACCCCTTTCTTGATTTTGAACCATCCAATGTCTCCCTGCTCTGTTCTGATGACTGTCTCTTGGCCCAAGTATAGGTTTCGTATTAGCACGATCAAATGCTCTGGGATTCCCATTCTTCTCAGAGTCAGCCATAGCTTGTTGTGATCCACACAGTCAAAAGCCTTCACATAGTCAATGAAGCATAGATAGGCATTCTTCTGGTATTTTCTGCTTTCTGCCAAGATCCATCTAACATTCGCTATAATATACCAGTACCATGACCTCTTCTAAATCTAGCCTGCACATCTGGCAGTTCTCTGTTAACATATTGTTCCAAACATTTTTGGATAATTTTCAGCAGAATCTTGCTCGCATGTGATATTAATATTGTTAGCTAATTTCCACACTCTATTGGGTCACCTTTCTTTGGAATGGGAACAAATATCGATCTTTTCCAATCAGTCGGCCAGCTGGCTGTCCTCCAGATTTCTTGGCACAACTTAGCACATCCAGGGCACGATCTGTTTGTTGAAATAAATCAGTTCGTATGTTGTCAACTCCTAGAGACTTGTTTTTGCCAGTTCCTTCAGAGCAACTTGAATTTCCTCCTTCATCACCATAGGCTTTTGCTCATATGTTATTTCATGAGATTCTTCTGTGTCAGCCAATTCCTTCTGATACAGTGACTCTGTGTACTACTTCTATCTTCTTTTGATACTTCCTGGATCATTTAACATTCTACCCAAAGTATCCTTAATAAGTAAATACATAAATAACTACAGACAAATTGAATGTCTTTTAAAAATTTACATGCAAAGGCGGTAGCCTGATGGACAGTGCTTACTAGAAGAAAGAATGTGACTTCATTCTTTAAATCTGCTTAAGATTTTTTTTTTAAATGGAGATAGTATGTAAAGACAAAGATACACCTTTTAAACAAGTTTAGCATGTAAAACTCAGTAAGGCAGGTTACATTCTTTGCTATTGTTATCCTTTTCCAATTTATTAGACTATTTTTTTAACTCACTGCCTTAAATCTTTCTTTCAATCATTGATACTGCTCTGATCTAATCTTACAAATTGCCCTTGTCACCTTGATGTCACATAAAGAATTTAATAATTCTATTAAAGGGCCTCTCAGAGAATATGAGTTTTACTCATTAAGATAAGCTATTTTTTTTACTGTTAAGAATTCAGAGAAGATATCAGTGCATAGTTTTGGTTAAAGGTTTAAAGATTATCTCAGGACAATATTTTTACGGGTTCATCCTATCTCAATAATTCCAGAAATTCTAAATTTCTTTGAGACTTTGAAAACTTGTCTATGTCTCCTCCCCATTTTGAACAGGATTTACCTATATAATCTTTTACCCGAATGTTTTAGTCATGGAAATTGTACCCTGTGGGAGTTGTAATTTCTTGGCTGTTGTTCCTGAAGCGAACGAGACATTCATTGAATTTTTCTCTTCTAATTTTTACTCACCTTCTTTTTCTATTGCTTCAGATGAATGATGACTAATTGTTGTATCTGGGATCTTATATCTCAGTAGTTTTTACAACCTCTAAACCCATGGCTCTCACATCAGTTTTTATTTATAGTGACACTTCATCAGATTTCCATGATTGTAAATATTTACAGGATGAGATTATTTTATCCTGTTGAAGAGCTAGTAAAGTTAAACTGATGACCTTTTAGTTAGCAGCACAACTTGTAACATATGCATCATTGTTTTGTTGTTAGGTGCCCTCAAGTCAAGTACAACTTATAGGAACCCTATGAATAATGGACCTGAACTTTGCCTTATTCTGTGTCAATCTCAACTTCTCTGATAAACTTGAAGCCATTATTATAGTTATTGTGTCAACCTATCTGGTTTAGGATTTTCCTCTCTTTCACTGAAACTCCACCTTTCCAAACACAATGTTTTTTTCCAAGGACTGCCCCCTCCTAACAACGTGCTCAAAATATGAGAGATGAAGTTTCACTACTCTTGCTTCCATGCAGGATGTTGACTGTATTTTCTTCAAGACATATTTGTTCTTTGGACAGTCTATGAGATACTCAGTACTCTCCTCCAGCATTAAAACTCAAAGGCATCATTTTTTTTTCTTCTGTTGTCATTAGGCATTGTTCAACTTTCATATGCATAGCAAGTAATTGAAGAGATCATGATTTGAATCTGATGCATCCTAATCTTCATAATGATGTCATTGCTCCTTAATTCCTTTGAGAAGTCTTGAACAGCAAGCAGATTTTCCCATTGCAACTCATCTTTTTATTTCTTGGCTTTGTACCAAAGGTATTGATTGTAGATCAAAACAAGATTAAATCATTGTCAATTTCAATTTTTTCTTTATCATAATATTGCCTTTTGGCACAGTTACGAGCGTTTCTGTCATATTGATGTTGCAATGTAATGCATTTTGAAGACTATAGTCTTTGATCTTCTACAGCAAGCATTTCAAGTCTTCCTTCTTTTCAATGAGCAAAGCTATGTCATAACATATGTTGCTGATGAGCCTTCCTTTAATTTTGATGTTACATTTTTCTTCATCAAGTCCAAACTCTCAAATTATTTATTTTCTCAGATTAAATAGGTATGGGGAAAGGATACAACCCTGACACACATTTTTCTTGGTTTTAAAATGTCCAGTCACTAAAAATGAACTAGGAGGTAGAAAATACTAAGAAACAACATTAGGCCAATTGATTGGGATGTCTCTGAAAACTATGTTTTCAAACTTCCAAATCCAGAAAACAAATCATTTGAGGTCTTTGATTACATGTAAACAGAATATATATAAGCACAACATTTGCCAATTTGGCATTTTTCTAGTATACTGCTTAGTGATAATAACATTAATTGATTATCCTTAATTCAGGCAAAATTCTCCTCACCATAAACAAAAAGGGTTTTTAACTGTGGATTGTAAAGACTGCAACCAGGTTCTCTTCTAACATTCATGTATTTCGTTTTAGTCAAATATCTGATTCTTTGGGAATTTTTTCTGCTTTATATTGTCAGGTATGGATTCAATTTATCATCTCTTTTGCATGACACTTTTTGATTGTCTATTACTTTAAAACAAATCTGTTTTATTTGCTGTCAAGTCAGAACTGACCTTCCTATGGGTTTACAGAGGCAGCTTATCACACAGAAGGAGATTGCCCATCCTTTCTTATGGAGCAGCTAGTGAATTCAGACTATGAGCCTTTAAGATTGTACTACTATGTCACCATATAAATTTTATATGTAATTGGAAATATTTATAGATTTTTTATTAATTTATTTTCTGTTTAATTGTGTTTAGGGTTCACACTTCTGTAAAAACGTGTAACACAAGGATTAGAATTTCCTCACCTTACAGAAGGTTTCAAAAGAGTTTCCCTAGCTCTTCTTGAGTTTTTAAAATAGAAAATATAGAATTCATTTGTCTAACAACATAACACACTTAACATTTTCATTGGAATTAAACTAAACTAGCTGGAGAATAAGGATCCCTGGTGACAAAGTGGTTAAGTTGATTTGGTTAAGTTAATTTGATTGCTTGCAAAACAATTTGGTATTTTGAAGTTACCAGCTGCTCTGCAGGAGGAAGATGTGGCAGATTGCTTAAATAAAGATTCCAACTTTGGAAAGACTCTAACTCAAAACTCAAACTCATGGCCATTCTGTTGATTCTTATTTATGATGGTCTTCCATTGAGTTACTGTGATTATAATTCTTAACAGGAGAATACTGCCTATCTTTCTTCCACTGAATCCCTAGTGGATTCCAGTTGTTGGAGAAGCACAGTATTTACTAGCAATGAAACATATTGTGGAGTGTTCTACTCTGAGCTAGAGGGTCACTATGAATTGGAATAGACAGAAATAGGTTATAGATAAAATATGATAATTGGCATATTTGTGACACTGATTCTAAAAAGCTCCCTATTGAAAGGCAAAACTTCTCTGGTCATTCAAATTCACCAACAACTACACTGGAGGTATGTGAGCAACCTCCTGTTATGTAATTTGCAGCTTCTTTAAAACCAGGTGACAATAAAAATCCCAGCTTTATGATACCAGAAATGTGATCTGGCTTTCCTCCCACTGCTAAAACTATTGTTGTTGTTATGTGCCATCAAGTCGCTTGCGACTCATAGCGACCCTATGTACAAGAGCCCTAAACACCATTCTATCTTGTGCCAACCTCGCCCACTCAAACACATTCATTCCCACCACTCCACTCACAGAATTGATCCATGTCATCGAGGGTCTTCCTCTCCTGCGCAGTCCCTCCACTCTCCCAAACATGATGTCCCTCTCCAAGGACCAGTACACCTCCTTGCAACATGCCCCAAAGTATGTCAGACGAAGCTTCAGTATCCTTAACTCCAAGGAGCATTCTGGCTTTGCCCTCTCCAGGACAAACCTGTTTGTTCTCCTAGCAGTCCATGGTATATTCAAAACTCTTCTCCAAAGGAAATCTGAAAAGAGGCACAAATAAGAGATATGCACACTTATATTCTTTCTTGTAATTCTTTTATTTTTTTTTTAAATTTTACACTGGTTTACTTAGAAAGTTTGTGTATATTGCCCCTCATACCAGATCCCCCTACGTCACTAATTCACCCCTTCCATTCAGAAAACTGTGCAACCTCATGATTATCTTCTCCCTTCCTGCCTCCTGTTCTGCACCCCCCTTAGATCTTCATACATGTTTTACTAGTTATCTATTTCTACAATAATGTTCTTATATACTATTTGTCCTTATGGGACTGAGTTATTTTAAAATATAATGCTATTTTAGATACCCTTCGTTAGGTTGAGGGTGGTATCTTTGATTCTCAGCACATTAAGTCAGCACTGGTGGCCTACTGGCGGAAGCTGCACTGCAAATCCAAAGGCATGAGGTTCTAATCCAGCAGCTGCTCCACAGGGGAAGGATGGGCAAGCAATTTCTTCTGTGAAATCAACTGCCTCTGAAAACCTGTGAGAGGGTCAGCTATGGGTGGGTTCTGACTTAATGGTACACACACCAACAGAAATTGTACCAATTCACTTACTCATTCACTGCCTTCAAATTGATTCTACCTAAGCAAACTTCCACTAAGTTTTTTAGGTTATTAATGCACTCTTACACTGACAGTCCTTAGAAATGATGTTAGAGTTTACCCATTTTATTTTATCATTGAGAAATTTTTATGTTTTGATTTTTCTATTATTTTTAATATGGTACTACATTCATTTTTACACTGTTTAACTTTGTTTCCTAGATGAGCATTATATGTTCTATATATGTATCATGACAGGAAAATGATATGTTTATCTTTTTATGGATTATTTAACTCCTTAAATATTTATTGAGAATTTTTCTCATTGATGCTCATGAAAAATATCAGAATATAGTTTTCTAGTCTTAGCAGTCAACAGTTCCTCACTAACTTGTTTCACTTTGTCGGATCTGAGGAGAGAATACTTTATGCTACCTCTTAATTATAACAGGCTATCATCTCCATGTACACAATCATTTCTGTCTCTAAATTGATGAATAATTTGAGTTTGTGTGCCTTTTAACTCTTACTAATAGTCATTATTGCTTGTACCATAATCATTCAGAGCTTTTTCTTAAGTGCATCAGTTTGATTATATGCTTTATGGAGAAATCACAGCATAACAAAATCCGCTAATTAGAATTCTTTTGTTCATTGTGTTGTCCTCAACAACACTTTTTTCCTTTTTTAAAATCAGGACTATATTCTGTTTTGTGTGTTCAAACTTTTCATCATACCTTGTGAGGCTCTCCCACCAAACTCCAAACTCTTAGGCAACAGAAAAGAACTCTGATGTGGCTTGATTGAAATATGTGTGGCCTGTATATTGAATCAATTGACTAGACTTGTGAATTCCTATGAACAGATTATGAATTAGAGCAGAGGTTAAGAATTAGGTAGTGAATCAACAGGTAACTTGAACATTTTCCATTACCTTTCCATGGATGGGAATCCCATACACTGATCCTTAGTTCTGGTGAGCTGAAAAGAATCAGGAGGAATTTGTGCACTCTCCAGGAGAGTACGAAAATTGAATCATAAAAGTCACAGTCAGGATGAAAAATCTAAACTTAATTAGTAGAAGATAACTTGAGGGGAAGAAATGTAATCACTCTTATTTTAGGGCACGGGAACATTACTCCTATCCTTCTGTCTAGGTAGCTCTGGTAGTGTAGTGGGAAGGAACTGTGCTGCAAATCTAGAGGCATTTGATTCAGTATAAAATGCAAATTTTATATTAAAAATGGTGAAAGATAATACTAAATAAAAAAGAATGCTGGATAAATAATTCTAAAATCACTTCCAAAAGGAAAAGAGATATGAGTAGCTGTAGTCTACAATGGCATTCAAGAGTCATTGAGTATGACCTTTTATCCAATTAAAGTGTCTTATTTATTTAATTCAGAGGTTCAAACTGGGCTAATCCAGACAGCAGATGTATTTATTTTGGCCTACATAGTGATTTTTAAAATTTTTAATTAGTGCCAACATTCAAAAAAAATGAATCTTCCTCCCTTAAAAATAAAATTTCTTATTTTTCTTAGAAAATCAGGATCTGTTTGCTCTGGACCCCAATATTTTCTGAAAACAATAATCTAGTGTTGAGTAGTAGCTGGCTCAATAGATGGTAATCTTATCTTCTCCAGTTTGTGACAATGCACCCATGACTACTTGGCTTATTTGAATGAACTTCTTGGCTTGAGTAGCCATTTGGTCTGAGATGTCTGATAAAACTAATGACAGCTTCCCTTTTTGAGGCTTTAATGACTATAAAGAAGAAATTTAATTTCAGATCCATGTAGATGTTTGATTATTGTCTGAGAAGATGAACCATTTTTCTGTAGGCACAGATAGAATTTACCAGAAATGTTTCTAAGAAGAACAAATGAAAGCATGGTTTTCATATGTGTCCAGATGAGTTGATGTACTTTTTATAAATATCCAATTGCTTAAGTCTAAAACAATATTGGCTAGTTTCTTTTGAAAATCAGAATTGCTAATTAGATGGTAAGTGGAGCTAAGACATAGTAGGAGGATATGAATGGAAATTGTAGACCAACATATATATTTACATACAGTTATTAATTCCTTTTGTAGACTTAAACTAGGTATAGAAGTTTGGCTCAGAAAGGTTTGCTCCCTAAACATGATGATTATAAGCAACTAAGTTGGGAAATTATAAGGGCTAGCCTGGCCTTTTCATTTCATAATATTTGTTTGGCTTAAATAATTATCTCTCTCACAATAAATAACTAATTGGAAAGAAAACAATATAAGCAATTATATTGTAAGGCCTAATAATGCCAACTAGATCTCATATTTGTTATTACAGTACATGCCAAATGAATATTTTATCTGTGAACTGACACCACAGGGAACGTATCAGAGCGTGTCTACGTTTAAAATCACGTTTAAAATTTTTAAATACACTGCATAAACATACTGAAAAAGCACATTTACCAATTATTTAAAATAAAATTAAATAAATGGTCTATTTGCTTTAACTTAGCTAAATAATGCAATTAATTAGTTTGCTGTATAAAATGTTGGTGTGC
The DNA here is from genome assembly GCF_000299155.1 of Elephantulus edwardii. NCBI lineage: Eukaryota > Metazoa > Chordata > Mammalia > Macroscelidea > Macroscelididae > Elephantulus > Elephantulus edwardii. The sequence continues at coordinate 29,132,475 of NW_006399760.1, read as the reverse complement.
AATGGGAATTTTAGAGAGAGTTGACAATTTAGAGATCAAAAGAAAGCTGTCACTGAAAGAAACAGGTAATACTTGTAGTAGATTTGAATCTTAGGAAGCAAACCTTCTCAGCTGGACATTTGTGGCCTTTACGACCATTTCGTTTAATCTCCTTCCTACACTTGTAAACCCAACCAAAGAAAAAAAAATCCCTCTGTGATGAAATTTACTTTTTATTATTTGCTTTTGAGAACTAGGACTCCATTCCCAGGGCAAGCAGTTAATGTTGGCTAATAAGAACTACGTTGAGTGGCTTTTTTTTTTTTTAAATTTAGGTTGTTTATTTTTCATTTCAATGAACATCTACAGAGATTTGGGGATTCCATTCATTCATTGTTGCACCCTTCTCCCCACACAACCCCCCCCCCCATTTGCTCCTCTCCTTGAAAAGCAAAAGAAAAACTCCCTCATTGGTATTTTGTAGTTTCCACCTCCTCATGTGCCACCTAAGTGAAGAAAAAAAACACCAAAGTTTTCCAATGACTTTGAATCTTTTCGTAAGTCATGCTTAATAATGATTAGAGCTTCATGTCTAGCTATTGTAATCACTAAACTTCCCACTGGGCAATTAATTTTTATCATATTACCAATCCCTCAAAATTTACATAGGAGATTAATGGTAGATGGAGTGTGACTCTGTTCAGTTGCTCTTTTCTCACACTGGCAGTTTCAAAGAGTTTGGAAGAATCTCTTATGATTTTTTTTTTTTTACTTTTACATGACATTTTACTATGGTAGGTCATAGCTTGTGTTTAAACGAATGCTAGACTATAGCCTGAGCAAAATGGAGCAGGAATTTAAAATACTGAGACTTTATTATTTTATTTCTCCAAAAGTGTTAATAAATTCAGACTTTCATGTTCATTGTGAAAATGTACATTTGAGGAATGTGATAGAATTACCTTTAGTTTTTCTTATTTGTCAGATATTGGTGTGTTGATTTCATGAATTATTCTTATTAAATTATTTTCCTTTTTACATTTTAAAACAATGACCCACTCTATTGTTAAAATAAATCTGATAGAAAATATAAACATAGAAAGCTTTCCATGGCTTCATTTAGTTTTCTTTTTCCATTCTTTATAAAGACTTCTTTGCCAAATCAAACTCTTCTTTTCCTGAGATTTTATAGCGCTTAGTTCTACTATCTATCAAGTATATAGTACCATTTGGCAATATGTAGTATTTTCAAATTATTTATTCATAGATTTTCCTCCAAAAACACATTATGGAAATCCCTAAGAAAAGAATGATATCTTCCATAATTTAAAATTTTTTTACAGTTATGACCCAGTAGGTCCCTGATAATAAAGAATTTATAATGAGTTTTGCCATGATTCTTTATGACAGAATAAATATATTCTCATTTTAGAGATAGCATTAATCCATTCCTACACCAGTATTTTAGTAACTGTATACTAGTTCTCACCTGTGCCTCAGAGGACATCCATCCCTCTCCACTCAGAGGTCCTACCTGTGCCAAGAGCACAACATCATAGGCAAGTGGAAAGGAAATAGTGGACAGAGGTGAGTCGAGGCCTCAGCCATCAATCAAGGATTAGCAATAGGCAAAGGGTTAGGAAGTGCTGGAAAGGCAAGGCTAGGGAACTGAGCTGGATGCTGGCGAAGCAGGGGTGGGGGGTGGGAACCACTCATCTGATTTTTGGGTTAAAATGCTTGTCTAATATTGCTATAAAGTTGTGCATTCAAATTAAGACAGGGATTGACCATCTATTTCCAAAATAACAGGCTTTAAAAAATCTTATGTACAAACTGCACACTTAAAATAGACAAATAGATATGTCACAGGGGGCAGAGCCCTCTTGTTGGGAATCACAAAGAAGGAGGAACAGTGGCAAATGGACACTTCTGATTGGTATGTGAAAGGTAAGAAGTATGAATGTAGGAAAATTGGAGATTGCTAAGGAAGAAATGAAACACACATGTCAATATACTAGGCATTAATGAATTAGAATGGATTGGCATGGGACATTTTGAATAAGACAATCATATGACCTACTGATGCCTGAAATGAAAAGGTGAGGAAAAATGGGGTTTTATTCATAGTTAAAAAGACCAATTCTATATCTATCTTTAAATACAATGCTGTGAGTTACATGATAACATCCATATGCATACAAGGAAGATCCATTAATACCATTATAATTCAAATATATACACCAATAACCAGGTCCAAAGAGGAGGAAATAGATGATTTCTAACAGCTTTTGCAATTAGAAATCAATCAAATATGTAACCAAAATTAGTAATAATGGATGACTGGAATGCAAGAGTTGGTAACAAGGAGGAAGGATAGGTAATCATGAAACATGGACTTGGTGACAGAAATGAGGCTGGAGACAGATAACAGTTTGTAAAATCAATGATTTATTTGTTGCAAAGACCATTTATTAGAAACAAAAAATGACAACTATACATGTAGACTTCACTTAATGGTCTATACAAGGCATCAGATTGACTTCATCTGCAGGGGGAAAAAAATCACTGGAGAAAAATATCAGCTGGAAACTAGGACAGGTACTGAGTGTAGATCAGATCATCAATTACTTATATTCAAGTTTAAACTGAGGCAAAAGAAGATAAAATCAAATCTACAAGAACCAAAGTTTGACCTTGAATCAATCCCTCCTGAATTTAAAGACCATCTCAGGAATAGGTTTGAAGCCTTGAATACTAATGAGCAAAAACAAGATAAGCTGTGGGAGGGTATAAAGAATATCATCCATGAAGAATGCAAAAGGTCATTACAAAGAAAGAGGAAAAGGATAAAATGGATGTCAGAAGAGACTCTGAATATTGCACTTAGAGTGCCAAGAAACCAAAACAAAGGAAAGAAATAAAGATGTAAAGGAGCTAAACAGAATATAAGGGCAGCACTTGAAGACGAAGCAAAATATTATAATGAAATGTGCAAAGAGTTGGAGTTGTAAAATCAAAAGGTATGAATTCACTTATCGTTTCTTAAGCTGAAGGAACTGAAGAACAAATTCAACCCTCAAGTTGCAATACTTAAGGATGCTGAGGGCATACTGTTAAATGACCCAGGAAACATCAAAAGAAGATGTAAGAAGTCCAGAGTCACAATGCCAAAAAGAATTGGCTAATGCAGAAGAATTTCATGAAACAACATGTGATCAAGGGCCAATGAAGATGAAGGAGGAAGTTCAAGCTTCTCTGAAGGAACTCGCAAAAACCAAGGCCTCAGGAATTGACAGAATACCAAATGACTTATTTCAACAGATACTGCCCTGGATGCACTCATCAAGTTTTGCCAAGACATCTGAAAGAAAAACACCTGGCCAGTTGACTAGAAGAGTTTCATATTTGTCCCCATTTCAAAGAAATGTGACCCAACAGAGTGTAGAAATTACTAAACAATATCATTATCATCTTATGCAAGCAAGATTCTGCTGAAAATCATCCAAAAATGACTGCAACAGCATATCAACAGAGAACTACCAGATGTACAGGCTGGGTTTAGAAGAGACGTGGCACTAGGGATATTATATCCAATGTTAGATGACTATTGGCTGAAAGCAGAATACTAGAGGGATGTCTACCTTTTGACTGTGGATCACAACAAAATATGGCTATCTCTGGGAAAAATGGGAATCCCAGAACACATAATTGTGCTTATGTAAAACCTATACTTGGACCATGAGGCAGTCATCAGAACAGAGCAAGAAAACATTTTATGGTTCAAAATCAGGAAAAGTGTACATGAGGAATACATCTTATTGCCATACTTTTCAACCTATAAGCAGAAGAGATCATCCATCCAGGAGGCAGGCTCTATGAGGAGGAATGTGGTATAAGGATTGGAGGAAGACTCATCAGCAACCTACATTATGCAGACGACACAACCTTACTTGATGAAACTGAGAAGGACATGAGACATTTGCTGCACAAGGTCTAGGACTGGAGCCTTATACATATAGACTGAAGCTCAACATCAAGAAAACAAGGATTCTCACCACTGGGCCAATTGGCAGCATCAAGATAGACAGTGAAGAGATTGAGATTGAGATTGTTTACACATTGCTTGGCTCCACAATCAAGACTCTTGGTACCAGCAGCCAGAAAATCAAAAGATAAATAGCACTGGGAAAATCTGCTGTGAGGTACCTCTCTAGAGTACTGAAGAACAAAAATATCAATCTTGAGACTAAGGTGCTCCTGACCCAAGCCATGATATTCACATTACTTGTTATGCATCAGAAAGCTAGACAATGACTAAGGATGAGAGAAGACAAATTGTTGCCTTTGAGTTGTGGTGCTAGAGAAGATTATTGAATATCCTATGAACTACTAGGAGAACAAACAGGTTCATTCTGGAGAGGGTGAATCCAGGCTGTTCCTTGCAGGCTAAGATTTTGAAGCCTCAGCTGACGTACTTTGGGCATGTTGCAAAGAGGGACCAGTTTTTGAGAGGGACATCATGCCTGGAAGGGTGAGGAGAAGAGAGCAAGAAAGGAAGACCCTGGATGAGATAGATTGCCACAATAATTGGGGTAATGGAAGTAGGTATGTGGGAGAAAGTGAGACTGGCTCAAGATAGGGCAGGGTTCAGAGTGTTGTACATAGGATTACTATGAATTGCAGGTGACTTGATAGCACATAACAACATTATGTTTGACACTTGGGCCTATGATGAGGATCTTTGTCTACTTGATGTTGAAATGTAATCTGTACCAAAGGCTGTATAAAGTCTTTTGACCTTCTGCAGCAAGCATTTCTCATCCTTCTTCTCACTTTCAGCAAAGTTGTGTCATCTGCATAATGCAGGTTGTTGATGAGTCTTGCTTCAAACTTGATGCCACATTGCTCTTCATAGAGTCTAGCTTTGTAAATTATTTGCTCAGCATTCAGATTGACTAGGTATGGAGAAAAAAATACAACCACGATTCCTAATTTTAAACCATACATTGTTCTCTTGGTCCATTCACATAACAGCTTTTTGGTCTAGGCACAATTAAGTGTTCTGGGATTCCCATTCTTCTCAATGTTAATTATAATTTGTTATAAGCCACATTCTCAAATTCGCACCAATTCCATATTTCAAAGGTGCCAACTCTTTGATCTTCCTTATTCATTGTCCAGTTTTCACATGCATATGAAGAAATTGAAAATACCATCATTTAAATCAAGTTCACTCTAGACTTTGAAACAGAAATCTTTGCTTTTCAGAACTTTAAAGAGGTCTTTGATAGCGGATTGACTGAATGTAATTTATCTATTGATGTCTTGATTGCTGCTACCATGAGCTCTACCAACATATTTCTTATATGCATATATATTTTATCTTATATAGTTCAGCATATTCTTGTTGTATACCATGGATTCAGGACAGAATTTTAACGGATCCTCCGGTGGGTTTTCAGAGGCATTTAATCACTTAGGAGGAGTTTGCCCATCCTTCTCCCATGGAGCAGCTGCAACCCTGAAACATGCAGCACAGCTTCTTGCCACACTAAGCCACCGAGCTCCCTATACTTTGGCATAGATATTGAAATGTTATATTTGGTGATAAATATTTCTACTCGATTTGTTATTCTCAGCATTGTAGGCCCTGTGATTGTTTTAAAATAGTAATTCCAGTCACATTCAGCTCTCTAATATCGTGAATATTGATTTGTTAATGCATTTAATTTCATTTTTTTTGCGGCTACCAGTTTTTGTTACTTTGTATTCTTTCTAGTCTAAGTTCTAATTTTTAAAGGATGATCAACTATTTCTCATTTTAAGTCATGCCATATTAGCAAATGAAGGTCCTTGACTGCCAAAAGCTTTTCTTCACTCACATCATTAAAGTAGACTTTATTTTTAGGAGACAACTCTTCTTCAGTCATATTTTGAGTGACTTCTACCTGAGAATCTGATCTTTCAGCTCTGTATTAGACAATGCTCTGCTATTTAAAAAAAAATCAAGGGCTTATCTTTCTTTGTTTTAGTCTTGAAGCTGCACTGAAATCTGTCATTGTTGTTATGTGCCATCGAGTCACCTGCAACTTGTAGCGACCCTATATGTAAAAGCTCTGAAGCCTGCCCTGTCCTGAGCCTGTCTCACTGACTCTGACCACCTACCCCCATTGCCCTAGTTACAATATCAATCCAGCTCATCCGAGTTCTTCCTCTTCTTCACTGTCTCCACCCTTCTGAGAATGATGTCCTTCTTCCAGGACTGGTCCCTCCTAGCCACTAGCCCAAAGTATGTGAAGTAGAGTTTCAAAATCCTAGCCTGCAAGGAAAAACTTGGTTTCACTCTCTCCAAGACAGACCTATTTGTTTTCTTGGTGATCCATGGTATGTTCAAGACTCTTCTCCAGCACAACTCAAAGAATTATTATTTTTCTTTCATTCTTAGTCATTGTCCAGCTAGCATTTTAAATACTGGTGCCAAAGCTCCCAGCATCACAGAACCACAGAAGCCACTATAGAACTACAAACTAAAAGATAAGAGGTGGATTGATGTTCATACATCATATAAATTCTTTAGCCTACTCTTAACTATGCTTTGTTTCCATTTTATTATAATATTTGTGAAAATGGTTTTTCTGTCTCTTCAAGTCATGTTTTGTAGAAGCATGTTTACTATTATCAGCTTAAGGTTCAGAGCATATGATAGATGCTCCATTAACTCCAGTAATATTGATGTCAGTGGTATTTTGTTATATCAAAGAATCTTCAGAGTCTCTTCTGACATCTATTTTGGATTTTTCCCCTTTCTCTTCTGTCTTTAGAATGAATGACATTTTGCTCTGTTAATGGATGATAAATATCCTTGATGTTATCTCACAACTCACCTGGTTTTCAATCATTGGTGTTGAATGCTTCAAATCTATTCTTAAGATGATTTTCTTTTTTTAATTCAGGTGGGATAGACTCAAGATCTTGTATTGATTCTTGTGGACTTGTTTTAAAATTTTTTTTGGCCTCAACCTGAATTTACACACACGTATTTATGGTCTGTCCCACAGTCCACACCTGGTCTGATTTTGATTACTGATATTGGGCTTCTCTCATGATTCCTTCCACAGATTTAGTCAATATGAATCCTAAGCAGTCATCAGGTGAGGTCCACGTACAAAGTCATCCTTTTTGGTTTTTTTTAAAAAGGTATTTGCAATTAATAAATCGTTGAACATACAAAATTTCATCATTCTATTTCCATCCTTATTTCTGTCACCAAGTCTATACTTTCTGACTACCTTTCTTTGTTTCCAATTTTTGCAGTTCAGTCACCAATTATCATTAACACATCTTGATTGTATCTTTGATCAAAACTTTATTGCATCTTTGGTCAAAACTTGATCGCATGTTCAGATTGCTAAATTTGATAAAAATCTTCAATTTCCTCCTCTTTGACATTAGCTGTTAGTGCATATGTTCTAATAATAGACATATTAGAAGGTCTTCCATGTATACATATGAATAATATCCTACCGCTAATAGCATTTTTCTTTAGGATAGAACTTGAAATTGTTTTTTTAACTATACATGTAACACCATTCTTCAATTTTTTTTTATACCTGGCATGGTATACCATGTGATTACTCGATTCAAGGTTGCCATAACTAGTTTATCTCATCTCATCTCATCTCATCTCATCTCATCTCATCTCATCTCACTACTACCTTGAATGATGATGTTCATGTATTCCATTTCATCTTTCAAACTTCTAGTTTTCCAACATCTGTTCTTCGTACATTCAATGTTCCAACTAAACAATTTTGCAGCTGTTAATCTTCATTTTGTTTGACTTCCAGTCTGGACTATACCTCTAATATTATCACTATCCCTACTCCTCTATTATTCATAGTGTTTTCAGAGACATGCTTTTTAAGAAGTAGATGGCAAATCTTGCTTCCTAATCTGTCTTAATCTGGGTGCGCTACTAAAACCTTTCAATCATGAATTACCCTAGTGGCATTTGACATAGCTTTAACATCACAACAACCCACAAGTTACTGAGGTATAGCAAACTGGCAGACAAGTGCTATAATGATTAAAAAATTAATTTCTCCAATACAACATACAACATACTGACAGATTAGTGTTATACCTCTAATGGCAAATTAGGCATACAAGCATTACATTGCCTGATCCAGTTGAAGCCTGGGTTGATGTGGCAGGATATGCTGCTGGCTGTGTGTTGAAGTGTTTCAGCTAAATTCACCTCTGGAATGATGGGGAAATGTCCCAGATATGGAGATTAAGGTCATGATAAAGTCTCTGCTGTATATGTAATGCTGGTGTTTCATGTAAGGCCTGAGGGCCACTGGGCTTTGGCCTGAGGGCTCAAAGGGGTGTGTGATTGAAAAAGATGCCAGTTTAAGGACTAAGGCCATATCTTTTCAATGAGTTATAATGCAACTGAGAGCTGGGCAACGAATAAGAATGATAGATGAAGAACTGATGCCTTTAAGGTATGGTGTTGGAGAAGAGTACTGACTAGGCCATGAACTGACAAAAGAACAACAACAACAAAATATGTCTTGGAGAGGATTGGAAGGAATGATTATTCATTTTGCCTTCAAATTAGTATCAGTGCCTTCAGTAAATCAGAACTACTATAATTTGGGCTTTGATATATGTATAGTAGAATGATTTAGGATCTATTAGTATGTATTAGAAGTCTGAAGACTTATTACAGTCCCAATTATTTCACCTACTAGAAATTTGACCTAAGGAAATTAATTTATATAAAAGGCCTGTTTCCTCATCTGAAAAATGAAGACTAATGATACTTTGCCCATGTTTATGAAGAGCTAACAATAAAGTACAGTGAGGTGTTACTTCTTATTAAAGGTACACAACACAGTTGCATTTTATAAAGCAGGTGTTTCATAAATTTTATAAGGCAGGGAGCTCTGGTGGACTAGTGGCAAGAAGCTGTGCTGCAATACCAAAGGCACAGGCTTGAAACCACCAGCTGCTCCACAAGAGAAGGATTGATAATTTTCTGCGTGATTAACTACCTCTGAAAACCTGTCAGAGGGTCAGCTATGGGTTCTGACTCTACAGTACACAACAGCAACGACATGTTTATGAAGATCTAACAAATAAAGTACAGTGAGGTGTTGCTTTTTATTAAGTGTAAGTAACACATTTGCATTTTATAAAACAGATGTTGCTGTTCTGACTCATAGCTGCATTGTACTAAACAAGGTAACATCATCTAGTCCTGCTCCATCCCTCAAAAAAGCTTCTATGCTTGAACTAATTCTTGTCATCACGTGTCATTCCATACACATCCTGGAGAGTTTTTTTTCTTTTTTCACTGACCTTATACTTGGCCGAGCATGGTGTATTTCTCTACAGGTTAGAGCCTCCTACTAATTTGCCCACAGTATAGGAGAGGAAATCTTATTCTCACTTCTAAGGAACATTTTGGTTTCACTTTGTCAGGAACAAATTTGGCATAGTAGAACATATGGTTGCTCTTTCAAAATAAGCAATAACCGGTATTTCAGTTCACTTAGGCCTTCCATTGAATTTTTGACAACTTCTAATTCTCTTGTAGGGAGCTCTGGTGTCCTAATGGGTAAGGATTCTCACTGCCAACCCAGGGTAGGCAGTTTGAATCTGCCAATTGCTCCACAGAAAAGATGAACAGTTCTTCTGGGTGATTTATAGCTTATGAAAACCTGTTGGTGGGTCAGCTACAAGTTAGGTCTGATTCAATAATGATGAAAGAGAATTTTCTTATATTTACACTTTAAACATTTTATGTTATGGTATTAATGAATGTTTGGCGAGATGGATCTTAGCTGAAAGCAGGGAATACCAGAGGAATGTCTATCTGTGTTTCATTGATTATGCAAAAGTATTCGATGGCTAACATAACAAACTGTGGCTGACTTTTATAAGAATGGGAATCCCAGAACACTTGATCGTGATAATGTGAAACCTATACTTGGACGAAGAGACAGTTGTCAGAACAGAGCAAGGAAACACTGCATGGGTCAAAATTGGGAAGGGCATATGCCAGGGGTGTGTCTTGTCTCCATACCTTTTCAATATGTATGTAGAACAGATTATCTGGGAGGCTGCGCTCTATGAGGAGAAGTGTGGCATCAGGATTGGTGGAAGATCTACCAACAATCTGCATTATGCAGATGACACAACCCTGCTTGCTGAAACTAAGGAGAACCTGAAGTGCTTGCTGCCTTCATTATGGACTGAGGCTCAGTATCAAGAAGACAAAGATTCTCACGAATGGACCAATTGGCAGTATCAGGATGGATGGTGAAGAGACTGAGATTGTTCACAGCTTTAGTTTGCTTGGCTCCGCAGTCAACTTGGCACAAGTAGCCAGGAAGTTAAAAGACGTATTGCGATGGGGAAGTCTGCTGTTAGAGAGCTCACCAAAGTACTCAAGAGAAATGGTGTCTCTCTGGAGATGAAGGTGTGTCTGATACAGGCCATGGTCTTTGCAATCACTTGTGATGCATCAGAGAGTTGGACAATGACTAGAGAGGATAGACAGAGAATTGATGCTTTTGAGCTGTGGTGTTGGAGAGAGTATTGGAATGCTAGGAAAACAAACCGATTCAACCTGGAGAGGGTTAAACCAGGCGGCTCCTTGGAGGCAAGGATTCCGAAGTTTCATCTGAAATACTTTGGACATGTTGCACAGAGGGACCAACCGGTCCTTAGAGAGGGACATCATGCTTGGGAGGGTGGAGGGACAGCGCAGGAGAGGAAGGCCCTCTATGAGGTGGATTGATTCAGTGACTGGGGAAACCGGGATGGGTGCGTCGGAGACAGTGTGATTGGCACAGGACAGAACCAAATCTAGGGCTGTTGTACATAGGGTTGCTATGAGTCACAAGCAACTCGACCGCACATAACAACAACAACATTGCCACATCAGTAAGTAAAGATCCGTAAGCATTTTGAATAATATTGCATATGTTCCTTGTTTTTCAATACAGCGTAGTATTCCATTGTGTGAATATACCACAGCTTCTCTATTCGTTTGTTGATGGGCACTTACATTGTTTCCATTCCTTGCTATTGTGAACAAAGCCACGATAAACATGGGTGTGCATATATCAGCTTGGATGTCGGTTATGATCTCCTTAGGGTATTTTCCCAGTAGTGGAATTGCGGGTCAAATGGTATCTCTATTTGCAACTTTTTGAGAAATCGCCACACCACTTTCCACAGTGGTTGCACCATTTTATACTTCCACCAACAGTGAATAAGGGTTCCAGTTTCTTCACAACCTCGCTAGCATTTGTTGTTTGCTGTTCTGTTGAATTTTGCTATTCTGACTGGGGTGAGACGGAACTCATGTAATATTATTCGAAATGGTTGATCCTGGAGGACATTACGCTGAGTAAAATACCTCAGTCACAAAAAGACAAATACTGCATAGTGCCAGTGTTGTAGAATGGGACTGACATCAGGGTTGTGGTAAGAATGAGAAAAACTGGATAGATAATGTATACTGCATTCAAACAGATGAGGGAGAGAACAGTTTAAAAGTGATAAAAGATGGGGTATTATGGTTATCACAGGAGTCCAGAATTAAGGTTGCATAATGGAGTGCATTTAAAGCGGGGTGGGGCGGGGTGGGTATTGTATACCAATGAAGAAGTTTATCTTTTGCTTTTCGAAGAGAGGAGTGAAACGTGTGTGTGTGTGTGTGTGTGTGTGTGTAGAGAGAGAAAAAAGTGCAACAATGAATAAATGGAAATCCAAAATCTCTGTAAATGTTCATTAAAATTAATAAAATGAAATTAAAAAGAAAGATCCATAAGCAAATGAGGGTTCTGAAGGATTTAGTACATGTTCATTTTTGAAGACAGATTCTGCTTTGAAAAGGCAGTTGAATTTTTAGTGCCTTCCAACCTGAGGGGTTTTCCTTTGGTACTGTATCAGATAGCATTGTCTTGTTATTTGTAAGGTTTTTTCTGGCTAATTATTTCAGAAGTGAACTGCAAAGTCTATTTCCTAGTCTTTTTTAATTAGGAAGTTCTGCTGAAAGTTCCTACCACTGGGTACCCTTCTAGTGTTTAACATACTGGTATCATAGCTTCCAGAATCATAATAACATAAACCACCACAGTATGACAGAATGGCACATGAATTGTGGATATAGTATGCCTACCAACTCTGGGTCTTAAATCATTCAGCAGTCTTGAACCTTGAAGCATTCTTTATTCCCCCAGAGAATCTCATCCTGTGGATGGCCTATAGAAGAGACATATATTGAAAAAAAAAGGACAATTTTTCCCTTGCTATTTAAATTTTTTTTAAAATATGCCACTTAATGCACCTGCAAGAAAATATTATGAGATAAATAGAAAATACTAAAAGGTGCATTAAGTTGGCAAAGGTAGAATTTGTTTCCTATTTTCCAGGGAGAAATGCTCTATGTTGATTAAAGTAAGAAGATAGATTCTATTTGGCCCCTGGGATAGCCCTGCAGCCATGGAGGCAAGGGTCCCCAAATGGAGGGACTCTTCCCAAGGGAAGCCCTAGTCCTGTCTCCCCACAAGCACTAGACTGTCCTTGCTCTGGGTACAATGTTTTACCTCATGCACCTTTTCTCTTGAAGCTTATTGTTTTCCTTTGTCTCTGAGTGGCCTGAGACCTGCGCCACCAGCTCAAGCACTATGCGCAGAGGGTTTTTAAATCAGCCTTCCCTCTCACAGAAAACTGAGAAAGTCTCCTGCTTGTAGCTCTATGTCTCAACCTCTCTTGTTCTGTTTGACCCTTGAGGTGGCCCCTCCACCATGGAGGAAAAGATCCCCAAATGGAGGGACCTATTCCCAGGGAAGCCTCTTTCCCATCTCTCCACAGTCACTGGAGAGTGCTCGCTTTGGGCACAGTGTACCTATTGTCTTCACTCCATATTGAAGATTACAGTCTTTGACTTTCTGCAGGTTCTTCTCTGTTTCAGCAAGTAAGGTTGTATCATCTGCGTATCACAGGTTGTAGCAACCTTAGTAAAAAAAGGTTAGAACCTAACTCTCTCGTGCACCTTCCTCATGATCTCCTTCATGTTCTAGACAATGGACAGGTCTATAAGGTGAATGAAACATTTGGATGGTTTACTTAAGACGGTCAACCATTCCAGATGAAAAAGGGCAGCCAAGGATAAAGCTCAGAAATTAGGAAGGATTAAGAAAGAACAAATGTTATTATACCCTTGAATCCAATTCACTCATAGTTTCCCCTCTAGGAGTTTACAGAGGCAGTTAATTATTACATGGGAGGATATTGCCCATCTTTCTACCTTGGATGAGCTGGTAGTTTCAAGCCAATTCCTTTGTGATTACTGTGCTGCTTTTTATCACCAGGCCACCAGAGATTCCCTTGAAGAGGGACTGGAAACAGGAAACACAGGGAGAAAGTGGAATGAGTATTGATAACCCTTGTGGGAATTGCAATCAATGATATGAACCAGAATATATGTCAAGTATTGAGTGAAAAACTTATTATTATTATTGCGTGTAAACCTTCATCCAACTCGCAATAAAAAATTTAGAAAACCAATATGATTTGTAAACTTTCACTGAAAAAAAACTTTATAAGAAAAACAAAACAAACATGATACTAAGCAAAACTACTAGTATTATGATTATTCTTTCCCAAACTTCTTATCAAATGCCAACATTCTTATATATAGATTTTATGTATAGTGATGTTTTAAGGTTTTAAGTTTCTTGTTATTCACCACCAGAAACGTAGTAATAAGTTTATTCTGTAATAGGAAGGACAATAACAATTTTACAAACTTCTTAAAATATTATTGTTGTCATCATATATTGTCAAGTTAGAAACAACTCTTGGCTGGCCCTCCAGAGGTTTTCAAAGGCAATAAATAACACAGGAAAACATAGTCCATTTATTTTGCTTTCAGAGCAGCTATTCAATTTGAACTGCCTACCTTTGAGTTAGCAGCACAACTCCTTACCACCAAGCCACCAGAGCTTACAAACTCATTTATGAAAATATATTCCTCTTTTCAAATGTGATAAAAAGAAAAATGTCTGAAAAGTATTGTGGGGGTGGGGGGGAGAAAGATCTTGTTCAGATGACCTAAAAGAATAATATTTTTCTCATAGACTTTTAAATCTATATTCAAATTTGTAAGAAAGGTTAATATTTAATAATCTTTCAAATAGTTGGAAATGACATTAAAATGGTAAGGAAGACCTCTGAACTATGATTATTTATTCCTAATCAAAGAATATTAAATATATATATACTTGAACCTTGAAGCATTCTTTATTCCCCCAGAG